>NC_066633.1:22640315-22940315 GCF_025201925.1 Gopherus flavomarginatus
GAAACCCAGCGAACCAGTCACGCTGGGCTCAGAGATACGGCCGCAGGGAACAGGCATTTGAAAGCACATGTGATGCATCTGCTGACAAGCCATTTTTTTTCAGGAGAAATAGGGTAGCAACCTCCACTACTCAAAATCTGGCTGGAAATAGAGTAAATTCCCTGTGTAGAGGGCTATTACTCTACCCAAAACGGGCTCCTTTTTCATTTCTGAAGCTCTCTGTTCTGCCATAATAGGAAGAGCCTCAGATAAAGAGTATCTATACAATGCAGCTCTTTTACAGTGTGACTCGTGGAGCTCCCCCCGCCCTCCCTCCCCATTCTCTGCTTCCCAGGCTGGAGAGCTTGGGTCTTCTGCCCAGCTCTTTGCCACTGCCTCTCCCCATGGCCACAGCTCCCAACTGGCCAGCTCCAGCAGCTGCCGTGCAGGGAGTGGGCCTGGGCGGCACCATGTTTCCAAGCAGGACCAGCAAGCCCTGGCAAAAATCTGGGGGGGCACATGACCCTCCCATGCATTGCCTCTGGCTTCAGCCCAGCGGGGTGGGGAGGTCTCAGGGCTTTAGCCCCGCAGAGCGTACCTGTTGGGGGTTGGGGCTTCAGCCTAGCGGGGTGAGGGTTTTGGGGGGGCATGCCCATCGGGGGTTGGGGCTTCAGACCAGCGGGGTGGGGGGGTCTCAGGGCTTTAGCCCCGTGGGGCGTGCCTGCTGGGGGTTGGGGCTTCAGCCTAGCAGGGTGGGGGTTTTGGAGAGGCATGCCCATCGGGGGTTGTGGCTTCAGCTCAGCAGGGTGGGGGGTTTCGGGGCTTTAGCCCCGTGGGGCTCACCTGTTGGGGGTTGGGGCTTCAGCCTAGTGGGGTGGGTGGTCTCGGGGGGGGCGTGCCTGTCGGGTGTTGGGGCTTCGGTCCAGCGGGGTGGAGGGGTTTGGGAGGGGGGGACGTGCCTGTCATGGGTTGGGGCTTCAACCCAGCAGAGTGGCGGATCTCGGGGGGGGCGTGCCCGTCGGGGGTTGGGGCTTCAGCTCAGCGGGGTGGGGGTCTTGAGGCTTTAGCCCTGGCTCTCAAACTTCTGACGCTTGTCCTCTGCGGCTCAGAGGGTCAGTAAGTTTGGCCACCGCGGCCGATACCTCTGCTGGCCTCTCTCACGTCAGCAGGTGGGGGTAGTGAAGCAGTGGTAGCAGGCTGCACTTGGCCAGCACACTAATATGCAACTATGACTAAAGTCCACGCTGCACCCCCAGAGGGGCAGCCCCTCCTTTTAGAGGCGCTGTCTGTAAGGAGAAGTGTTGCCTAGTGGCTGGAGCAGTGCCCTGGGACTTAGAACACCTGGGTTCCAGTCACAGCTCTGCTGGGTGACCTGGGGCAAGTCTATGTGCCTCAGTTTCCCTATTATATATAGGAAGGATAATGATACTGCCCTGCTTTATAAAGCTCTTTGAGACCTACTGTTGAAAACTAGCTTGGTATCATTGTTACCTGAGGTTTGTGATCAGTGACCGAGGCACATTTCTTTCCAGATAATTATTGTTGAAATGTAATGACTGAAACAATCCCCAGTTCCTGCTAAAGATCTGGAAGCAAATGTTATGGGTGTTTCCTTCCTATCTGTGCATATGTGCAAAATTCCAGCTCCAGGCCTGGGTGGAGAAGCATCACATGGCCATGGAAAAGGAAACTCTTGATTAAAAGGGACCAAAACATTGAAATGGCTTCATTTTGCTTCTTCAAAAGGCTGATTTTTGCCTTCTGGCACAAACCCACTGGACTTTTTTCTGTAGCACTGAAGATCCCCAAGTGTGAACAAATTTCAGACGCATCTACCACAGCAGTGTAATGTGGCCAGAAATGATCTCAGCTCTCAAGCATGTCTTGGAATCTCTGCCTCTCTGCTATGTCCAAAGGCCTATCCAGCAAAGTAACCTGAAACATATGAGTAGCCGCTTTGACTACAGAGGGACTGTTCACATACTAGCTGGACCTTTCGTCTGACCCAGTATGGCCAGTCTTATGTGCTTGGTGTTACATGCGTGCTTAAGTGCTTTGCTGGATCAGGCCCTAAATCAGCAACTTGGGTCTAGGAGAAAGCACGTTTCTCTCTCAATCCCTTACTTTTACAGCCTTTTCAGAACCACTTCCAGGGGTCCCAAAGCTTCTGCCATTCTTCCACATGTTAGTAATAGTTTTTCTAAATAGCAGCCAATCACATTTAAACATTCTCCTTTATTCACTGTGGCTATGCCGCGTAGCGACCTTTCAGCCCTGAACGGCCCTTTATATGTGATCGTCAGGCGGGATGAAAGTAAATTAAAGGACTTATCGGTACGCCGGAGTCCTGAGTGGAGGCGTGGCCTCAACCAGAAGAGGCGGGGCCTTTCCGGATTTAAATGCCCTGGGGCTCCGGCTCTGGCAGAGGCAGCTGGGAGCCCCAGGGCTCAGAAGCAAATTAAAGGCCCTGGGGCTCCAGCCGCCACAGCACTCTGGGCCCTTTAAATCACCGCCGGAGCCCTGCCGCCGCTACCCTGGGGTAGCGGCGGCAGGGCTCTAGCGGTGATTTAAAGGGCCCGTGGCTCCCTGCAGTGGCTGGAGCCCTGGGCCCTTTAAATCACCGCCAGAGAAGCCGGTCCAGTCCAGCATGGCGTACCAGCTCTTGCTGGTACGCTGTACCAGACTGTACCAGCTTACTTTCACCTCTGTGATCAGGTGAAATTTCTTACAATCTGGCTCAGCTGCTGCCTGGGAATCTGCGCAGTTAGGGCAGATTGAGTTTTGTGACATTCCCCAGTTTAACAAATACACCTTGTGGTTTTGAAATCAGAGACTGCAACCCCCACTCTCCTGATTCATAGATTCATAGACTCTAGGACTGGAAGGGACCTCGAGAGGTCATTGAGTCCAGTCCCCTGCCCGCATGGCAGGACCAAATACTGTCTAGACCATCCCTGCAGGACCGGCGCTAGGGTTTCTCACGCCCTAGGCGCACGGCCTTTTCGTCACCCCCCGCGCTGATCCCACGGCTCTGGTGGAGCTGCTGCAGTCATTCCTGCGGATGCTCCTTTGGTCCGTGGGTCCAGTGGAGCTGCCACAGGCATGCCTGCAGGCGGTCCATTGGAGCCGCACGAGCAGCCGACCGTCCGCAGGCATGACTGCGGCAGCTCCACCGGAGCCGCCTGCCGCCCCCCCCCCCACCCCAGCAAAATGCCGTCCCCTGAATAATCCTGGTGCCCTAGGCGATTGCCTAGGCTGCCTAAATGGTAGCGCCGGCCCTGCATCCCTGATAGACATTTATCTAACCTACTCTTAAAAGCACCGGAGATGGAGATTCCACAACCTCCCTGGCCAATTTATTCCAGTGTTTAACCACCCTGACAGCTAGGAACTTTTTCCTAATGTCCAACCTAAAGCTCCCTTGCTGCAGTTTAAGCCCATTGCTTCTTGTTCTATCCTTAGAGGCTAAGGTGAACAAGTTTTCTCCCTCTTCCTGATGACACCCTTTTAGATACCTGAAAACTGCTATCATGTCCCCTCTCAGTCTTCTCTTTTCCAAACTAAACAAACCCAATTCTTTCAGCCTTCCTTCGTAGATCATGTTCTCAAGACATTTAATCATTCTTGTTGCTCTTCTCTGGACCCTCTCCAATTTCTCCACCTCTTTCTTGAAATGCGGTGCCCAGAACTGGACGCAATACTCCATCTGAGGCCTAACCAGCGCAGAGTAGAGCGAAAGAATGACTTCTCGTGTCTTGTTTACAATACACCTGTTAATGCATCCCAGAATCATGTTTGCTTTTGCAATAGCATCACACTGTTGACTCATATTCAGCTTGTGGTCCACTATAACCCCTAGATCTCTTTCTGCCGTACTCCTTCCTAGACAGTCTCTTCCCATTCTGTGTGTGTGAAACTGATTGTTCCTTCCTAAGTGGAGCACTTTGCATTTGTCTTTGTTAAACTTCATCCGGTTTACCTCAGACCATTTCTCCAATTTGTCCAGATCATTTTGAATTATGACCCTATCCTCCAAAGCAGTTGCAAGCCCTCCCAGTTTGGTATCATCTGCAAACTTAACAAGTGTCCTTTCTATGCCAATATCTAAGTCGTTGATGAAGATATTGAACAGAGCTGGTCCCAAAACAGACCCCTGCGGAACCCCACTCATTATACCTTTCCAGCAGGATTGGGAATCATTAATAACTACTTTCTGAGTACGGTTATCCAGCCAGTTATGCACCTGTTCTTTTAGCGCTGGCGTGTGCTGTTAAACAGCTAGGACTAGATTCCCAAGAGACTTAGGCACTTAACTGCTTATTTAGGCACCTAAATCCAACATTTAAGCTCCATTGACTTTCACAAAACCACCATGCAGCTGCTGCCTGACATCCCCAGGGTACCTCACTTTCCACCAGCGGGCATACACAATAGCACCTACGTGCTGAGGCCACCCCACAGCTCCTGGGCTGCTTGGGGCCCTGGCTTGGGCCTAAGCCCCAGAGAGAGTCTCAAGCTAGGTGTCCACTGCCGATCTCCCGAGTGAGGCCTGGCTGGAAGGCAAGCTCAGTGCAGAGCACAATGGGGAGGGAGGGGGTTGCATCCACTAGGTAGGCTGCTCAGCTGAGACATCAGAGAATCCCTGCTCTGCCTGATTTGGAACAAGATCACCCACTATTTTTCACCTACTGTAATATCATCTGGTATGATAATTTTGATAGCCTTCAATACACGTCAATGGGGTACCATTACATTGAATGACTGCAGGCTTAGCAAACATCCGCAAATTAGCTTAAAACACCAATTAGTTAAAAGAAACTGTCTCTCCTGTCCTGGAAAAGAAAAAAACGGTTCTTGGTAAAAGGTTGAAAGGCAGAAACTTTCCGGTGTTTTTGACCTTAAAACAGAATGCTGTACTAGTTCAGATGAAAAATGTGGAATATGTGACTAAATCTCCCCTTTGAAGCATGAAGGACATTGTGAGATAGAGTTTCCAAGGCCTTACATAAGATGCTTTCTCTGAAAAAGAAATCCACAAAAAGCAGATGCACAACGACATGTGCTGGCCAAATGTTGTCGGCAGGAGCACTGACTCTTCCTCGGTCGGTTGGACAATCTGAGGAGAACCCTTCAGAGGCGCCGACTGTGAGAGATTTATGAAATAATCTGTTCCACAGTCACTTGGCAGCTTGCAGGCATTTATCGGTTGGGGCACAGATTAGGCCGAGGTATTTTTCTTATCCATTAGCTAGCTGGGAAAAGACGTTCTTGCTGCAAGACACTTTCGTGGGGCATTCGAACACCTCTCAAAAGCGCACTGCAGAGATGGGATCAAGGGGATCACTGGGTCCTGCAATGGAATTTAGTTAATGGTCCTGTTGAGGATTCACTGGACAAGGGGCCAATTTCACAGAATCACTTTGCATGGAATGGGCATGGCGCTTCCTCCCTCTGAATGGCCCTTCCCTGGGCTGCTGCCATCCGCTGACAGGAGAGCTGCGTGGTGCTGCCACAGTGAAATGTGAAAGGAGGGTCACCCACATTGCAAGTCCACCTGGGAGCCTGTATTTCCCACTGACAAAATCCAGTGAGCACTAACAGATCCTCCATTACTCGTTCAACAGGTTCCCTGAGTATGACACCTCCAAGGTGGCACTGGCAAAATGACGTGGCTTGAAGAGGGAGGTCTTCACCTGACGGCCATG
Source organism: Gopherus flavomarginatus (assembly GCF_025201925.1). Lineage (NCBI taxonomy): Eukaryota > Metazoa > Chordata > Testudines > Testudinidae > Gopherus > Gopherus flavomarginatus. Next base: position 22,646,000 of record NC_066633.1, read on the forward strand.
AAAAGTGCTCGTTTCAAACCACCTCATGGCCCTCGTGTTGCCAAAGCCATGAACAGAAAAATTAGACTTTGGAAACTTCCCTCCTTTGCCCCATTGGATCTTGTGCCAGATCACAGCTCTTGTTATCGTCTGTGGTTTCTCAGTGGAATGAGGGAACTTGCACAGTTTGTTCAGAGAACATGCAGAAGTTAATTGTGATGGCTAATCTCACTCCCAGAGTTTGGGATGGAGCCCAGTGAAATTGATGGTAATTTCTTTTTTACAGCCCCAGCATTTCTGGGGCTAAGTGTTTGTAATTTTTCCCCTCCAGTGCTTCTGTCCTTCCAGTTTAAACACGAGCTCGCTGCAGTTACAAGCTTCTCTTTGGAACGTAGCTGTTAGACGATTTCAGCCCTTGCAAAGTGCCTGAGGAATCCTGCTTTGAAAGTGACATGGCTAATGCAGTTAGCGACAGGCCTGGTTTCTCTACAGAGGCTGTCAGTCAAAACTGTTTCCTCCAGCACATCCCAGCTTCAGAAGTAAATTCAATTACCAGGTCAGATAAGCTGACATAGGCCACAAGAGTTTTTTCCACAAACAATTTTGCTCTTTGGCTATTTTTAAGCAGGTTCCAAGGGAGACAACAACAGAGGGAATTGACCTAGAATCAGGCAGCGTGCAATCTCCAAAAGATGTTCCACCAGGTTTCCAGGTCTGGGAATTTCTCAGGCAGGAGGCATGGGGAATAGAGTGGTGTATGCAGCTGCCACAGCAGGTGGGACATTGAAACCATCTCCTCCTTTGGCTTGATCTGCAATGAGATAGTTGCAGGTTTATGTAGAATGGAGAGGCCGGATGAGAACAATCTTTGCCCTGCTGATGTCACTGCCAGCTGCTTCAGCATGTCAAACTGCAACTGACACAGTGAGACAGATTCCAATTCACTTATCCTGGTGTAAATCCCAAGTAACTCCACTGACTTCCATGCAGTTAAGCTGGATTTAGACTGGTATCACTGAGAGCAGAATTTGGTGGCCCAGTAACGTTTAGGTCAGATGCTATTGAGCAGAGGTCTTTGTTCAGCTGTGCCTTGTGGGAACTTGTGTGAGCAAAGAGCCAAGTCTTCAGACACGGCAAGGCTGTATAATGATGGGCCCATTCCCACTTCCGACAAAGAGTAAATCAGCCTGGCTTTGAGGCTCACCTGGTTTGGTCTGAAAGCCAAGATGCTTCCCCAGGAGCCTACAGCCCAGACCCTGGTCACTGAGGCTGAACCAGTCCCAGAGCAGTGCTGAAAACTCAGCTCAGTGATATGAAACCTCAGTGATTAGGGCCAACTTTCTCTGGGTCCTTCTGCAGCTTATGGCTCATGCACTGAGTCACTGGTGTAAACTCACTGCCCCGGGATAGGAGCAGAGAGCTCGGTAAGAGTCTCAGCCCAGCTCCCTACTGCTATGGCTCCCCTCACCTCAGTGTCTGAGTGTGATGCAGTAGGGACTGTCTGTGTGGGGAGTGGGAGAGCAGGGGAGGACTTTAGGGGATGGACGATGCCAGGGCCTGTAACCTGAGCTAGGTAAGGGAGGGGAAAGGTCAACACCTTTGCTTGGGAAGGGGACAAAGGAAGGGAGTGGCAGGAGGGAAGCAGTTTGAGTTTGGGCTTGGGGCTGTGTGGGCGGAATTCAGGGTATCCTAGCTAGGATCCAAGCACCCTGAAAGCCCAGAAGGACTCGATGGAGGGGTCCTGACTGTGCCTGCAAGCCCTGCTGTAACCTGTGTTCCTGTTGTCCAATAAACCTTCTGTTTTACTGGCTGGCTAAGAGTCACTGTGGGTCCCGGGAAGAGGGGTGCAGGACTGGACTCCCCACACTCCGTGACAACTGGTGGCAGAGGTGGGATATACTGCACCCCGTGGACGGCGCTTCCTGTAGTAAGTGACTGGGGAGCAGTAAAACGAAGGAGTGATTAACCCCTGGGAGTGTGTGCCCAGTGAGAAGGACTTTGCAGTAACAGGGTCCTCTGGGGGATTGCAGTGAGCGGTCCCAGGGGCGAAGGAGTCTGCAGCTCGACCCTGGCAGAGAGGTGGTGACCTCAAGAAGGGTTGGTGCACTAGGGGTCCCCCTGGAAACCGTGGGGAGCGGCGAGCACCCCGGCCTGTGAGTGGCCAGCAGGAAGATGTATGCCAAGCGGCGCAAGTGTGACCTGCTGGAGCTGTGCAAGCAGAGGGGGCTGCGCTCGGGGAGGCTCAGCAAGGAGAGGTTCCTGTGGGAGAAGGGGTTCCTGTACAGAGAATGGGCTCCCCCAGGGGAAGTAGAGTCATGGGGAATCAGGAGGCAGCTGGTGGTTCCCCAGAAGTTTCGTCACAAGCTGCTGTACCTGACCCATGACATCCCTCTCGCAGGGCACCAGAGAATCCGGCGCACCAGGCAGAGGCTGCTACGGAACTTTTACTGGCCTGGGGTCTTTATCCATGTCCAACAGTACTGCCAATCCTGTGACCCCTGCCAGAGGGTGGGGAAGGCCCGGGACAAGGGGAAAGCGGTTTTGAGGCCTTCACCCATCATAGAAGAACCTTTCCAGAAGGTGGCCATGGACATAGTGGGACCCGTCAGCAAGACGACCTGGTCGGGGAAGAAATACATCCTGGCGGTGGTGGATTTTGCCACTCGCTACCCCGAGGCGGTGGCCTTGTCCTCTATCGAAGCAGACACAGTGGCAGATGTACTGCTGACAATTTTCAGCCGGGTGGGGTTCCCCAAGGAGGTCTTAACGGACCAGGGGTCCAACTTCATGTCGGCCCTGCTCCGGTCCTTATGGCAGAAATGTGGGCTCCAGCACAACTGGGCCTCAGCATATCACCCCCAGTCCAACGGGCTGGTGGAAAGGTTCAACGGGACGCTGAAGATGATGCTAAAAACATTTATGAACCAGCACCCTCAGGATTGGGACAAGTACCTACCTCACCTGCTGTTCACGTACAGGGAGGTACCCCAGGAATCTACCGGGTTTTCACCTTTCGAACTGTTGTATGGAAGGCGGGTAAGGGGACCCCTAGACCTGATGAGGGACGAATGGAAGGGGAAGGCCTCTCCCGAGGGAGAGTCAGTGGTGGAGTATGTCCTGACCTTCCGGGAAAGACTGGCCGAGCTCATGGGCCTGGCCAGGGAGAATCTGGCCCGAGCCCAGAGGAGGCAGAAGGTCTGGTATGACTGCACGGCACGGGCCCGTGCCTTCGCCACCGGGGATCAGCTGATGGTTCTCATCCCCGTGAGGAGAAACAAACTCCAGGCCGCCTGGGAAGGGCCCTTCAAGGTTATCAAGCAACTGAATGAGGTAAACTATGTGGTGGAGCTGTCAAACCGGGCACATCACTGTCGGGTATACCATGTGAACATGATGAAACCATACTATGACAGAGGGAATGTGGTGTTGGCCGTGTGTGGACATTGGGAGGGGCAGGGAGATGGCCCCTTAGTGGATCTGTTCCCTGGGACAAAAGCTGGTTCCCCCCTGGAGGCGAGTCCCCTCTCTGATCAGCTGACCCCGGGCCAGCACGCTGAAATCAGGGGGGTGCTGCATCTATACCAACAGCTGTTTTCCAACCAGCCTGGACGCACTAATTTGACTGTCCACCGGGTGAAGACCGGGTCACATGCCCCTATAAGATGCTCCCCTTTTCGGGTCACTGGTAAAACTGCCCAGGATCTTGAAAGAGATGTCAGGGACATGCTGGCTTTGGGGGTGATCCAGCCGTCTTCCAGCCAGTTGGGCCTCGCCAGTGGTGCTGGTCTCCAAGAAGGATGGGTCAATCCGGTTCTGTGCGGACTATCGAAAGCTCAATGCCATCACCGTATCTGATGCCTACCCTATGCCCAGGCCTGACGAGCTCCTAGACAAGCTGGGAGTGCTCAGTACCTCACCACTATGGATCTTACCAAGGGCTACTGGCAAGTGCCGCTGGACGCAGATGCCAGGCTGAAATCGGCCTTTATCACCCCTCTGGGGCTCTACGAGTTTCTGACCCTACCCTTCGGCCTCAAGGGAGCACCGGCCACCTTCCAGCGCCTGGTGGATCAGCTACTGAGGGGGATGGAGAGTTTTGCCGTGGCGTATATTGACGACATCTGCGTCTTCAGCCAGACCTGGGAGGACCACATGTCCCAGGTTAAACAAGTCCTGGACCGACTCCGAAAGGCTGGGTTAACAGTAAAGGCTGAGAAGTGCAAGGTGGGGATGGCTGAAGTATCTTACCTGGGCCATCGGGTGGGGAGCGGCTGCCTGAAGCCGGAACCAGCCAAGGTGGAGGTGATCAGAGACTGGCCCGCTCCCCAAACCAAAAAGCAGGTCCAGGCCTTTATTGGGATGGCGGGGTACTATCGAAGGTTCGTGCCCCACTTTAGTGCCATAGCCGGCCCCATCACTGAACTGTGCAAAAAGGGGAAGCCAGACAAGCTGATCTGGACTGAGCAGTGCCAGGAGGCTTTCCGGGCTCTGAAGGAGGCTCTGGTTAGTGGCCCAGTTCTGGCAAACCCAGATTTTGACAAACCCTTTATGGTGTTCACCGATGCCTCAGACACGGGACTGGGGGCGGTGTTAATGCAGGAGGATGAAAAGGGGGAGAGACACCCCATCGTGTACCTGAGTAACAAGCTGCTACCCCGGGAACAAAGCTACGCGGCCATCGAGAAGGAATGCCTGGCCATGGTGTGGGCCCTTAAGAAGCTAGAGCCATATCTCTTTGGGCGACACTTCACCGTGTACACCGACCACTCTCCCCTGACCTGGCTGCACCAGATGAAAGGAGCCAACGCCAAGCTCCTGAGGTGGAGCCTGCTCCTGCAGGACTATGACATGGACGTGGTCCATGTGAAGGGAAGTGCCAACCTGACAGCGGATGCGTTGTCCCGGAGAGAGGGCCCTGAACTTCCCCAGGTCACTGGGCAGAGTGACCCTGCTCAGTTCAGTCTCGAAGGGGGGAGAGATGTGATGCAGTAGGGACTGTCTGTGTGGGGAGTGGGAGAGGAGAGGAGGACTTTAGGGGATGGACAATGCCAGGGCCTGTAACCTGAGCTAGGTAAGGGAGGGGAAAGGTCAACACCTTTGCCCGGGAAGGGGAAAAGGAAGGGAGTGGCAGGAGGGAAGCAGTTTGAGTTTGGGCTTGGGGCTGGATGAGCGGAATTCAGGGTATCCTAGCTAGGATCCAAGCACCCTGAAAGCCCAGAAGGACTCGATGGAGGGGTCCTGACTGTGCCTGCAAGCCCTGCTGTAACCTGTGTTCCTGTTGTCCAATAAACCTTCTGTTTTACTGGCTGGCTAAGAGTCACTGTGGGTCCCGGTAAGAGGGGTGCAGGACTGGTCTCCCCACACTCCGTGACGCTGAGTATCTCCCCTATCATTCACCAGCGTAACCTCCCAGCACCTCCGAGGAGCTCAAGACCAGCTGGGGAGAGACGTGACGGAGAGATGAAGATTATGGCTGACTTCAGGCAGAGGTGTCATTTCCAGGTCGTGGAGACGTATCCGTGCTAGCACTGACTGAGCTGGCCTGCAAAACCCAGAGCGTGGCTGTGCGGCATGATGGGCTAGCAGCCCCAAGGACCTCCCCGTCTGGCTAGGCCCTCACATCACACTTCTGGTTTTAGCATGCTAGTTCAAACAGTGCATGCAGGCATGTCTCTGAGACCTGGACATTGCACGTCGAGTTTGATGGGCAGATGGCTCCTAAGGGACGGGCCCAAGGTGTGTCCCAGAGCAGTGCCTGAGCCACGGGCCTTTCACACTGCCGGGCTAGGAATAGCATCTGCGGTTACACCTGCCAGCCACACACCCCCACACTGCAGGTGAGAGGAGATTAGAGTGGGGGTGTCTGAGACTTCTGAAAGCTGAGCCCCTCTTCAGGGAAAGGAAACCACCTGCAGCCCCTCTGGGCTGCCAAATGCTGGTAATGACTGTCGCTGAGAGGAGACAGAGGGACTCTCTGGGACTGTGAATTAAACCCCTGAGCTTCTCTAACTTACGCTGGCTGGGATGATTCCACTCTGCTGCAGGGATCCTGGGCTGTCACAGCACACTCCCGCCGGGCCCTAGCCAGCCCCCTATGTGGAGGAGGGGGAAGCACGTAGCTCTGCGGGCTTTACACCTCCGGCCCAGCACCAGCCTCCACTTGCATCCCTTGCTAATGAACCGTTTTGCTGGTGGGTCCAAAGCTAAGCTTGGGATTTGCTCCCTTGCTCCATCCCTCTGTGCAAAGCTGGGCACATGCTTCCCTGCCTGGCCAGCTTCTGCCCTCAGTCTGATACAGAAACAGAGCAAGGCCAGGTCCACCTCCTGCTTCCTGCTTTGGGAGCAAAGCAGATGGGAGTGAGCTCAGGGCCTCAGCCTTGGTGCTCCAGCAGCCCAGGATCTATGCTGCAAATGGCTCCCATGTGGTCAGAAACTGAAACCCCAAGAAGAATGGGGGTCATTTCTGCACTGCAGGGAAATGGGGAGCAGCAAGTTGTTTGAGGATCAGGCTTTATTGAGTTTCTGGGGCTGTGCAGCAATCCTGGTGCTCACAAGTGTCTTGTGGGGCTGACACGAACGGGCCTTGTGTGAATGAAACTCAGGGGCACATTTGCACAAGGTGCCTTGGTCACCAAAGGATCTAAGCCAGCAAGACCTTTCCCCCAGCCACTTCCCCAGGTGTTCGACCTACTTAAGCATAAAGGCAGCGCCCCGGGGCAGGGGCCAGCACTAGACCATATGGAATGAATAGGACTCATGTGATGCAGTTATGGTAGCCCCCTCGGGGGACCAGCCACTGGAAGTGGCCCAGGCAGAAGTGGGTTACATACAGGCCTTGTGCACAGGGGGCATTTCACCCACTGTGAACATCAGATACAGTGGGGATGGGCACAGACAGACTCCCTTCGAGTCAGCTGAGATCCGGCAGGGTGTGCAGAAGGGTGATTTCAGAAGGTGGAGGATGTAACCAGGGGCGCACTCATTTTAGATTCAATTCTGACCAATGGGAGGAAGTGGTAGTGAATCTGAAGGTGGAAGGCAGTTTGGGTGAAAATGACCATGAAATGATAGATTTCACGATTTTAAGGAAAGGAAGGAGCGAGACAGGAAAATAGACTTGGTGGATGGACTTCAAAAAAGCAGATCTTAATAAACTCAGAGAGCTGGTAGATAAAGCCCCATGGGAAGAAAATCAAAGGGCAATAGGAGTTGGGGAGAGCTGGCAGTTTCTCAAAGAGATAGTATTAAAGACACAACTGAAAACTATCCCAAGATGAAGGAAAGTTGGGAAAAGCCCAATATGAGCACATCAAGAGCTCTCTAGTGACCTGAAAATCAAAAAAAGCCCCTATATAAAGGGGAAAAATGGACTAATTGCTAAGGAGAAATACAAAAGACCAGCACAAGCATGTAGATATAAAATCAGAAAGGATAAAGCACAAAACGAGTTACACCAAGCTACGGATATAAAAAGCAATAAGAAGAGGAAAATGAAGGAAAGTGCAGATCCTCTACACTTACAGAAAAGCAGAGCTAAGAATGGTGACAACAAGAAGGCTGAGGTGTATAATACATATTTTGCCTCAGTCTTCACTGAAAAGGTTAATGGTGATCAGATTCTCAACACAATATTAACAATAATGGGGAAGGAACAGGTTTAAGAACATTTAGATAAGTTAGATGTATTCAAGTTGGCAGGGCTTGATTAAATTCATCCCATGGTACTTAAGGAAGTAGCTGAAGCAATCTCAGAACCATTATCTTTGAGAACTTCTGGAGGACGGGTAAGGACTGAAGACAGGCAAGCACAGCACCTATCTTTAAAAAGGGGAACAAAGAGGACCCATGAAATTATAGGCCAGTCAGGCTAACTTTGATACCTGGAAAGACACTGAAACAAATAACCAATCAGTTTGTAAGCATCTAGAGGATGATAAATATATGGAGATATACCTATCTCCTAGAACTGGAAGGGACCCTGAAAGGTCATTGAGTCCAGCCCCCTGCCTTCACTAGCAGGGCCAGGTACTGATTTTGCCCCAGATCCTTAAGTGGTTCCCTCAAGGATTGAACTCACAACCCTGGGCTTAGCAAGCCAATGACTCAAATCACTGAACTCTCCCTCCCACCGCTTGTAGGGTTATAAGGAATAGCCAGCATGGATTTGTCAAGAACAAATCATGCCAAACCAACCTAATTTTATTCTTTGACAGTAAGGTTTTTGTCACAACCCCACATGACATGCAGCTGAACAAACTAGGGATCTATGGTCTAAATGCAATTACTATAAGGTGGGTGCACAAAAGTAGCTATCAATGGGTCACTGACAAAGTGGGAGAGACGCAGTTTGTGAGGTCCTGCAGGGGTCTGTCCTGGGTCTGGCACTATTCAATATTTTCATTAATGACTTGGATAGTGGAGTGGAGAGTAGGCTTATAAAATTTGTGGATGACACCAAGAAGGGAGGGGTTGCAAGTACTTTGGAGGACAAGCTTAGAATTCAAAATGACCTTGACAAATTGAAGAATTAGTATGAATTCAACAAGATGAAAAACTCAAATGGAGAACAACACAGTGGGGACTGATTGGCTTGGCGGTACTACTGCTGAAAAGGATCTGGGGGGCTATAGTGGGTCACACATTGAATATGACTCAACAATGTTGCGAAAAAGGCTAATGTCATTCTGTGGTGTATTAACAGAAGTGTTGTATGTGAGACATGGGAGATAATGGTCCTGCTCTGCTCAGTGCTGGATACTGTGTCCATTTCTGAGCACCGCACGCTAGGAAAGATGGGGACAAATTGAAGAGGGCCCAGAGGAGAGCTACAAACCATGATAAAAGGTTTAGAAAGCCTGACCTATAAGGAACGGTTAAAAATGTTGGGCATGTTTAGTCTTGAGAAACAACGACTGGGAGGAGATCTGATCGTCTTCAAATATGTTAAGGGCTGTTAGAAAGAGGACGGTTATCAAATGTTCTCCAGAAAAACAATGAGGAGTCCGGTGGTACCTTAAAGACTAACAGATTTATTTGGACATAAGCTTTCATGGCTAAAAACCCCCTCACTTCTTCAGATGCTTGGAGTGAAAGTTACAGATGTAGGCGTTGTTATAGTGGCACATGAAGAGAAGGGAGTGACTTCACAGTGGTATGGCTGCCCCTTGATAAATGCTCTCCAGGTGCACTGAAGGGAGGACAAGAAGAATGGGCTTAATGTGCAGCAAGGAGGAATTAAAGTTAGACTTTGGAAACACCTCTAGCTATAAGGTAGCTAAGATCGGGAGCAGGCTTCCAAGGGAGGTTGCAGGATCCCCATCACTGGAGGTTTTTAAGACCAGGTGGGAGAAACACCCCTCAGGGCTGGTCTAGGTTTCCTTGGCCCTGCCTCAGCGCAGGGGGCTGGATGAGATGAGGGTCCTCTCCAGCCTTACAATCTATCATTCCATGGGTAGGGAGGTAGGGCAAACTCTACAAACATTTCCTCATTCCTGGATGGATCCATCCCACATTCCTGGGAGGCTGGAACAGTGTTACCAATAAAACCGAGCACCTCCCAGTCCTGCATCCCCTCCAAGTATGCAGCCAGCAGATAGCCTCTCTCCCCCCGGCCCCTCCCCGCCCTGCCCCGCCAGCCTTCATTTTACAGCCGAAGAAACTAATTGGGAGAGTGTCAGCGACCTGTCTCTGGGCAGACAACTCAGCCCCACTCTGGGTTGGAGCTCAGGTGCACCCGACACCTCATTTTACTAGATTACACTGGCCATCCCTCCATTATCTCCTTCTCAGATGGGGAAACTGAGGCACAGACTAGTGATGTGACTTACTCTGGTTCACACAGAGAGTCAGAGGCAGAACTGGCAGAGGAAGCAGGTCCCTTGATGCCCAGTCCTGAGCTCTGACCTCTCTCCCTGTTGTAGACATAATGCAAGGACACAAAGATCCGGCAGCTGTAAACAGGGAGAGACAGCTACAGTTCTAACTGGGAAACCACGCTGGGTGAAATGCACTTCCACACAGTGAGCCAGCGCCAGGCCTCAGCCCCACTGACATCCCACTAGGGCTACCTAGGGCATCAGTGCAGCTTCAGCATTGCCCAGACCTTGTGCTCGCCCAGTGTCAGGGCTGGTTTTCTCCAAACATGAATTTCATGATTAAACCGATCTGGGCTCCTGCACCCGAGTTTATTTGCTCTGAAAACCGATCTGAACAGAACTCCAATTGCCATCCCAAGAAGTGACTGCAAAGGGGGCAAGAAAATGGCCAACACAACGGTTGTTGACATGACCGTGGGTAACATCTCGCCATTCCCCCAACTCTGCTAAAAGCACAGAGCAGCATTCCGTAGCAAGGCAGTATTGTATGGTTCAGTTCTCACTCTCTGCCCATGAGGACAGCCCCCTCCCCACCCCATAACCACACAGTCCAGGTTAGTTATTTCGGATTCAGTCATCTTCTATAAATGGAAACCTACTTTCCAAAGCCCCGTCCAAACCCTGAGGCAGGCAGGCAGCAGAGCGAAGACACAATCTCTACATTGGCTTCCCAAGGGACCTTTCAAAGCAGAGCCCAGTACTCGGCTGAAAGCACAGCCCGCAGGTAGATGGAAGCTGGAATGGAATTTTACCAGATGTTGCTGTGGAAAAGCAATGCTATTTGGCCTGGTTTAGGTTGCTTAGGGAACAAAGAAACACAAAGCTCACCTTCCAAGGCTGGAAGTCAGCCCTGAGAATTGGCAACAGCAAAATAGGAGGAAAGGATTTTTTAAAATATGCACCCTAAAAACTCTGCCTAGAGCCCAAGTCACATTTCCATAAGGGACCACCGGGGTCTGAGTGATTCAGCAGGTGTGTCTGGAAGTAGGTGAGGACAGTGTCCATTTTCCAGCCACCTGGGGGGTGAGAGCCCATGGAACTGAGAGGAAAGAGAGCAGAAAGCAGAGGCAGTAACCGCAGCCAGTGAGGAAGTAGCTAGGTGCTGGAGAGGCAACACAGAAATGAGCAGGTTATGTAGCTAAGGGCATGGTACTTAGGGTGACCAGACAGCAAATGTGAAAAATCGGGATGGGGGTGGGAGGTAATAGGAGCCTATATAAGAAAAAGAGCCCAAAATTGGGACTGTCCCTATAAAATCAGGACATCTGGTCACCCTAATGCTGCTGCACATTGTATGGGCTGAGCTGCATTACTCGTACAGTGGGGCGTTCCAAACCACTCAGGGGAAAGATGCAGGCTTTGGCACTGCAGATAGCTTGGTGTTTAGGTAAGTCCACACAATGTTAGGGGTCACTAAGAAAGGGCTAGAAAATCTCATTATTTATATTGCCAGAAATTTAGTCATGGGCCAAGACCCTGCTGCGCTAGGAGCTGGACAGACACAGAAAAAGAAGCCAAGCCCTGTCCAACGAGCATTGGAAGCACTGGAATGGGTTCCCTAGGGAGGTGGTGGAATCTCCTTCCTTAAGACGTTTTTAAGGTCAGGCTTGACAAAGCCCTGGCTGGGATGATTTAGTTGGGAATTGGTCCTGCTTTGAGCAGAGGGTGGGACTAGATACCTCCTGAGGTCCCTTCCAACCCTGATCTTCTATGATTCTATGACATTCTCACCTGGAAGGCTGGGGGAAATTTTCAAAATCACCTAGGTAATTTAAGAGCCTGAATCCTACCCTGCAGCAAGCCGTGAGTGCACACCATGCTGGAAATCAAAGGGGATTGTGTTCACATGGGAAGGGAGAAGCCTTCTAAAAAGAGAGGGAGAGGATCCCCGCATTGGTCTGGCTGGCTGTCTCCAGCTCTCTGGAGATGTTCAGGCAATTCCCACCCAGTCAGTGCATCTCAGGCCGTGTTGTCTGCAGGAGCATTACAGAGCGACTGGCTGGGACCTAAAGCCCAACTCCTTTCCCCTTGCCGATGCCAGTCCCTCGGTAGGACGGCTGATGCACTGTGATATTGTGGAGACGGTAGCATGATCCTGGGCTGCTATGTGCCTGCACTGGCTGGCACAACTTACATCTTTTGTCTCACTTGACCTGGCAGAGGGAATGGTTTTAACATCCTCCTCAATGCTTAGTGCGTTGTTCCATGTGCTGAGTACAATGAGCAGCCGGGGGGTTCGGTTTTCCCAGTAAGTGAGGCTAGTGTGCAGTGGGGAGTGTGGGGTAGCAACTCAAAGTGCCCAGAGCTGGGCGCAGCCAGTGGGCTGAAGGCTCTTCCCAGAGCAGTGTTAGAGGGATTCACACGCTCTGCCAGGATGAGCACAAACCAGAGGTGTAGCGAGCGCCCTCCGTACCGTCCGACCAGAGGGGGCCCCACAAGGAAGGGGGCCCCTAAAAGTGGCAAAAAAAATGTAAGGTATAACTAGGCAAGTGACATTTATTGACACTATTGAACAATCCATGTCGGTTTTACTGACAAAACCGTGAAGTCATTATGATACATCATAATGCTATTGGCTACATCAGTTGTCTGTCGGTCAGTTTCGAATTTTAGTTGGACCCATTCAAAGAATGTGTATTTGCGTTCATAATGGCGGTCGGCGGATAAATGTTATTAATTTAGTTGTTTAGTTTTTTATCGTTTCCAACACAGAAGCATGCTTTGTGATGTCTAAGAGAATGTATAAGAGCGGAGCTAGTAAACGAAAGGCAGCAAAAGATGCCGAGAAGGAACTTGAGAAAATTCCAAAGTTGTCAACGTATTTTGCGCTGCAATCCAACGTACAGGTACAGGCACATGAAACGGACAGCTCTAGCAGCGACGAATCGTATCCAGAAGTATCCAGAAGTGCTTCAAGTGAGGTCGAAGGTGAAGCCAGTTGTTCTACCAAACAAACTGTGACAGATATTCCAGCTGCTGCCGGGAAAGAAGTATCTGAATCTGAACCACTGACTGATGATCCAGGAGATTGGCCGTCTATAATATCAGACAGGCAAGTGTGTGACGTTGCACGTGGCCCACCACAGCAGAATGAAAGTTACGAATTTCCATTTAACGAGGAAAGGCGGAGGTTCACAAGTACTCATTTCTATCGAGCCATGGCAAATGGCGAGAAAATAAGACGTTCATGGTTAATGAACTCGATTCAGAAAGATGCCATTTTTTGTTTTTGTTGTAAATTATTTGGCACTGGCGACATACCGCTACGTTGTGGAACATCTGCTTGGAAAGCACTGTCAAAAAGACTTCAGCAGCATGAAACAGGCAACGGTCATCAAGACTGTATGGTGAAATGGTTTGTCCTTCGGTCAGGCATAGTAAACCGTACATCTATTGACCAACTCAAATTGCAGGTTTTTCTGAAAGAAAGAGATTTCTGGAGAAATGTTGTCAAACGCATGGTTGATATCGTTATTTTCTTGTCTGAAAAAAACTTGGCATTTCGAGGAAGTAATGAAAAGCTCGGCAATCCTTCGAATGGCAACTTTTTGGGACTGTTTGAATTGCTTGCAAAGTATGATACTGTCCTCAGCGAACTTTTACAGAGGATTAAGAAGGCAGAGACACATGTTCAGTACCTCAGTCCACAGATCCAAAACGAGCTGATTCAACTTGTTGCCAGTAACATTCAAGAGGCCAACATAGTGCAGCTTAAAAAAGCAAAATATTATTCAGTTATTTTGGACTGTACTCCCGACCTGTCACATGAAGAACAGATGTCTGTGGTGTTACGCTTTGTTGAATGCAATGGTGAAGATGGTGTCAATATTCGTGAAGCATTTGTTGGTTTTCTTAATGTTCATGATACAACTGGCGAGGGCTTATTGGAAGCGTTTCTTGAAAAGGCAAACAACTTAGGAATAGACATTGCTGACATGAGAGGCCAAGCTTATGATAACGGCGCAAAGATGAGAGGAAAAAATAAAGGAGTTCAAGCCCGCATACTAGAAATAAATGACCGTGCCTTGTATGTACCATGTGGAGCTCACACTTGGAATCTTGTGATCTCAGACGCAGCAAAGTCATTGAAATATGCCGTTGACTTTTTCGGTCTGATTAACAGAATATACGTTATCTTTTCTTCTTCACCTTCACATTGGGATATACTTCAAGAACATATGCCAATATCTGTTAAAGGGTTATCGGACACTCGTTGGGAGTCGACAATTGATGCTGTGAAGCCATTGCGTTATCACCTTGAAGAATTGTACAATGCTTTGTCATCTTTGCGAGAATATGCGCTCAAAAAGAAAGATGGCAATACAGCAACAGAAGCCGGTGCGCTTTTAGACCATGTTACTACGTGGCCTTTTGTTCTGACTGTGTACACATGGTACGATATACTATTTCACGTCAATAAAACCAGCAAATTAATTCAGTCACCAGATGTGTCAATTGACGTACTGCAGGCAGAAGTCGGTGCTACAATGAAATTTTTGGAAGACTATTGAAATACAGGATATAACTCTGTGGTCACAAATGCACGTGAAATAGCAGAGCATATGGGTATTGAGCAGGTGTTTCCAGAAACCAGGGTGTGACGTAAGAAGAGAATGTTTGATTACGAATGTGCTGATGATTCGAGTTGTCTTTCTGCTGAAGAAAAATTCAAATTGCAGTTCTTTCTTGTTCTCACTGGTCAGGCCATATCTTCTGTTTCGTCACGATTTGACCAACTCGTGGAGTGGTATAAGTTGTTTGAATTTCTGTACAATGCTAACAGCCTGAAGCAGTGTCACAGAGAAAATGAACTGGAGAATCACAGTAAAAATTTTGAAAGAAAAATGGGAGACATTGATGCCAACGAACTCATAATGGAATTGAATTGTTTTATTTATGTCATCGAGAAAGAGAGAGGACTTGTCACGGCAAACAATTTTTTAACGTACATATACAAGAACAGCCTTCAGGAGATATATCCGAATCTTTGCATTTGCATCAGAATTCTTCTGACCACACCAGCTACTGTCGCTGGTGCTGAAAGGAGCTTCAGCAGAATGAAACTGATCAAGAATATCCTGCGCTCAACCATGACAGATGACAGGCTTTCTGCGCTTGCAGTTATCTCAATCGAAAACAAGATTGCCAGATCTCTGGACTATGACGCATTGATTAACCAATTTGCGGAGAACAAGGCTCGAAAGAAGCGCTTTGTGGAAATATGGAATACATGTACACTGTAGGCCTATGTATACATAATATGAACCCTGTATATTGTATAAAATAAATACCGCATTCCAGTTTCTGCATTGTAAGGGGCCCCGGACATATGTTCGGAGGGGGCCACGTTCTTTGTTGCTACGGCCCTGGCACAAACTCTCCAGTCTGTGGCACTGCTTTTTGTCAGAGCCGTTGGGTGCTGTGATGCTCAGATACACTGGCCCTTGGACATTGGATGCCCTGGCGCCAGGCCCACTGGATAGTCAGGTGCTCCAGAAATCAGTCATTTTGGCCCTTGGACATTCTGGTCCCTGGGGGCTCTGAGCCATGATCGCTCAGGTCCTTCCATCCCCCTGGCTGTGATTAGGGTTTAAGCCGATTTTCCTAGCTGAGCTGGACTGAACCTCCCTGGGTCCAGAGGGATTATTGGGCTACCAAGACTTGAAACCTCAAAGCCCAGCAGGAGAGCTCAGATGGGAGCTACCTGGAAAATGACCCTTGATTAACAAAGATTCCTCTGTGGGAACACACGGTGGGCAGCAGAATCTGTCTTGTGCTTTCATTTGCAAAGAGTGAAGCTGCTTGCTGGGTAAGCCCCTGTGCACTGCTCGGTCCATATGGCTGGGCTTCTCTCCCACATTCTCTGTTCCAATACTGACCCCCCCCCCCCAATAACAGTCTCTCCAAGAAACACAGGCCCTCTGCCTCCCATTCCCCTGACTATGATTCATCTTTCCTATTTTACAAACAAAGAATTGACCCCCCCAAGAAAGCCTGGAAGCCAAGTGCCCATGGAAAAGCCTGGCAGCTGCTCTCTGTGAAGAGCCAAACGCCTGCTAAATTCGTGAGCATTCTCAGCTATTTAAAAGCACAAAGCACAGACAAGGTGCCAATGTCATACACCAACAGACATCCCTGCATCCCAAATAGTGCAGGGGCCCCAGCCTTGCAGGTCTGACTCTGTGCATGATTGATTCCCCCTGAGCTCCTGGTAGCCACTCCCAGGCACTTGAATGGCATTCTCCGGGGGCTGCAGTATTTGAAGACTGGATACGTTTGCTCAGCATAACCTGCTGTTACTTCTGACAAGAACTAGGACAGCCAGAAGGTGAAGCCAGTGCACGGCCCCTCTGCCTTCCTTGTGCCAAGGCCTGGGCTGGGCGGCCCATTGGGTGTGGAGCCAGAGGCCCGCGACGTTCTGCCCAAGCCAGCGATGGAGTGCACCAAAGGGACGGTTTGTTCAGAAGGGCACTAAAGCATCACAAATGCATTTCTAACAGGCAGGGGCCGTCCACAGGCCAGACTGGGGGGAATTCTCCAGGCACCAGCCAGCAGGCTGCAGCATCAGACCCCTAGCATTTGGCTAGTACCAGTTGACGAAGTCTGGGGCCTTTAACTGTTTGCACCCCAAGCTGGGAGCAGTGGGGAAGGCTACTAGGAGCCATGCCCTTACACTAAGTTAAATAAAATAAAGTGGCCCTGAGCTTTTGCCCCAAACTGTGACCTCAGCTCAGCCCTCTCCTGCTGTCCAGCACAGACAAACTTTGGAGCAGTTGGATTTTCTTGTTTCTTTCAATTTCCTCCCAGCCCTGGCCTGGCAAGGAACTGTTCTCTCCCCCTTTGTTCCAGGGCTAGGCAGAATCCCAGTTTAAGGCTCACAAGCAGAGACTGTATCCTCCTTATGGTTCTTGGGGACGAGGAGCAGGAAGTAAAAAGGAGGCCTGGCCCCTGAACTGGCCAGAGTGTGCAGCAGACACAACCCCCTCCCCCACCGCACACTCATGGTGTCTCCCAAAGCTCCACTCCCCACTTGAGGCAGGTCTACACTGCCGCTGGTAGCGCGCCTTCTAGCCCAAGTAGGCAGCTTCATGCCAGCAGGGCCCACGCCTGCAGGGGCCACACCAGCAGGGCCCGCGCCAGCAGGGCTCGTGCCAGCAGGGCTCATGCCAACAGGGCCCACACCAGCAGGGCTCAAGCCAGCTTGCCAAACATAGCAGTGTGGGTGCTGTGACCCTGGCCACGCACCTGAGCTCAGACTGGACAGCCTGAGCTGCAGCCAAGCCACAGGGGCCACTCTGGCTCTTTTAGCTCCAGTCCTGCTAGCCTGAGTCTGTCTCCCCGGCCTGGGACACTCGCCCCCTCACTGCAGGGTAGACATGCTCACATAGGCCTAGGCACTGAAGGCACCATCCAGCCTTTTGTACCTTCCTGCCTCTGGAACAGGGGCATGACTGGATCATCCCTGTTCCCTGGCAATGCCCAACTGTGCAACCTGGCACCTGGCAACAGCTAGAGCAGCTTTCAGACCAGCCCCGAGCTTGAGAGGAGAAAAGGAGCCAAAAGCCACTAGCCACTCACAGTTGTCTTCAGCTGGTCCTTGGCCACAGCCTCAGCCCCCGGCCATGGGAGCTCTGCAGCATGAGGCAGGAGGAGTGTTGTGGCTGAGATTCATAGGGAAATGAAAAGGCCACAGGAACACTCTGTAAAGCCAGAGCTCATGCTGCGCTGCTTTCACTAGAGATTAATAACAGGCAGGAAGGTAGCCTGCAATTCCCACTTGGCTCTCCTATTCAGCCTAAACATGAGAACAACACCTTCAGACCCATCCAGCTAGGCACTGAAGGGAGGCAGATGGAGCCAGAACAGAATGAGCTGTGCCTGGGAGGAGGGCGAGTCCTGATAAGAGGAGGGTGAGTGGGAAGCACAACACAGTGAAATGCACCGTTGTTCTGTGTCCACCTGGAAACAATAACAACTGTGCTCTTGGCACGAGGTGGTTCCCTGCCACGACCTACCACTGGATGCAAAAGGCTTGGGCTGAGCTAATTAGTTCCTTATGCAAATCAGAGCAGGCTCTGGGCCTGCTGTACATGACACTGGTGGGGGCTGCCGGAGGAGCCCAGAGGTGAAGGGGTGGTTCCAAGCTGCCTTTCCCACCCCCCACCCAGACAGGGACTGGCCTGAATGGGCATTTTGTACAATCCTGGATGTCTGGCGATCAGTCAGAAGCAGCCAGTTGCTCACAGTGCACATGCCGAACGAAGCCAGACGCCTGGACAGCATTATCGAGAGTCTGGGTAACGGGAACCCCTCACCTGCTCCTGGCTGCAGCGTACAGCACGCAGCAATGCCTGAGGACAAAGTGGGTGAGGCATTCTCTGTCCCACAGCCACTGAGGTAGAGGAGTCCAGCCTGGGAATTGGCCAGGGCCCCAGAGATCTCTAGGGATTCCAAGAGGAAAGGCCCTTGGCTGGCTGCCCTGCAGTATGGCCCCCGGCACCATGCCGGAGCACTGGCTCATGAATGACTCAGCAGACAACACGTTCTGAGACTGGGTGCGTGACTCCAGTAGGTAGCTGGGCCTCAGGCCAGCTGTGTGAGAAGCTCTGCTCACTGGAGAGTGGCATGGGGAGGCTGCTGAGTACGGCCCTACTGGGTCAGACTGAATGTCCATCTAGCCCAGTGTCCTGTCTTCCAACAGTGGCCAGTGCCAGGTGCCCCAGAGGGAATGAACAGAACAGGGAATCATCAAGTGATCCATCCCCTGTGGCTCATCCCCAGCTTCTGGCAAAGAGAGGCCAGGGACACCATCCCTGCCCATTCTGACTAATAGCCATTGATAGACCTATCCTCCATGAACTTATCATTTTTGTTGCCCTTTTCTGATTCCGATATATCTTTTTTGAGATGGAGCGACCACATCTGCTCAAGATGTGGGCGTACCATGCGTTTATATAAAGGTAACATGATATTTTCTGTCCTATTATCTATCCCTCTCTTAATTATTTCCAGCATTCTGTTTGCTTTTTGACTGCTGCTGCACATTGAGTGGATAATTTCAGAGAACTCTCCACGATGACTCCAAAATCCCTTTCTTGAGTGGTAACAGCTAATTTAGACCCCATCATTGTGTATGTATAGTTGGGATTATACTTTCCAGTGTTCATTACTTTGCATTTATCAACATTAAATGTCATCTGCCATTTTGTTGCCCAGTCACCCAGTTTTGAGAGATTCTTTTGTAGTTTTTCACAGTCTGCCTGGGTCTTAACTATCTTTAGTAATTTTGTATCATCTTAAAATTTTGCCACCTCTCTGTTTACCCCTTTTCACAGATCATTTATGAATATGTTGAATAGGACTAGCCCAGTACAGACCCCTGGGGGACACCACTATTTACCTCTCTCCATTCTGAACACTGACCATTTAGTCCTACCCTTTGTTTCCTATCTTTTAACCAGTTACAAATCCATGAAATCCATGACAGAACCTTCCCTCTTATCCCATGGCAGCTTACTTTGCATAAGAGCCTTTGGTGAGGGAACTTGTCAAAGGCTTTCTGAAAATCTAAGCACACCATATCAACTGGATCCCCTTGGTCCACATGCTTGTTGACCCCCTCAAAGAATTCTAGTAGATTGGTGAGGCATGATTTCCCTTTACTAAAACCATGTTGACTCTCCCTCAACAAATTATGTTCATCCATATGTCTGACAATATTGTTCTTTATTATAGTTTCAACCAGTTTTCCCTGTACTGAAGTCAGGCTTAACAGCCTGTAATTGCTGGGATCACCTCTGGACCCCTTTTAAAAAACTGGCATCACATTAGCTATCCTCCAGTCGTCTGGTACAGAAGCTGATTTAAATGATAGGTTACACACCACAGTTAGCAGTTCTGCAATTTCACATTAGAGTTCCCTTAAAACTCCTGGGTGAATACCATCTGGTCCTGGTGACTTTTTTCTGTTTAATTGATCAATTTGTTCAAAAACCTCCTCTAATGATACCTCAATCTGGGACAGGTCCTCAGATTGTCTCCTAAAAAGAATGTCTCAGGTTTGGGAATCCCCCTCACAGCCTCAGCCATGAAGCCTGATGCAAATAATTCATTTAGTTTCCCCACAATGGCCTTATCTTCCTTGAGTTCTCCTTTTGCACCTTGATCATCCAGTGGCCCCACTGGTTGTTTAGCAGGCTTCCTGCTTCTGATGTACTTTGAAATAAAATTGCTATTACTTTTTGAGTCTTTGGCTGACTGTTCCTCAAAATCTTTTTTGGCCTTTTTAATTGTATTTTTACACTTCATTTGCCAGTGTTTATGCTCCTATTTATTTTCCGCACTAGGATTTAACTTCCACTTTTTAAAGGATGCTTTTTTGCATCTCATTGCGTCTTTCACTTTGTGGTTTAGCCACGGTGGCACATTTTTGTTTCTCTTACTATTTGTTTTAATTTGGAGTATACATTTAAGTTGAGCTTCTATTATGGTGTCTTTAAAAAGTTTCCATGCAGCTTGCAGAGATTTCACTTTTGGCGCTTTACCCTGTAATTTCTGTCACACGGGCTTAGCTCCCACACGTGCCAGGAGAGGCAAGGGGCTCTCAGGAAAAGCCTGCCTGAGGCAAACGCGTTCTGGTCTGCTGCCCAGAGACAGGCATCACTTGTGGCTCACTTGAGGCAAACAATGTGGCTGGCTTCTGAGAGTGAAACAGACAGGCCCATTGGGTAGGATCTGAACACAAAGCCATTGTCAGACTCTGATGATGTTTGCATCAAGCAGTACACTAGAAACAAGGAAAAAGCAGTGGCATAGCCTTGCCCATGGTGCAGCCGGCTGCCTCCAAGAAAGGTGAAATTCAATCCAGGTGCCTGTGCCGATATACTGGAGACCTGGTGAGATGAACACCTCAGCCTATGGAGCAGAATCTTACTTAGTGACGCACTCGATGTTGGCCTGACTATGACCTCCAGTGTCTGAATATCCTGCCAGGACCAGCAGGTGTGAATGCTCCCCCTCAGCCTGCCTGGGCTCAAACTGCCAATCTCAATTGTCTCTGGGGAACCCATGGCTGGTGAGGGAGGTTTCCAACCATCCCTGCGCGATGACACTCCAGTGTTGTGGCAGCCGGGAACTATGGCACTGATAGAGTTGTTATGAAGCCATTCTCTCTGCTCACACAATGGTCTAGAGCTGCTCCGCCCCTTCGCTACGTTCTCTTCCATTCTCCTAGCTTGCGTTGGCTGTGAGCTCCACTGCTTCATAAATAGCCACCGGCTCATCAGTGCAACATTGACTTTGATGGAGCCCCGCAGATTTGCACCAGCTGAGAATTTGGAAGAATTACAACAGTGCCATGCAAATGCCTGGTCTCACTTTCAGGTAACGCTGTAAATAAGAAGCAGGCAGAATTATCTCCTGTAAATGTAAACAAACTTGTTTGTCTTCGCAATTGGCTGAACAAGAAGTAGGACTGAGTGGACTTCTAGGCTCTAACTTTTACATTGTTTTGTATTTGAGTGCAGGTATGTAAAAAAAAATCTACATTTGTAAGTTGCAGTTTCTTGATAAAGAGATTGCACTACAATACTTGTATTTCTTTTATCTTTTTTACAGTGCAAATATTTGTAATAAAATATAATAATATAAAGTGAATAATGTACACTTTGTATTCTGTGTTATAATTGAAATCATTATATTTGAAAATGTAGAAATACATCCAAAAATATTTATAATCAATTTCAACTGGTATTCTGTCATTGTTTAACAGTATGATTAAAATTGTGATTAATTGTGACCTTTTTTTATCTCACGATTAATTGCAATTATTTTTAATCATTTGACAGCCCTATTGATAGCACTTCCTACAGCTGATAGATCCCTGCCTCTCTTCTTATTCCTTTGGGAGAGCTAATATTTGAAGTGAATGAATTGAAATAAGAGCAAGGCAGAACATTTACATTTAGGTTACATTTTTCAAAAGCACCGAAGTGACTTAGAAGCCTGAGTCTATCACAGGGTGTAAGTGACTTGAAAGTCAGTGGGCTAAGTTCCAAAAGATCAGATTTTTAAAGGTATTTCGGTGCCTAAAGATACACACCTAGTCAGATTTTCAAAAGATTAATCTCAGGGTATGTCTACACTGAAAAGAAAGAAAGAAAGAAAGAAAGAAAGAAAGAAAGAAAGAAAGAAAGAAAGAAAGAAAGAAAGAAAGAAAGAAAGGTGTGTTCTTCTCATGGGTTAGTTAACCTGTGTTAGCTAACTCAGGTTAAAATAGCAGCGAAGACATAGCACTTGGCTTAAAAAATAAGACTTGTTTATGCACTCTTTTTATTTAAAGAAACGAATGTGTCATTCTAACTCCTAACGTTTTGCTGGCAATGCACATACATATTTGTGTAATTTCAGTGGGAAGTTTTTATAGTTGGGGGTTGGAATCCACCAGAGTTCTGAAGAAGTCCTGCCCTGTTCCATGGTATCCATTAATGTACACACTCAACAACAGTGCCCGTTTTTAGATACATGCATTACTATACTGAGAGGGGACATGATAACAGTTTTCAAGTACATAAAAGATTATTACAAGGAGGAAGGAGAAAAATTGTTGCTCTTAACGTCTGAGGATGGGCCAAGAAGCAATGGGCTTAAATTGCAGCAAGGGCAGTTTAGGCTGGACATTACCTAACTGTCAGGGTGGTTAAGCACTAGAATAAATTGCCTAGGGAGGTTGTGGAATCTCCATCATTGGGGATTTTTAAGAGCAGGTTAGACAAACACCTGTCAGGGATGGTCTAGATAATACTTAGCCCTGCCTTGCATGCAAGGGACGGGACTAGATGTCCTCTTGAGGGTCCTTCCAGTTCTATGAGTCTATGATACTCTTTTAACTTGGGTTAGCAGCTCAAGGTAAAGTCTATACGTGAGCCTGGGGTTGGACTCAAACTGCTAACCTGAGTTAATAACCAAGTTGTGCTGCCTTCGGTGCTATTGTAACATGAATTAGTGACTGCGGGTTAGTTAACCCCAGTTAAGAACACAACTTTCTGCTGCAGTGCAGATGTACCCTTGGAGAGGGGGCGGTGGTGACTGAATTACCTTCCCCTCTTGAGGCAGATGGGTGGGAAGCTGCATGTGCTGTTAGGTCGAAAGGTTCTGCAATACATAGTGTCTGTCTATTGCTAAGAGCTGTCAGTCAATTCCTGTCACGGCCACTATACAGGACAATGTTCATACCTTGTGAAAAGGAAAATTCACAGTCTCTGTGATGGCATGGCCGTAGGTCAGCTTCGAATCAGCCCTGCTATCATTTCACCAAGGAGATTACATTATGAGGGACCACACAGACTGCCAAAGGATCTGTATAAATCAGAGCAATATTATGTAGGTGGGACAAATGCTTGTTAGATGAGCCAATTACAATCTTGGTGAAACAATGCTGTTGCTATTTGAATGGAGGAGTAATTGCTTCCATAAAAACCTGCAGCCCAGACTGGGGATCTGTAACTCATCATTTGGATTAGTTGATGAAACAGAAAAAAAAGTGTTTCTCACAGTGCTGTATTTCTGGTAACTACCGCAATTATTTTAGGCATTCAGAGTAACAGGAAAATGTGTGATTGTGTGGTCTGGTATGACCCCTGAAGAATACAGTCATACGTCTCAAAAATGTTGTAATCTTATCAGAAAACAGTTTTTGACTGGCTGATATTTTCACCCTTTGAAGGCTCTTCGAGATTTTCTAAGAAGTACAGAGCAGGAATTCACACTAGCTCTCGCAGAGCCATGAAAGCAAAAAGTGGCAAATGTGTAGGAGGGTTCCAAAAGCCACAGCTGCAAATAACTAACTGCAGTAAAATAGATACACCATGTGCACAGCCAAACCAAGCTCTCAGTATCCAATTCCCATGACTCTTGGCCTGTTTTCTCCAGTTCCTCTCATGCCGCAGTGAAACAAATTTCTATCGTCCTGTCCGTGCAGCCTGGCCTGGGTAGTTTGGCAGATATATTCCGCTTTCATTAGCTCCTTCCAGCCAAAGAACTCTAGCAACTGACGAATATTAATTAATGGATCTTCACAACTTGCTAAGAACCAGGTAAACAGGAAGATGTCCATTTTAGAGTAGGGCTAATTGAGGCACAAACTTGATGCCCATGGGAACTGCAGGCATCTTTGGAATTGGGCCATTCATATAGATTTCAGTGGCAAGCTTTATGCACTAGTGTGGCCTGCGTGGTCTCCCGAAGACCTGTGTCATGTGATCAGGCCTGTCCAGCTGTCTTTCTAGGGTTTTATACTTCACCCGTCACTGTGGTATCTGCTCAGCAAAGTGGCCTCACATAGGCCTGTGTCAGCTTAGCAGCACGGCAGAGAGACATCCCAGAGCCCAGCAGGGACCAGGGGTGAGTGACACCACTTGGCCTACATGGCAATGAGTAAGTGTCACTGTTTTTTCCCTCCAAAAAAGTTGACACCCTGCCCCCTACACCATCCACTCCCCAGAGAGCTAGGGAGCATCACAACCTACAGGCCCACCTACATGACATGGGCCACCAGACGCTCATGATTATTTGCTCTTCCTGGTCCCTGCAGGGCCCAGCCTGGCTATGCAAAGCAGCAGAAACCTTCAGAATTGATTCCTTGAGGACCTGCTCCATGATTTTTCCAGGGACTGAAGTGAGGCTGACTGGCCTGTAGTTCCCCAGATCCTCCTTCTTCCCTTTTTTAAAGATGGGGACTACATTAGCCTTTTTCCAGTCATCCAGGACCTCCCCCAATCAGCATGAGTTTTCAAAGATAATGGCCAATGGCTCTGCAATCACATCCACCAACTCCTTAAGCACCCTTGGATGCAGCGCATCTGGCCCCACAGACTTGTGCTCTTCCAGCTTTTCTAAATAGTGCCGAACCACTTCTTTCTCCACAGAGGGCTGGTCACCTCCGCCCCAGACTGTGCTGCCCAGTGCAGCAGTCTGGGAGCTGACCTTGCTTGTGAAGACAGGGGCAAAAAAACCATTGAGTACATTAGCTTTTTCCATATCCTCTGTCACTAGGTTGCCTCCCTCATTCAGTAAGGGACCCATACTTTCCTTGACCTTCTCCTTGTTGCTAACACACCTGAAGAAACCCTTCTTGTTACTCTTAACAGCTCTTGCTAGCTGCAACTCCAAGTGTGATTTGGCCTTCCTGATTTCACTCCTGCATGCCTGAGCAATATTTTTATACTCCTCCCTGGTCATTTGTCCAGTCTTCCACTTCTTGTAACCTTCTTTTTTGTGTTTAAGATCAGCGAGGATTTCACTGTTAAGCCAAGCTGGTCGCCTGCCGTATTTACTATTCTTTCTACACATCGAGATGGTTTGTTCTTGCAACCTCAATAAGGAGTCATTAAAATACAGCCAGCTCTCCTGGACTCCTTTCCCGCTCATGTTATTCTCCCAGGGGATCCTGCCCATCAGTTCCCTGACGGAGTCAAAGTCTGCTTTTCTGAAGTCCAAGGTCCATATTCTGCTGCTCTCCTTTCTTCCTTGTGTCAGGATCCTGAACTCGAACATCTCATGGTCACTTCCTCCCAGGTTCCCATCCACTTTTGCTGTCCCTACTAATTCTTTTCTGTTTGTGAGCAGCAGGTCAAGAAGAGCTCTGCCCCTAGTTGGTTCCTCCAGCATTTGCACCAGGAAATTGTCCCCTACACTTTCCAGAAACTTCCTGGATTGTCTGTGCACAGCTGTATTGCTCTCCCAGCTGATATCAGGGTGTTTGAAGTCCCTCATGAGAACCAGGGCCTGGGATCTAGTAACTTCTATTAGTTGCCTGAAGAAAGCCTCGTCCACCTCATCCACCTGGTCTGGTGGTCTA
Organism: Gopherus flavomarginatus; assembly: GCF_025201925.1. Taxonomy (NCBI): domain Eukaryota; kingdom Metazoa; phylum Chordata; order Testudines; family Testudinidae; genus Gopherus; species Gopherus flavomarginatus. The sequence goes on from NC_066633.1 coordinate 22,671,710, forward strand.
TAGCAGACTCCCACCATGACATCACCTTGTCGCTCACACTTCTAAACTTAATCCAGAGACTCTTAGCTTTTTCATACTGGAGCTCTGAGCAGTCATACTGCTCTCTTACATACAATGCAACTCCCTCACCTTTTCTGCCCTGCCTGTCCTTCCTGAACAGTTTATATCCATCCATGACAATGCTCCAGTCATGTGATTTATCCCACCAGGTCTCTGTTATTCCAATCACATAGAATCATAGAATATCAGGGTTGGAAGGGACCTCAGGAGGTCATATAGTCCAACTCCCTGCTCAAAGCAGGACCAATCCCCAACTAAATCATCCCAGCCTGGGCTTTGTCAAGCCTGACCTTAAAAACCTCTAAGGAAGGAGATTCCACCACCTCCCCAGGTAACCCATTCCACTGCTTCACCACCCTCCTAGTGAATAAGTTTTTCCTACTATCCAACCTAAACCTCCCCCACTACAACTTGAGACCATTACTCCTTGTTCTGTCATCTGCTACCACTGAGAACAGTCTAGATCCATCCTCTTTGGAACCCCCTTTCAAGTAGTTGAAAGCAGCTATCAAATCCCCCCTCATTCTTCTCTTCTGCAGACTAAACAATCCCAGTTCCCTCTGCCTCTCCTCATAAGTCATGTGCTCCGGCCCCCTAATCATTTTTGTTGCCCTCCGCTGGACTCTTTCCAATTTTTCCACATTCTTCTTGTGGTGTGGGGCCCAAAACTGGACACAGTACTCCAGATGAGGCCTCACCAATGTCGCATAGAGGAGAGTGATCATGTCCCTCGATCTGCTGGCAATGTCCCTACTTATACAGCCCAAAATGCCATTAGCCTTCTTGGCAACATGGGCACACTGTCGACTCATATCCAGCTTCTCATCCACTGTAACCCCTAGGTCCTTTTCCGTAGAACTGTTGCCAAGCCATTCAATCCCTAGTGTGTGGTAGTGAATGGGATTCTTCCATCCTAAGTGCAGGACTTTTGTCCTTGTCGAACCTCATAGGTTTCTTTTGGCCCAATCCTTAATTTGTCTAGGTCCCTCTCTATCCTATCCCTACCCTCCAACATATCTACCACTCCTCCCAGTTTAGTGCAAACTGCAAACTTGCTGAGGGTGCAGCCCACGCCATCCTCCAGATGATTAATGAAGATATTGAACAAAACTGGCCCCAGGACCGACCCTTGGGGCACTCCACTTGATACCGGCTGACAACTAGACATTGAGCCATTGATCACTACGCTCCATGTCATAATCCCTTGACTGTGCCAGGACTTCCAGTTCTCCCTGCTTGTTTCCCAGGCTTCTTGCATTTGTGTATAGACACTTAAGATAACTCGCTGATTGTCCCGCTTTCTCAATATGAGGCAAGAATCCTCCTCTCTTGCGCTCTCATGCTCCTGCTTCCTCCTGATATTCCACTTCCCCCAGGGTTTTGGTCTTCTTCCCCCAATGATCCTAGTTGAAAGCCCTCCTCACTAGGTTAGCCAGCCTGCTTGTGAAGATGCTCTTCCTTCTCTTGTAAAAGCAGCAGGGAGTCCTGTGGCACCTTATAGACTAACAGATGTTTTGGAGCATGAGCTTTCGTGGGTGAATACCCACTTCATTGGTTGCATGTATTCACCTATGAAAGCTCATGCTCCAAAATGTCTGTTAGTCTATAAGGAGCCACAGGACTTTTTGCTGTTTTTACAGATCCAGACTAACACGGCTACCCCTCTGATACTTTCTTCTCTTGGTTAAGTGGCACCCATCTATGCCTAGCACTCCTTCTTCTTGGAACGCCATCCCATGGTCAAAGCCTTCTCTCCAACACCACCTGCGTAGCCATTCATTGACATCCACAGTTCGACGGTTTGTTCCAGGCATTTTCCTTCCACAGGGAGGATGGATGAGAACACGACTTGTGCCTCCAATTCCTTTATCCTTCTTCCCAGAGCCACGTAGTCTGCAGTGATCCACTCAAGGTCATTCTTGGCAGTATCATTGGTGCCCACTTGGAGAAGCAGGAAGGGGTAGTGATCCAAGGGCTTGATGAGTCTCGGCAGTCTCTCTGTCACATTGTGAATCCTAGCTCCTGGCAAGCAGCAGACCTCTCGGTTTTCCGGTCAGGGAGGCAGACGGATGACTAAGTCCTCCTGAGGAGGGAGTCCCCGACAACCACCACCCGCCATACCTTGTAGACATACCCTAAAAAGTCACTCAGTCCTTGACCCTGCAGGCAGCTTCCCTGGCTCACACAGACCAGCTTGTAGCCCCTCACAGCGGCCTGTGCTGGCAGGAAGGTGGCCCTGCAATGCTGCCAGGCTGAATCGGTGGCAAGGCAGGCCAGGGTTGAGTGCCTCTCAGAAGTCTGGGCCCAGGGAAAAGGGAGAGCACACAGCTAGATGAATTCCCAAAGGCCTGGGCCAGGGCACAAGGCCTGAATCACTTCAGAGAAGCCTTCCCTATGTCAGGGTCCTGTAGGGTACCTTCATTGAGGCCTGTGCCAGATGATGGCCATGCAGGCTCAAAGGAGTAAGTCACTGCCCAAGACCTGTGCCAGGAATGAGGTGATGCCTGGAGCTGTTTGTGGGAGAAGCTTATCCAGACACTGAGCATAGTGTCTGTCTGTATGCCCACCCCCAAAGCCACCCACCTAAAAAGCAGGGAGAAAACCCTCCTTCCCTTCGTAAGCCACTGGTGCATGCACCCTAAGCGGGCCCCTCTGGCATATCCAGATACCCACACACATGGATAGCAACCAGGACCTGCTTCCTTCCAGGCTGGGCCTGGGCTGCAGTCCTGTACACATTTTCCATCCTGCTCAGTGTGATCCAGGAGTGCTCTTGTTTCTGTTTGTGCTGCTATGACAACCAGGCCCTGGACTTGCTTCATCTGATGCTAGAAGAATATTGCTTGTTGTGCCATTAGGTGGGGAACCAGCCTGGTGCCTGGCCTGTTCCAGGACATGTGCAGTGGTGAGAGTTAATTGAGTTAATACCAAATCCCCACCCTACCAGACCATATTTGCTTCTTGTTCTCATCACACGGTTACACACAGGCTGAAAATGACTCCAGGATTTGTGACCTCTCTTTTCAAACTCCCCAACCCCACATTCCTTCAGCACTCGCCACTAAGAAGCAGCCTGAAATCTTGCCTGGGTTCCCAAGATTATGCCACAACATAACAAAACTCCCTGGCTTGGCTTGAATTCACCAGCAGTTCATCCATTAGGTGCAAGGATTGCAATCCACCCTTCTTCTGTTTGTATGGCTAATGAGGCCTTGCACTGATCACGTGCCTTTTAAAGAGAAGCCAAGAATTAACCCTTGTACAAGATGAAATATAAGCATAGGACCAGTGGGATGGGATACATGTAGCGCTTCAAGGCCCCCTGCTGGAGGCCCCAGGCCCTACTACAGCCCACCCCAGTAGGAGAGCAGTGAAGGTGGGTCCTCCAGATCTGCCTAGAAAAGCTGCACAGAAGCAGCCAATCAGAGCACAGCAGGCCCAGATAAAAAGGAGCTCCAGGTGCTGAGCAGGTCAGTTCTTGGTGGGAACCTGAGTGGCAAGGAAGGTGGCTCAGTGCTGGCCCTAGGAGCCAGAGAGAGAACCACAAGTTGAGTGCTGGCTCTATTTTGCTTTCTGCAAGGAGAGAGCGTCTGTTAGTCTATAAGGTGCCACAGGACTCTTTGTTGCTTTTTACAGATCCAGACTAACACGGCTACCCTCTGATACAAGGACAGAGTGGCCCTGAGACTGCTGAACTTGAATTAATATGCAAATTAGATACAATTAACTTAGGTTTAAACAGAGACTGGGAATGGTTGGGGTCATTACACTAATTGAATCTATTTCCCTATATTAAGTTCTCCTCACATCTTCCATGGGTCATCTTGATTATCACTTCAAAGGTTTTTTTTCTCCTGCTGATGATAGCTCATCTCAGTTGATTGGCTGCTTCCTTTTGGTATGGGTACTTTTTCATGTTCTCTGTATGTATAAATATCTTCTGTCTGTGTGTTCCAGTCTATGCATCTGATGAAGTGAGCTGTAGCCCATGAAAGCTTATGCTGAAATAAATTTGTTAGTCTCTAAGGTGCCACAAGTACTCCTGTTCTTTTGACCTGAGAACTATAATCCTATGGGACTGGGTGAAGGTAAAGTGGGAAGAAGCTTGGGGAAAACAGTAGCAGCTAATGGATGGCATTAAAGGCAGCAGTGTGTGACTCCTGTTCATAGGGTCCCTGGCTTGGGTCCCAGAGTAGTGGGTGGGCCCGAGTTCCTCCACCAGCTGCTGGGGAAGTGGCCTAAGCCCCAAGAAGGGGAGAAGTTTCCTTTAGAAGACTGAGCAGAGGGCTGGACTTCAGGGAGCCCAAGAAGGGCTGAGGAGAGAAGGCCCCTCAGGAAGGAGGGGCAGAGCCCCACTTGAGCCAGGGAATTGTTTGTTTTGGACTTGAGTGGTTCAGCCATTTTACAACAGTGTGACTTGGCCAGAGGGCTGAGTCACTGAAGACCCACCTAGTGAGGCCAACATCCTACAGGGGGTGCTAGGAGCAGAAAAAGTTGTGGCACTGACAAGAGGCATGTGCCCCATTACAGCCAGTCAGGGGGGATAGCTCAGTGGTTTGAGCATTGACCTGCTAAACCCAGGGTTGTGAGCTCAATCCTTGAGGGGGCCATTTAGGGATCTGGGGCAGAAATCTGTTTGGGATTGGTCCTGCTCTGAGCAAGGGATGGGACTGGATGACCTGAGGTCCCTTCCAACCCTGAGATTCTATGACTCAGGGCCAGGCTTTCAAGTGCTCAGTGTCAGGGCTAGCTGCACTTCTGTCCCTCTCTAGGCTCTCCCAGTGCCCCTGGCCCAGGGTGCAGTTCTTCCCCTCTCAAACCAGGCCCTGGGCTATGACACCCTGTGTATCCATCATGCTTACCCTGCAACTCCAAAGGGGTTCCACACCTGTGGTTTTCCCTAGTGGGAATAAGACAACCAGGCAGCCTTCTTAAACCAAAGTATTGTTTAATCTTAACAGTAGCAACAAAGCATAGAGATAAAAGGACTGTAAAACAATAAACAGTCTGTGTGCACGTCCATCTCACCCACAAGCTAACCATCCCCTGCCAATAGCCCAGGCAGGCCTAGCTTCTTCAGACTCCTTGAGGGGTGCCTGTGTGAGTCTGAACAGCTCCCAACAACTCCCCAAAGAAAGAAAGAAAATCTTTGTATCCCACCATCCTCCTTTTGCTCCTCGCGCTCCCATGCTTGGCACTGCCTGGCAAAGTCAGTTTTGTAACTTGGTTATAGCCCGGAGGTAGAATCTTTACAGCTATTAGTTTGGGCACCATCTCTCTCTACAACCTTGTAGTGCCTATTGGGGGTGGTGGTTTAGCTTGAGCCATTGTTTCTCTTCCAGCTTGTTTCCCCACAATCTCCCTATTAAACTACACCACTATATTCCTCTAGTAAAACGTCTCCAAAACCAGATCAACAGACTAGGGACCAAGTGGCTAGGCAGCAGTTCTGCAGAAAAGAACCTAGGGGTTACAGTGGACAAGAAGTTGGATATGAGTCAACAGTGTGTCCTTGTTGTCAAGAAGGCTAACTGCATTGTGGTCTGTATAAGTAGGCGCATTGCCAGCAAATCGAGGGACGTGATCATTCCCCTCTACTGGGCATTGGTGAGGCCTCATCTGGAGTACTGGTGAGGCCTCATCTGGAGTACTGTGTCCAGTTTTGGGCCCCACACTACAAGAAGGATGTAGAAAAATTGGAAAGAGTCCAGTGGAGGGCAACAAAAATGATTAGGGGGATGGAGTACATGACTTACAAGGAAAGGCTGAGGGAACTGGGATTGTTTAGTCTGCAGAAGAGAAGAATGAGGGGGATTTGATAGCTGCTTTCAACTACCTGAAAGGGGGCTCCAAAGAGGATGGATCTAGACTGTTCTCAGTGGTACCTGATGACAGAACAAGGAGTAATGGTCTCAAGTTGCAGTGGGGGAGGTCTAGGTTGGATATTAGGAAAATCTTTTTCACTAGGAGGGAGGTGAAGCAGTGGAATGTGTTACCTAGGGAGGTGATGGAATCTCTTTCCTTAGAGGTTTTTAAAGTCAGGCTTGACAAAGCCCTGGCCGGGATGATTTAGTTGGGGATTGGTCCTGTTTTGAGCAGGGGGTTGAACTAGATGACCTCCTGAGGTTCTTTCCAACCCTGAGATTCTATGAGCCTGTGATTCTATGATACACTATTCATCAATTCTTGCAGTGCAGCCCCACAACTGTCATGCTCAGCCCCCACACCTGGGGCCAGATTTTCCCCAAGCTCAACACCCAGGATGCACCTAGTGTACTGGACTGTTTAGAAAGTCTGACCCCAGTTATAGCTAGTGGATCCTTTTAAAAAGGTTTGCCCATGGGTCAAAATTCAAGCCCATGGAAGTCTGGATTTGCACCCCCATACATCGGGTCAGAATATGACTTGTCGGATTCATTTTACAATATCAATGAGGCCCAAAGGCACAATACTGAAACTGCATTACCACAAAGCTAGTAGGTGAGTGACAGTATCAGAAAGCCACTGTTTCAGAGAGTACTAAGGGGTCACTTGCTCACAACCTATAGGTATCTACATGGGGAACAAAATTTTTATAATGGGCTTCTTGGTCTAGCAGACAAAGGTATCACAGAAGCTAGACACATTCAGACTGGAAATAAGGTGTATATGTTTAACAGGGAGAGTAATTAACCATTGGAAGAATTTACGAAGGATCGTGGTAGCTTCCTCATCACTGGCAATTTTTAAATGACGTCTGGGTGTTTTTCCTAAACGATCTGCTCTAGCTCAACCGGGGAGTTACTCAGGGAGGTCCCATGGCTGTGCTGTGCAGGAGGTCAGACTAGATAATCACAGGGGTCCCTTCTGTCTTTGTAATCTTTGAATCTATGAAAACAGGACAGTACAAAATGATCTCAGCCAAATGTACAGTGTCTATGGTTAGTATCCATGTTTTGCCTGCTAGCCATAGATGCTGTCTGCTTACCTATCTGTGAGTACTTAAGAGATGAGGAGAACCACATTGTCAGAACCATCTTAATTTTTAGGTGCCCTTCCTTTTCCTCTTGGTAAGAAGCTTCTCCTCACCAGGTGGACCAATCTCTCAGGCTTCGCTGGCTGGTTACTTAAAAATTACCTCACCTTGGATCCACCCCTTCTCAGGACATGCACTCATTGGATTAAAGGCCTTTCCATTCCTGCCAGGAGGTCTGAGTCACCTCTTTCTTTGTGGATGGCAAACCTGATTGCCCTACTCTGGGTTCAGGTATTATTCCTTCGTTACTGTTTAAGCAGTCCTCCTCTTTCCTCAGCACAGCACCCTCCAAGACAAAGCTCCACCATCCTCCCAGTTTCTTGTGGGCGTTTCAGTCTCAAAGAAATAAGAAATGAATAAACTTACAGAGAAGATATAAGGAAATCAAACTGGTCACACCTGTCATGTGTTTGATCCTTGCAAAGGATAATGTTTTTGTCCTCACCGGTGTTTACAAGTATATAAAACAGAACTGAATTGATTAAGAAAGGAATCAGCCATGCAGATGTAGCCCCATGATTTCACTTACAGTCACTTCCATCTACAGCAACATGGTACTGTTGGACCAGTGGTTCTGGATGGACCTTAGCAACATTCCAGCCTGCCAAGCCTGACCTTGGCTTTGCTAGTGCTTGTTTGGCAGGCAAAAGCATTGTGACCTGATGGCATTTGCTTCACAACTTCTCCACGCAAGCAAGCTGAGTCTCGTGCCCCATAACACCCTTTTCAGAGCTCGGGAGGAGCAAACTCTATACAAATTAAGGGTATCTGCTCTTCTCACTCATGTTGAATACTACCCTATCCTGTGAGTAGCTCGCAGATTTAACTGGGAATATGATACAACCCTACATTAGTAAGAGCAGGAAATAAAGTGTTAAGTTCTTTCACTCTCACATTGTCAGTCATATGCTCAGATTCTTAGAACTCTCAAAAGACCAAACTGGTCATTTCGGTGTGTGTTTGTTTGTTTAAACAGAACATATAGGGCTGATTCTCATCCATCTCGTTTTACCTCGAGATGAACACACATGGTAAATGTCTGTGCACCTCAAATATTGCTTCTGCCATACAAAGACGGACATTCATCAATACTGTGTCATAATGGAGAAGCTATGGAATAATACAGACATGAATGTGAATAACCAAGCCACAGTGGGAAGAAATTCCTTACATCTTTGACTAACCAAATGACTGGCTGAGAAGCTAGCCACCGTGATCTGGGCTTTCAGCTCTGCCAGGTTAGTTTGCTGCACCTCATTCTACTTGGGGACATTGTGAAGACCACCTGGAAACATCATTTTTTAAGCAAAAACACTGTTGAGAGTCCATCAGAGAGATAGCTCAGTGGTTTGAGCATTGGTCTGCTAAAGTCAGGGTTGTAAGTTTAATCCTGCAGGGGGACACTTAGGGCTCTGGGGCAAAAATCAGTACTTGGTCCTGCCTAGTGAAGGCAGAGAGCTGGACTTGATGACCTTTCAGGGTCTCTTCCACCTCTGTGAGATAGGATATCTCCATATATTGGTGCTCTGCACACTCCACTGACTTCCTGTTTGTGTCCAATTCCTGAGGAACTCTACACACTCCACCAAGGGCCTTCACTCAGGTGGAACTGTCAGATCAAGGACAGAGCATTCTCAATGCAGAATCCCCCAAGTGTGGGATTCCTTAGCACCAGAGATCAGAATGAACCTGAGGCCAACCTTGGTTCGAGTGATCATGAGCTAATTCAGTTCAAACTAGATGGAAGGATAAACAAAAATAGATCTGGGACTAGGGTTTTTGACTTCAAAAGAGCTAACTTTAAAGAATTAAGGAAATTAGTTAGGGAAGTGGATTGGACTGAAGAACTTGTGGATCTAAATGCGGAGGAGGCCTGGAATTACTTTAAGTCAAAGCTGCAGAAACTATCAGAAGCCTGCATTCCAAGAAAGGGGGAAAAAACCATAGGCAGGAGTTGTAGACCAAGCTGGATGAACAAGCATCTCAGAGAGGTGATTAAGAAAAAGCAGAAAGCCTACAAGGAGTGGAAGATGGGTGGGATTAGCAAGGAAAGCTACCTTAGTGAGGTCAGAACATGTAGGGATAAAGTGAGAAAGGCTAAAAGCCATGTAGAGTTGGACCTTGCAAAGGGAATTAAAACCAATAGTAAAAGGTTCTATAGCCATATAAATAAGAAGAAAACAAAGAAAGGAGAAGTGGGACCGCTAAACACTGACGATGGAAAGGAGGTTAAGGATAATCTAGGCATGGCCCAATATCTAAATAAGTACTTTGCCTCAGTCTTTAATAAGGCTAATGAGGAGCTTAGGGATAATGGAAGGATGACAAACAGGAATGAGAATATGGAGGTGGATATTACCACATCTGAGGTAGAAGCCATACTTGAACAGCTTAATGCGACAAAATTGGAGGGCCCAGATAATCTTCACCCAAGAATATTAAAGGAACTGGCGCATGAAATTGCAAGCCCATCAGCAAGAATTTTTAATGAATCTGTAAACTCAGGGGTTGTACCGTACGACTGGAGAATTGCTAACATAGTTCCTATCTTTAAGAAAGGGAAAAAAGGTGATATGGGTGACTATAGGCCTGTTAGTTTGATATCTGTAGTATGTAAAATCTTGGAAAAAATTTTGAAGGAGAAAGTAGTTAAGGACATTGAGGTCAATGGTAATTGGGACAAATTACAACACGGTTTTACAAAAGGTAGATCGTGCCAAACCAACCTGATCTCCTTCTTTGAGAAGGTGACAGATTATTTAGACAAAGGAAATGCAGTAGATCTAATTGACCTCGATTTCAGTAAGGCATTTGACACGGTTCCACATGGGGAATTATTAGTTAAATTGGAAAAGATGGGGATCAATATGAAAATTGAAAGGTGGATAAGGAACTGGTTAAAGGGGAGACTACAACAGGTCATACTGAAGGGTGAACTGTCAGGCTGGAAGGAGGTTACTAGTGGAGTTCCTCAAGGATCAGTTTTGGGACCAATCTTATTTAACCTTTTTATTACTGACCTTGGCACAAAAAGCGGGAAGGTGCTAGTAAAGTTTGCGGATGACACAAAGCTTGGAGATATTGCTAACACAGAGAAGGACCGGGATATCATACAGGAAGATCTCGATGACCTTGTAAACTGGAGTAATAGTAATAGGATGAAATTTAATAGTGAAAAGTGCAAGGTCATGCATTTAGGGATTAATAATAAGAATTTTAGTTATAAATTGGGGACACATCAGTTGGAAGCAACAGAAGAGGAGAAGGACCTTGGAGTATTGGTTGATCACAGGATAACTATGAGCCGTCAATGTGATATGGCCGTTAAAAAAGCTAATGCGGTTTTAGGATGCATCAGGCGAGGTATTTCCAGCAAAGATAAGGAGGTGTTAGTACCATTATATAAGGCACTGCTGAGACCTCATCTGGAATACTGTGTGCAGTTCTGGTATCCCATGTTTAAGAAGGATGAATTCAAACTGGAACAGGCTCAGAGACGGGCTACTAGGATGATCCGAGGAATGGAAAACCTGTCTTATGAAAGGAGACTCAAAGAGCTTGGCTTGTTTAGCCTAATCAAAAGAAGGTTGAGCGGAGATATGCTTGCTCTTTATAAATATATCAGAGGGATTAATATTAGGGAGGAAGAGGCATTATTTAAACTTAGTACCAATGTAGACACAAGAACAAATGGGTATAAACTGGACACTAGGAAGTTTAGACTTGAAATTAGACGAAGGTGTCTAACCATTAGAGGAGTGAAGTTCTGGAACAGCCTTCCAAGGTGAGTAGTGGGGGCAAAAGACATATCTGGCTTTAAGACTAAGCTTGATAAATTTATGGAAGGGATGGCATGATGGGATAGCTTAATTTTGGCAATTGATCTTTGATTATCAGCAGGTAAGTATGCCCAGTGGTCTGTGATGGGATGTTAGATGGGATGGGATCTGAGTTACTGCAGAGAATTCTTTCCTGAGTGCTGGCTGGTGAGTCTTGCCCACATGCTCAGGGTTTAGCTGATCGCCATATTTGGGGTCAGGAAGGAATTTTCCTCCAGGGCAGATTGGCAGAGCCCTGGAGGTTTTTAACCTTCCTCTGCAGTGTGGGGCATGGGTCACTTGCTGGTGGATTCTCTGCATCCTGAGGTCTTCAAACCACAATTTGAAGACTTCAGTAACTCAGACATATGTTAGGGGGTTGTTATAGAAGTGGATTGGTAGGATTCTGTGGCCTGCTTTGTGCAGGAGGTCAGACTAGATGATCATATTGGTCCCTTCTGACCCTAAAGTCTATGAGTCTATGAGTCAATCATTTACAGAACACGATGCAAGACCCATTCTGCTGCACAAGCCATCCCTCAAAAACAAGTACTGAAGAAACACTGGCACCTTTGCTGCTGGGAAGTTAAGATGACAGGTGTGATTTTCAAAGTGCTCAGCATTGGCTTAACAAACTCCAGTGAAATCATAGACTCGTAGGACTGGAAGGGACTGTGAAAAGGGATCTAGTCCAGTCCCCTGCACTCATGGCACGACTATGTAATAACTAGACCATCCCTGATGGGTGTTTGTCCAACCTGCTCTTAAAAATCACCAATGATGGAGATTCCACAACCTCCCTGGGCAATTTATTCCCATGCTTAACCACCCTGACAGTTAGGGAGTTTTTCCTAATGTCCAACCTAACACCAACCTTTCTGCAATTTAAGCCCATTGCTTCTTGCCCTGTCCTCAGAGGTTAAGGAGAACCATTTTTCTCCCTCCTCCTTGTAACAACCTGTTATGTACTTGAAAACTGTTCTTATGTCCCCTCTCAGGCTTCTCTTCTCCAGACTAAACAGACCCAGTTTCTTCAAGCTTCAATCAATGGGAGTTTTACCACTGACTTCAATGGGAGCGGAGTTAGGTAAAAACTCAGAGCCTTTGAAAATCTCATCCTAGAATTAAAAGCAAAACGAACAACCCCAAGTACTGTTGATGAACCACATAGTGGAGAATATGGTCCTTTATGGAGAACAAGTATAGGTGTGTCTCAGTTCTGTATTCTCAGCTGTCTATACAACACAGTGACGGGTACGCTACCTACTGCTGCGGGAATTCTATGCCACTGCACGTATACAGAATTCATGTCTTCCACAGATTTCTTTGCTTCTCTGCAGAAAAATGACTTTCGGACGGGGAAGCAAAGAGAAGCCACAAAAGCGATCATGTGTCCCTTCTCAGGCCTGGTCCACACTACGCTGTTAAACCAATTTTAACAGCGTTAAATCGATTTAATGCTGCACCCATCCACACTACACTGCTCTTTCTATCGATTTAAAGGGCTTTTTAAATCGATTTCTGTACTCTTACAAAACGAGAGGAGTAACGCTAAAATCGATATTACTATATCGATTTAGGGTTAGTGTGGACGCAAATCGACATTATTGGCCTCATTCTTTTACAGTAGCTACCCACAGTGCACCGCTCCAGAAATCGACGCTAGCCTCGGACCACGGACGCACACCACTAAATTAATGTGCCTAGTGTGGATGCACACAATCGACTTTATAATATCTGTTTTATAAAATCGGTTTAAGCTAATTCGAATTTATCCTGTAGTGTAGACATACCCCCAGCAGTGCAGGCGTGTCATTTCAGGTGTCTGGAACAGCTGGCAGAGATGTAAATCACCGTAGGGAAGGGGCTGAGGATGCCCCAGCTGGTGTCTCCTGCCCTGCCCTGAGCTCAGCTGCTAGTCCCGGCTGGGCTGAGGACAGGACTTCCTCTTCCCTTGAAAAGCGGGGCTGAGGCTGGCTCAGATCCACCCCGAAAACCTTCCCCTGGCTACAGGAAGCTCCACAAACCCCCTTCCTTGCTTTCTGTCCCCATCACGCCTCAGCCACAGGGGGAGGGCTCACAGTAGAGGAGCTACTTCCCCATTCGTCCGACCCCCATGCATCCAAATACCCCATACAAGACACCCCCATAGAGTCACAGACCCCACACACCCAGATCCCCCCATTCAGCTCCCCTACATCCAAAACCCCACCTCGAGTCCCCCAACCTGCACCCAGACTCCCCCACCCTCCCTGCATCCAGACCCCCAACCCGGCACCCAGACCACTCCCCACTGAGCCCCCCATACTCAAACCACCTCCCGGAAGAGCCACACCCTTGCAGTTGGACCACTCTGATGAACCCCGCACACCCAGACCCCCATCCCCTTGAGACCCACTCTCTCAGCACCTGGACCTCCCCGACTGAGTCTCCCACACCCAGATCCCCCCACTGAGTCCTCCACACCCAGCCCCCCCGCTGAGCCCCAACCACCTTTACCTTGCAGTGTCTCATTGCCCTCACACCCAGACCCCCTATTGAGCTGCCCATACTTGGATCCTGCCAGGTGAAGCCTGCCTGCCCACACCTGGTCCTCCTGGCACAGAGGGTCAGGGCCCTGGGCTGGTTCTGGGACAGACCCCACCTGACCCATGTGCTGTGGCAGGGTCAGGTGCAGCCTTACTGCCAAGTCCACCTCCTGGGGGAGGAGGCACTGCAGGGTGATTTCCCACATCCATGCAGCCAGTGTGGCCTGTGCTCCCTACATTCATTTACTGAGAAATAAAATTTGCAGAATTTTAAAATATTGTGTACAGAATTTTTAATTTCTTGGTGCAGAATTCCCTCAGGAGTAACTACTCATCCCCCGAGAGAGACAGCTGAGCTGAATGGCGTTAGTATGATAGACCACATTGTAATAATGCGTTTCCACTTCCCACTGCTTGTATGGGGTTGCAAAAACCTTTCTGTCCAATCTGTCAACAGAGTGATGCAGTAGAGGAGTCAGCTGGAACAATGACAGGGACGTGTAATCAGAAGGTGCCTTCGAGCGGCAGACATCACAGCCCAGTGGCTGATTTGTTTCATGCAGACTTTTCACCTGACAGACCTGTGGTGTTGCTGAGGTTGCTCTACTCTGTAGGCCTTGCAGCCCATTCGGACACAGCACAACACCCAGCTGCAAGGTTCTTTGCTTTGCTTTCTTCAACGCCACTGCAGGAGTTGCTGCCTTTGCTTCCTAATTCTGGGCCCAACCTGAAATCGCACCTGCAGAAAATGTTCAGCTTGTAGCAGCTGGAGCATGAAACCTGAAGGGGTCTTTGAAGCATGAACCTGAAGAAATCTGCATTTTCCCCAAACATGGCTCACTCCTACTCCCACCTTTTCCAGCAGGGCTCATCCAAGGGGAAACTGCAGTTCTGAGTGAGACATTGTTATGCTGAGAGCCCCAGACAATGGAATTAAATACAAACTATTGATGATAATCTAGCTGAGTACAAAGGACTCCTGGGAACACACACAAGTCAGGGTAACTTCCTCCAGAATTAGCCAGTGCTGCCTGCAAAGCACTCTGGAGTTAGCTAATTGCAATTTGATATAGCAGGAGAACCAACAGGTAAAGGTGTCAGTGCAGCAGCTTCCTGGAGAGGAAAACGAGGCCGGTGGCAGAACTCTTTGAAGAGCAAATATGGGATGTGTGACAGTCCAGCCACAGAAGAACAGAGAAGGGCAGAAGCGCCGACTTTCCAAAGTGCTGGGGGGTCCTTGACCCCCAGTTCTGCCCCAGGGCCTGCCCCAGGCCCCGCCCCCCAGCTCCATCCTGTCTCTTCCTGCCCCCGCTCCACCCTCTTCCCCCTCAGTTCCTCCCCCTACCCTAAGTGTGTTGCATCCTCGCTCCCCCTCAGCCTCCTGCATGCCATGAAACAGCTGATTGCAGGAGGCTGGAGGGGGAGGCGCGGCGCTGCTCTGCAGGCCCTGCCAGGGAGATGCTGGGGGGTGGAGGAGAGCTGATGGGAGGGGCTGCCGGTGAGTGCTCAGCACCCACCATTTTTTCCCTGTGGGTGCTCCAGTCCCGGAGCACCCATGGACTCAGCCCCTATGGAGAATGGTGTATGGCAGTGGTTCTCAACCAGGGATCTGGGGGCCATGAGTCAGTTTCAGGGAGTCAACCAAAATAAACTAGAGGGCAGGGCCGGCGTTAGACTCGGGGGCCAGGGCTGAAAGCCAAAGCCCGAGCAACTTAGCTTCCCAAGGCCCATGCCACAGGGGGCCCTGGGAGTCAGAGACTGGCCTACGGGGATGACTGACTCCTATGCTGAGCACCCCTAATACGGGCACCACTGGCTCCTCACTGCTGTACAGCTCCTGGTTACAGGGGAGGTACCACAGAGCTGCCTCAGGTAAAGATCCCTGGTGCAGCCATTTGGGCTGATGTGCACCTTGCAGCAGCCCCCTTCCTGACCCCCCGATACTCCATGCATGGCTCCTTCCAGCATATGCCAGCAACCCCAGCTGCTGTTAGCGAGAATTTGCTGCACAGCGACTGTGGAGTCTGCTAGTGTCTTCCCAGCCACACAGGCAGCAAGGCTGCGGATTAGCACAGTCACAGCAGACCTTGTAATGAAGCTCCTGTAATGACTGTTCATAATTCTGCTCTAATTAAGGCTGCGTCAGCATTTCAGGAGCTTATTATAGCTCAGCCATAAAAAAAAAAAATCACACCGAGCTGAAATGTGGCTCCGAACTCCCTTGCTCTGCGTCTGTTGTATAAAAGGAAGGGCTGGGCTAGACTGACTTAACAGGCCTGCTGCCCCAACCCCCTCTCCTCCACTCCCCCCACAACCCCCCTTCCCCGTAGCTTAGTGCATAAAGCACTTGTTGCCATTCAGACAACTGACCAATTAAAGGAAACCTGTCCAGCAACACCTGCCAGGACAGCCCATTAGCCCAGACCTTCAGCCCGGTGCCACTAATCTCCAGAAGGCAATACCTGCCAATACAGCCCATGAGCCCAGACCTTCCGCCCGGTCCCACTGACCTCCAGAGGGCAATACCTGCCAATACAGCCCATGAGCCCAGACCTTCCGCCCGGTCCCACTGACCTCCAGAGGGCAATACCTGCCAATACAGCCCATGAGCCCAGACCTTCCGCCCGGTCTCACTGACCTCCAGAGGGCAATACCTGCCAATACAGCCCATGAGCCCAGACCTTCAGCTCGGTCCCACTGACCTCCAGAGGACTGTTACTCACTTGGGTAAGTAGGCGTGCTGTAACTAGGGGTGCAGTACCATGAACTCCAAAGGGGTTAAGCCTAATTCGAGAAGGTTTAATTTAATTTATCTTAATTCCATATGGTTCATGCAGGATATTGTCAATCTGCCACAGTCAGCTCCTGATAGTTCTAATTTAGAAAACAGGAAGAAAAAAAATGAGATGGAGGGGTTGGGTTTGGGGGAAACACATCATCAGGTGGCAGGAAAGAGAACAAACTCATTCATTTTACTTTGCAGTTCACCTTTAAAATGTGAGCCAGGTTCTCTTCCAGTATGTTACTCTTTGCTCTTGTCCTTCCCATCCCAAGAGCTCCTGGGACCAGAGCGACAGCAGATTTGTACTGCCATGCACACGCCACAGCAGAGGAACCAGGGAGCTGGGAAACTCAGCCTCAGTTTGTCAGGCAAGTGAACCCATTTAGCATCCCAAGGGCTGCACCAACCAGACCCCACCCTGAGCACACAGGGGCTTAGGCAGCTCCAGGGTTAACACATGGTAGGACACAAGCTATGGCCCAGCCTCGGGAGGAGGAGGCTGGAGAACTGATCACAACAGCTTGGAGCTGTAGCAGTGCGTGGTTGGGAATCGTTGAGCTGCTGGGAAAAGAATCGGTGATTCGGAGCCAGTTGCTATACGGGGATTGGTAAGAAACTGCATTTCTTAAAAGGAACAACCTTGGAAACTGCTGAGCCATGTGCTGCTTTGGAACCAGTTCCTACATTTCCAGATGCTCCCACATTTGTGCAGCCCACGCTGGGGGTGTTATTACACTGCAGAGCTCCTTAGAAACACTGAAAGGCGTGTTTCGCTCCCCTCCTTCCAGACTGACCCACCTCTCCGAGGCCAGCCAAGAGAGTCAAGGGTTTGTTTGCCTTCTTCCCTCAAAGACAAAGGACTGTAGGAGTTGGATGGGCCAAGGAATCATAATGACCTAATGCAAGGCCAAAACAGACAGTGAGCAATGGGAGATGCCCGGAATGCTTCCGGAATTAGTTCTCCAGGCTCTGGGGATTGCTACCATCACTTGATTTCCTGCCCTGGCGCCTGGCCAGTCAGGCTTATGGCCTTGACAACTGCGAGCAAAGGAGCCTGATTCAACACTGGAGAGAAGTAGTGTTTATTTTTACTCCTTTTAATTACAGGAGTGTTTTATTCTCTTGTCTTTCAGTTTCACTGACTTTTCCTAGGAATGACGTATTGCTATTGCCAATTGTAGAGCTCTGCAGTGTTTGCGACTAGCGTCATTGCTTAACTGAGACCTCCAAAGGAAAAGCTCTGTGCCAGTGTTTGCTAGTCCCTGGGGCAGCCTCACTGCACTGGAGGCTGAGAGAGGCTCTGTGCTACCCCTGTACAGCCATTGCTGTGCTGGGGAGATTCGCCCCGTGCTGGCTGCTGTGCTTTGCACACAAAGGGGCCAGAATCAGCATCCAAGAGTTTTAAAAGAACCGACCAAGGAGCTGACTGTGCTATTAATATTATTTTTCAATCATTCTTGGAACACTGAGAACATTCCAGAGATTAGCTTTCCTCCTATGTGGCATCAATATTTTTAAAATATTCCTGGATGAGCTCGTAATTACAGCCCTGTCAGCCAGACATCGATCCTGGGCAAGATAATGGAGCAGCTGATTATAAAGAATTAAAGGAGGTTAATACAATTAATGCCAATGAATATGAGATTATGTGAAATTGGTCCTGTCAAACTAATAGTGAGAGAGACCTGGGTTTGAAACTCATGATCTGCAGCCCCAGGCTAGCTTCAGCCTGCAGCCACCACCTGGGAGCTAGCTGGTACCAGTAGGGAGTGTGGGCTGCGGGGCCCTAGCTCACCATTGGCACTGCCCACAAAGCTCCCAGCAGAGGACACACCCGCCCTCACCAGCTGGCTCAGACTCATTATTTCAACCAGAAGGAGGCAGAGAAAATTGTTTGAGCAACTAGGTGAATCCCTGGGTGGCTGCTGCTTTGGGCCCAGCCTCCTAGGCAGACTCCTGAGCCCTGTATCGTTTTTGATTCCTGTCTTCCTGTCCTGTCCTTGCCTTGTTCCAGACCCCTGCTTCTCTGTCCCACCCCATGCTACTGAATCCAGCTCCAACCCTTGGCTGATTCTTGACTCTTAGTCCTAGTCTGACCCCCAGGTCTGACCACCTACATCCTGGTCTGGGACACTAATGTGATTTTTTTTTGGATGAGGAGATTACAGGTTTGGTTGATAAAGAGAATTGTGTTGATGTATTAGACTTAGACTTTGGTAACACATTTGGCCTGGTACTAGTTTTTAATAAAAATGTCGTGCAGAACAATACAAAATTAACAAGGCAAGACATATTAAATGGATTAAAAACTGGCTGACAGGTCTCAAAATGTCAATGGAGAATTATTATCTAGCAGGTGTGTTTCTACTGGGGTGCCTCAAGAATTGTATTTAACACTCCCTACATGGCTTAACATTTTGAGCAAAAATCCCCGCTGAAGAAGTTTGCAGATAACACAAAGATTGGGGGAGTGGTGAATAGCAGAGAGGAGAGGTCATTGATACAGAGGGATCAGGACTGCATGGTAAAGTGGATGCAAACAGACAATATACATTTTAATACATCTAGGAACAAAGAATGTAGGTCATGCTCACAGAAGGGGGACTCTGTCCTGCAGAGCAGCGACACTGAAAAAACTTGGGGGTTATAGTGGATAATCAGCTGAACATGAGCTTCCAGTGTGACACTGTGACAAAAAGGGCTAAAGTGATCCTTGGCTACATAAACAAGGTAATCTCATGTAGCAGTAGGCTGGAATCCATGATAAAGTTATTAGGATGGTATAAATGGGTGGTTGTGGTTGCGAGTAGGGAGTGAAACCTCTGCCCCTCTGACATCAATACTAGGTGAAGGCAGGAAAAGGCCCTGTCCTCAGTACTATCCCATGCAGCTGTGGAAAAAGTGACACAGTCATTGCCACAATCAGGATGGGTGAACTGAAATGGCCCAAACCAAATCTTGGGCTATGCTGATCGCCTAGAGATTGGAGGAGAGATAGGGAATATGTTACAAAGGCTGCCTGGAGACCTGAAGGACGTGGCAAAAAAATGGGAGTCTGAGTAATGAAGATAAAACAACTCTGTGGTGGTTGTATTAGCTCACAGTTGGCTCTGGTGTGACTGGGGCTGGAATCTTGTGTCCATTCTGGTGTCTACAGTTCCAGAAGGATGGTGATACATTGGAGAGGGGTCAGAGACAAGAATGATTAAAGGATTGAGTCTGTCACTATATGGCATGTTTTCCAATTTGCTCAATCTATGTAACTTAACAAAGAGAAGGTTAAAGTGTGAGTTGATCACAGTCTGTAAGTACCTATATGGGGAACAGAAATTTGAGAATGGCTCCTTCAGCCTAACAGGCCAAGGTCTAACACGATTTGGAAGTTGAAACTAGGCAAATTCAGACTAGACGTCAGATACACGTTTTTAGCAGGGAGGGGAATTAGCAACTGGAACAATTTACCAAGGGTTCTCTATCACTGGCCATTTTTAAATCAACATTGGATGTTTTTCTCAAAGATCTGCTCTAGTTCCAACAGGAATTAATTCAGGGACATCCTATGGCTTGTGTTATGCAGAAGGTCAGGTTAGATGCTCACAATGATCCCTTCTGGCTTTATGATCTCTGAATCCAGTAATATTTGCAGTAATATTTCCAATAATATTAATATTTTTCCAATAATATTTCAAATGTCTAAGACAATTAGCTGAAGTCTGAGCATAGGAAAATGTCTGTGTACTTGTGGAATGTGAAGGATTGACGTGCTGTCTATGCAGAGTACGTGTGGGCCTAGACAGAAGGAGACGGAATCATTTCCAAACAGGCGAGTTTTGAAGATGATAAAAGGTATCAATTTAATTGTAAACTTTCAGAAAAAAGTCACTAGAAACATTCTAGGCCAACCCTATTTCTAGTGTACTGATTTGCAAGGAATTTGGTTCCTTTAATCAAAAGTTAAAGGAGTTAAAAACAGAACTAATGAAATGTATATACAAAGAATGACGTGCAGACCCAACCGTAATTACAGAAGCATACCTGATACCTCTGTAAAGTTGCTTTGTCCTTCCAGTACTGCTTGCAACTTTCTCCTAGCCTTTTATGCACTAGTCACATACCTGACGGGCCTGATAAGAAAGGGGAACCTGCATTGCCAAATGGGCGTTTGTCTCCCCTCTTGGAGGGTGTTACTGGCCGTTAGATTTGCCCTTTGTTCTCTGAAGTAGTTAACTGACTCAAACAGAGGATTTAGTTTTAGCTACTAACCCAGCTGCTTTCAAAAGACCAAATCTTACTGAAGTGAATCCAAAGTGCCAGCTGGTGAGTTCACATGGAAAACTCCAACTTCCCCTCCCCGGGAGTCTCTCATTCTGGAGGAATCTCTGGTTTGTGAGAGGCTCCAAAACACAAAAAAACCCCTGCTGACTCCAAGCAACTCTCCTCATTCTGCTCTAATTGAACAGGCTCAGAGGAGTCAGGCTGCAATTGAATGGGCCTGCTCCTCAGCTGCTGCAAATCAGCACTGCTAAAGGGAGCTCCCCTGCTGCACTGGTTTGTATCTGAATGCAGTGCTGATGCTTCAGGTGTTTTTTCACAGGGGCACCAAAACCATGTTCCCAGCCCCAAGTGTTCACAAATCAGGAGTCAGGCAAGGCCCCTGAAAACTCATGAAATTGGTTTTAAAAAAAAGTTGAGATTTTCATTATAATACATTTAAGATTCTTTTTATTTGGCATCTGGTATTTGAGCCTTTACTTGAAGGTTTTTAGGCTTTTCCCACAACCACGAAGTTGAGAAAATTCCTTTTCATTTATGAATACTGGAGTTCTCGCACAATAACATGACTTGAGGGACTGGGGCTTTAAGAAAAACACCAAATGAGACTGGTGGTAAAATCATGAGAGTTGCCAGAACATCCAGGCCTTCATCGTCAAGAGGATGGATCTAGACTGTTCTCAGTGGTACCTGATGACGGAACAAGGAGCAATGGTCTCAAGTTGCAGTGGGGGAGGTTTAGGTTGGATATTAGGAAACACTTTTTCACTAGGAGGGTGGTGAAGCACTGGAATGGGTTCCCTAGGGAGGTGGTGGAATCTCCTTCCTTAGAGGTGTTTAAGGTCAGGCTTGACAAAGCCCTGGCTGGGATGACTTAGTTGGGGATTGGCTTTGCTTTGAGGTCCCTTCCAACCCTGAGATTCTATGATTCTATGATCCGCAAAGGCTACTGATGAGAATTAAAATTCCACTCAAAGCTTCCCATTTCCCCCTCCAAGCCCTTCCCAAAACCTGGTCTGCGAGGGGGCAGCAAACAGATCCTTGCACAGGGCACAACAGCTGTGGATACTGGGGACTATAAGGACTGAGCTTCCCAGACAGTAAATCTGGGTGAGGCGCTGTGAAGTTCTTGTTACACACGGCCCTTTGGAACTGGACACAGAATAAGCCAAATTTCTTGCAAGTTCTTTAAGTGATCATGGAATAGTGATAACAATAGTCTTCTCTACAGCTGATTCTGTACCCTTTACTATGCCCGTAACAAAACTTCATTCAGCCTTAAAAGTTCTTGTAACAATAGGATCAGCACCAGTCTTGTGCTTGCATTTTGCCTCTGCAAGCTCCAACAGTGCAACTCGTCCTCGAAGTACAACCCCACAGTTCTCTTGCACACACTTCAAAGATTGATCTGGCAGCTCAGGGCACTAGCTTGGCCATCGTTGCTAACTTTTGCTATTTTATCACAAGCCTCAGGGGGTTTTGATGTATTTCTTGAAGCTCCTAGAGTCAAGTGATTTTACGAGATGTGCAGCTTCATTTAAAGAAGAAAACTGCTGACTTAGCCAGGCTGGGGACCAACTAGCTAAGCAGCAGTTCTGCAGAAAAGGACTTGGGGATTAAAGTGGACGAGAAGCTCTATATGAGTCAGCAGTGCGCCCTCGTTGCCAAGAAGGCCAACGGCATATTGGGCTGCATTGCACCTGATCCAGGGACCATCCCTTTATTAATCAGTCGTCGAGGTGCAGGTAAAGTTGGACTCCTCGATGTCGCAGGTAAGTGGCCACTGGCACTATGCACTTTGTGAACACTCTCGGGCCGACAAGAGACCAGAGGGCATTGGAAATGGCACTGGCCCAGCATGAAACAGAGGAAGCGCTGATGTCCTGGGAAAATGGAAATATGCATCCTTTAAATCGAGGATGGCGTACCAGTCTCCCGGATCCAGGGTGGGGATTGTTATATCCTTAGGGGCAGCTGGTTTAGGAAGAAATCACTTGAGGCCAGACAGCAGACAGCTAACAAAACTACCATTTATTTACAGACACAGAGCTCGCCTAACCGGCCGAATCTGGCTGGGCTATCCCTAATAATCTAACTCAGTTGCCATAGGAACAAAAACCATGGCAACCAAATACTCAACAGGGATGATGGAAGCTAGGGAGACCATGCACAATTTCAATTTCTTGAGAGACTTGATGAGGCCATGCAGGTCCAGAATGGGTCTGAGACCCCCTTTTGCCTTCAGAATTAGGAAGAAATGGGAGTAGAACCCTCTTCCTTCCATCTTCCGAGGAACCTCCTCTACTGCCACTAGGCACAGGAAGTTGTCAACCTTCTAAACAAGGAGCTGCTCATGAGAAGGGTCCTTGAAGAGAGACAGGGAAGGAGGGTGAGAGAGGTGGTTGGTGATAAACTGTAGGGTATAGCCCGAAGAGACTGTATCGAGCACCCGATGGTCCAAGGTGATATGGGACCAGGCCGACTGGAAAGGGCAGAGGTGGTTGAGGAAAGATAGAGATGGATCCAGTGGATTGACTGGGGCATCATCCTTGGGTGCACCCTCAAAACAGCTGCTTTTGGTCTTCCTGGTTTCTGGGAGGGTCAGGTTGAGCAGCCAGGTGAGAAGACAATAGATATCCCCACTTATGCCCCTTGTATTTGACCTTCCTCCTGTAGGAGCCCCCCTTGGGAGTTCCCCAGGACTCAGATTGCTGAAGGGGAGGAGGAGGAGGACGGAAAGTCTTCCTGGACTCTTGAGGGGTGTGAAGGTCCAGTGAGCGGAGGGTGGCACAGGAGTCTTTAAGGTTATGGAGCCTTGAGTCCATCAGCTCAGCGAAGAGCCCCGTGCCCTTGAAAGGGAGGTCCTGGATTGTGGCCTGCGTCTGCTGGGACAACCCAGACGACTGCAGCCAAGAGTTGCGTCTCATGGCCACCGCAGACGCAACCACCCTGGCCACCGAAACGGTAGCATCCCAGGCCATTTGGAGGATTCCCCTGGTGACTGACATGCCTTTGTCCACCACAGCAATGAACTTGTGGACATGATCCTGTGGGAGGGCCTCCTTGAATTTATTCAGGGAGTCCCACAGATTGAAGTTATATCTGCCAAGCAGGGCCTGATGATTAGACACCCTGAATTGTAGACTAGCAGTCAAATAAACTTTTTCTGCTAAGCAAGTCCAGTCTTTTGGCATCCTTGTTCTTCAGTGTGCCAGTAACTTGTCCCTGCCTGTCCCTTTCATTCACTGCAGACACGATCAGTGAAGCTGCACGGGGATGAGTGGATAGGAAATGGGAGGCAGTGACCACGAGAGGTTGAGTTCAGGATCCTGACACAAGGAAGAAAGGAGAGCAGCAGAATATGGACCCTGGACTTCAGAAAAGCAGACGTCGACTCCCTCAGGGAGCTGATGGGCAGGATCCCCTGGGAGAATAACACGAGGGGGAAAGGAGTCCAGGAGAGCTGGCTGTGTTTTAAAGAATCCTTATTGAGGTTGCAGGAACAAACCATCCCGATGTGTAAAAAGAATAGTAAATACGGCAGGTGACCAGCTTGGCTTAACAGTGAAATCCTCACTGATCTTAAACACAAAAAAGAAGCTTACAAGAAGTGGAAGATTGGACAAATGGCCAGGGAGGAGTATAAAAATATTGCTCAGGCATGCAGGAGTGAAATCAGGAAGGCCAAATCATACTTGGAGTTGCAGCTAGCAAGAGATGTTAAGAGTAACAAGAAGGGTTTCTTCAGATGTGTTAGCAACGAGAAGAAGGTCAAGGGAAGCGTGGGCCCCTTACTGAATAAGGGAGGCAACCTAGTGACAGAGGATATGGAAAAAGCTAATGTACTCAATGATTTTTTTGCCCCTGTCTTCACAAGCAAGGTCAGCTCCCAGACTGCTGCACTGGGCAGCACAGTATGGGGAGGAGGTGACAAGCCCTCTGTGGAGAAAGAAGTGGTTCAGGACTAGTTAGAAAAGCTGGACAAGCACAAGTCCATGGGGCTGGATGCGCTGCATCCGAGGGTGCTAAAGGAGTTGGTGGATGTGATTGCAGAGCCATTGGCCATTATCTTTGAAAACTCATGCTGATTGGGGGAGGTCCTGGATGACTGGAAAAAGGCTAATGTAGTGCCCATCTTTAAGAAAGGGAAGAAGGAGGATCTGGGGAACTACAGGCCAGTCAGCCTCATCTCAGTCCCTGGAAAAATCATGGAGCAGGTCCTCAAGGAATCCATTTTGAAGCACTTCTTAGAGGTTGGTGGAATAAAGGAGGGTGTTTGTCACAATGACTTGGCCATCTTAAGGCCCCCTGGGTAGAGGGGCAATGCAACCCGGGCAGGGATGGTGGCCGAAATCACATTGAAGAGGTCATCGGTTTCCTCCACAACCTCCTTGAACTGCAAGCTGAGGTTCTCAGCCACCCATTTAAAAAGGGCCTGGTGCTCCTTCAAGTCGTCCGGGGGACTACTGGCATGGGACGGCCCGGTCACTGCCTCATCCAGGGATGATGACGAGGACTGTACTGCTGACAGAAGAACATATTCCCTCTCTTGGTCAGAGGAGGGCTCCTTCAGTGCCAAGGTCTGGTGTGCTGTGCCCACATCTGGCTCGGGGCTGTGCTCCAGCTGTGGTGCCAGCAGTGCCGTGGCCAGCTAGTCCGAGGTGGCCAGGGAGGGTTGGGAATATGTGACTGAAATCAGCGGCACCCCTGCTGGGTTCCAGTAAGGCCACTAGGTGGGCCACTGTCCCTGCTGTAACGGCCCCATGACCGATGCCACGCCAGCCTCCCGCGTAGGCGGAGATTTCCCCTTGTGGCGTGAAGGGCAAAACTCCTGATCCGACCGAGACCACTGTCCCTCTGGCGACCACGGTGGAGCCATCAAGGCCTGAGTTTGCCTGCTGACTAGTGTGGGTGACCAGCGAGGTGAAGGTGAGTAGTGATGCTTGCCATAGGAGCAGTATTGGGCTGACCGGGACCAGCGCCATGATCCTGATAAGCCTCTCCAGGACAGTGGCCAACGTCTAGGAGACCGCCTGTGGGAGGGTGACCTGGGTCTAGGCAACCTGTGGCTGGGAATTCGCCAGTACTGGCAGTACAGGGAACGGCATCTCGACATGCACAAGTCCATAGGGCTAGATTTAATTCCTCTGAGGGTGCTGAAGGAGTTGGCTGATGTGATTGCAGAGCCACTGGCCATTATCTTTGAAAACTTGTGGTGATTGGGGGAGGTCCTGGACTATTGGAAATAGACAAATATAGTGCCCATATTTAAAATAGGAAAGAAGGAGAATCCAGGGAACTACAGACTCACCTCAGTCCCTGGAAAAATCATGGAGCAGGTTCCCAATGAATCCATTATGAAGCACTTGAAGGAGAGGAAGCTGATCCGGAACAGTCAACATGGATTCACCAAGGGCAAGTCATGCCTGACCAACCTGATTGCCTTCTATGGTGAGATAACTGGCTCTGTGGATATGGGTAAAGCAGTGAATGTGATATACCTTGACTTTAGCAAAGCTTTTGATATGGTCTCCCATAGTATTCTTGCCAGAAAGTTAAAGTATGGATTGGATGAATGGACTATAAGATGGATAGAAAGCTGGCTAGGTCATCGGGCTCAACGGGTAGTGATCAATGACTCCATATCTAGTTGGCAGCCGGTATCAAGCAGAGTGCCCCAAGGGTCGGTCCTGGGGTTGGTTTTGTTCAATATCTTCATTAGTGATCTGGATGATGGGATGGATTGCACCCTCAACAACTTTGCAGATGACACTAAGCTGTGGGGAGAGGTAGTTACGCTGGAGGATAGGGATAGGGTTCAGAGTGACCTAGACAAATTGGAGAATTGGACCAAAAGAAATCTGATGAGGTTCAACAAGGACAATTGCAGAGTCCTGCACTTAGGATGGAAGAATTCCATGTAGTGCTACAGACTGGGGACTGACTGGCTAAGTGGCAGTTCTGCAAAAAAGGACCTGGGGATTACAGTGGATGTGAAGTTGGATATCAGTCAGCAGTGTGCCCTTGTTGTCAAGAAGGCTAACAGCATATTGGGCTGCATTAGTAGAAGCATTGCTAGCAGATCGAGGGAAGTGATTATTCCCCTCTATTCAGCACTGGTGAGGCCACATCTGGAGTATTGCGTCCAGTTTTGGGCCCCCCACTACAGAAAGGATGTGGACAAATTGGAGACAGTCCAGCGGAAGGCAACGAAAACGATTAGGCGGCTCAGGCACATGACTTATGAGGAGAGGTTGAGGGAACTGGGATTGTTCAGTCTGCAGAAGAGAAGAGTGAGGGGGGATTTGATAGCAGCCTTCAACTACCTGAAGGGGGGTTCCGAAGAGGATGGAGCTTGGCTGTTCTCAGTTGTGGCAGATGACAGAACAAGGAGTAATGGTCTCAAGTTGCAGTGGGGGAAGTTTAGGTTGGATATTAGGAAACACTATTTCACCAGGAGGGTGGTGAAGCACTGGAATGGGTTCCCTAGGGAGATGGTGGAATCTCCTTCCTTAGAGGTTTTTAAGGTCAGGCTTGACAAAGCCCTGGCTGGGATGATTTAGTTGGGAATTGGTCCTGCTCTGAGCAGGGGGTTGGACTAGATACCTCCTGAGGTCTCTTCCAACCCTGATGTTCTATGATTCTATGATTCTGGAGTCCCATGCCTAGTAGGTTGGGAGTGTGCCGAGGATCTGGGCCTTCTAGCTGGAGAGCTGGGTGCAGTGCCAGGGTCTGAGGTCACCTGCACCTGTGGTCTGGTGACCAGGGGTGCTCCACCATCCTGTATGGCTGCAGTCTGCTAGGCTTGCCCTTCGGTGCTGGGTCCGTAGCCAAGTCAGCCACCTGGCATGGTGCCTGAGGAGCCGGTTGACTGTGCTCTTTAGCTGCCGGTACTGCTTCAGGCACTGACGGCCCTGGGAGAAGCTGGGAACCCTTGTCACTTCCCGGAGTGGATCCTGGGCCAGGCTGGGGGTCCAACCTCAGCAGTACCCCCATGAAGCCCCATGGTGGGTGCATGGCCTGAACAGAGGTTCTTTGCCCACAGCCCCCTTGCAATTCAGCGCTGAGGGGCTCCTCTTCTGGCTCTTTTTCGGCACTGGCGAGGAGGAACGGTGCTGGGTGGAGCCTGCCGCTGGTGGTGCGCTTCGCACCAAAGTCAAAGTACTTGGCGTGGGTTCTCCTGCGGAGGGCTCTGACACGGGGCGAAGCGCAGCCTCCATGAGAAGGGCCCTCAAGTCGGTATCCCTCTCCTTTGGTGTACGAGGACGAGGCAAGACTTGTCCTTTCTATGGGCTTCCCCCAAACACTTCAGGCAGCTGTCATGGGGGTCACTAATCACATCGGCCTGCTCCATGATGCACATGGCTTGAAGCCAGGAGAGTGGGGCATGCCCTGCTCAGGGACAAAGTCGGGGACTCTACGTACTCTACTTAACACTACTGAGCTAACTAACTACTAGTAACTATGCACAGATGAGGCAGAACAAAGGTCTATGAAGAATCGCTCATGCTCTTATGAAGTGCAAGATAAGGCGCTCCGGCTAACCACCACAGGAGGTAAGAAGGAACTAAGAGGGCTTGGGGTCAGTGGCGCGTGATATATTGGCACATGAGAGCAGTACTCAAGGGGGTGCCACATGACCCTACAGACAGGGCCGGCTCCAGGGTTTTGCCGGTCGTGATCAGCGGCAGCTCCACAGAGCCACTTTCTTCTTCAGCAGCACTTTGGCGGCAGGTCCTTCCCTCTGAGAGGGACCAAGGACCCGCTGCCAAATTGCCACCAAAGAGCCCGACGTGCTGTCCCTTTCCCCTTGGCCACCCCAAGCACCTGCTTGCTGAGCTGGTGCCTGGAGCCGGCCCTGCCTACAGATACCGCTAAGGCAAAAGTCTCCGACAACTGTGCATGTGGGCACACGTACGCCGAGACATGAATCAACATGAGCAAGCACTCCAAGAAGAAAAGAGTCCTATCAAAAGCGGAAACTAGGCCAGATTACAAAGGACGAAAATAAAATTACACAAGTATATACGGACAAAATTAGAAAGGCCAAGGAACAAAATGAGATTAAATGAGCTAGAGGCATACCAGGTAACAAGAAAACATTCTACAAATACATAAGAAGTAAGAGGAAGATCAAGGACAGTGCAGGCCAGAGGTTCCCACGATGCATATTTTGGTGGCCTTTGAGTGCGGTCACCAACTCTTGCTGGTGGCCGCTCCGACAATTTTTTCCTAAAATACTTAATTAACTTTAGGAAAAACAAATACATCTGCATGTATACACACGGTCAGCACCAGAGCCGGAGATCAGAGCCCACTGCCGCAGGGCCAGAGGTTGGAGTCTGAAGCCCCACGGCTGGAGCCTTAGTCTGCAGCCAGGCTCTCTAAGTCCCCACTGCCCAACCACCCCAGAGCTGAAGTCTGAGCCCCACTAAGCCCCTTGGAGCCCCCCACAGGTAGAGAACTCACCTTGCTCCTTCAGCGTTGTGCCCCGCCTGTCTCCAGAGACATGTTTTGCCGCCCCCGCTCCCATCACCGCCCAGAAAGCAGCCATGGCCACAGGGAAAACCCCTAGTGGCCGCATTGAGAAATGGTGGCATAGGCCCATTACTCAATGCGGGGTGGAAAACAATAACAGAAAATGTGAAAATAGCAGATGTGCAAAATGACTTTTCTGTTTTGGTTTTCACCAAAAAGATTAGTAGCGATTGGACGTCTAACATAGTGAATGCCAGTGAAAATGAGGCGGGGTCAGGAACCTTCGGCATGTGGCCCATCAGGGTAATCCGCTGGTGGGTCACGAGACAGTCTGCTGATGTTGACTGTCTGCAGGCACGACCCCCCTCCACGCCCGCAGCTCCCAATGGCCTCAGTTCACTGTGGGAAGTAGCGGCCAGAACGCCCCTGCTGCCCACCACTTCCTGCAGCTCCCAATGGCCAGGAACGGCAAACCACAGATGCTGGGGCCATGCCAGCGAACGGTCCCCATAAACAAAACGTCTTGCGGCCCACCAGCGGATTACCCTCATGGGCCGCGTGCAGAAGGTTGCCGATCCCTGGCATAGAGAGTACACTTATAAAGTTTGCAGATGGGAGGGGCTGCAAGTGCTTTGGAGGATAGGATTATAATTCAAAATGATCTGAACAAACTGGAGAAATGGTCTGAAGTCAATAGGATGAAATTCCATAAGGACAAATGCAAAGTTCTCCACTTAGGCAGGAACAATCAGTTGCACACATACAAAATGGGCAATGAGTGCCTAGGAAGGAGCACTGTGGAAAGGGATCTGGGGGTCATAGTGGATCACAAGCTAAATATGAGTCAACAGAGTAACAGTGCTGCAAAAAAAGCAAACATAATTCTGGGAGTATTAGCAGGAGCGTTGTAAGCAAGACACGAGAATTCTTCCAATCTACTCTGTGCTCATAAGGCCTCAACTGGAGTATTGTGTCCAGTTCTGAGCACCACATTTCAATAAAGATGTGGAGAAAGTCCAGAGAAGAGCAACAAAATGATTAAAGGTCTGAAAAACCTGGCCTGTGAGGGAACATTGAAAAAAATGGGTTTGATTGGTCTGGAGAGGAGAAGACAGAGGGGAGGTGATGACAATTTTCAAGTACATAAAAGGTCGTTACAAGGAGGGAGGTAAATTGTTCTTCTTAATCTTCTTAATCTCCGAGGACAGGACAAGAACTTAACATGAGGTTACCATAGCAACAGCAGGCAGGGGGCGCGCCCAGTCATTAACCCAAGTGCCCCCCCGAGGTTTATGGCCGAATGGTTCCATTGCCCTAGGGAGAGCCGCTCCGGGCGGTGGATTGCCTGAGGTGACGGGGAACCCCGACTGTCACTCTACGACACGGCAAAGCTCCAGCGCCATTGCTGGGCCGCTGCAGTGTAGACAGGGTCTCAGTGCCTGCCAGGGCTGCTCCCTGCACATGGGAGGGGGCTGATGGCGCCAGTCTGCTGGAGCTCATGGCACACAGAAGCATGGGCAGCGCCTCTGGGACAGGGCCCAGAGACTCTCCTGCTGTGCGTGGCTGGTGCTGGAGGGCTGCTGAGGTCAGAGCACTGCCTGGCCAGCAACGAGCCAGGGCAGGTGCCCTGAGCACCTGGGAAGCCTGGGCCCTGCTCAGCAAAGCCTGGCTGTGGCAGCTGGAAAGGCCCGGGCAGGGCTGGGGTTGTAGGCTGGGCGAGGGGCAGGTGACAACACTGGGAGGAAATGGCCTCTTCCCTTCGCTGGAGCAGGCAGGTCCACCAGGCGGGTGCTGGGCCCATGCTTGGCTTCGTCGCTGGCCAGGAGCCGTGGAGGTCAGCCTGCAGTCGGCAGCACATGGTGGGCACTAGCCAGTCAGGCCTGGTGAGGGGGAGGTGTTCATGGAGTAGCTGGATCACTTTGCTGTCCCAGGGCAGCAGTGTCATAATGATCATTGGCAGCAATTCAACCCCCGGCTAAAAGACTGTTGCACTGGGGGGAGCAAAATGGGGCCCGGTTGGGGGGCCACTCCCCAGGACCTCCCTCTGGGGAAACAAGGACCCAGGCAGTGCCTCCCATCCCCCCAGCCACACAGAGAGGAGCCAGCCAGGGACTCCAGAGCAGGGCCCAGCAGCCATAGCCGTGACTGGACTTTCTCTGCCCTGCACTGATGGGTTGTTTGCGTCAACCCTCCTGACCCTTCCCTCCCCTCCCCAGCACTCCACACTGACCCATCTCCTCCCCTTCCTGTCCCTCTCACCCCTTTACCTTCTGCTTGTCCCTCCTAACAACTCCCCCGCCCCACAACACATGGCACTGCCATGCCAGGGGTCACTCTGCTCTACTCCTTCCACACCTGTGCCATGGCAGGCTGGGCTGTTAAGCTTGTCAGCTCTTTGGGGGAGAGACCATCTGTGATCTGTGTTTGTGCAGTGCCGAGCACAACGGGGCCCATTTCGGCTGGCCCGCAGGCACCCCGGCATACACAGGATTGATCAGGAAAGGAGCGGGGGCCCTGTAAAGTGAACTGGTAGTGCTGTGTAAAGCTGAGCATGATTGGAAGGTAAAATCGGGTGTCACTGAATTAAATCAGACGCCAGTTTAACAGCATGGTCAATGTAAGAGGCCCAGACAGGTGAGGGATTGGAACAGAGCCTGTCTGTAAAGCTGGATCATTTGTAATACATTTATAGGTGTTAAGGCCAGAAGGGACCATTAGATCATCCAGTCTGGCCTCCTGCACAGCACAGGCTTGTGAATTCCACCAAGCGATTCCTGCCTTGAGCACAGACCTTCTGGCAGAGCTCTTAGCCAGAGATGTGTTGAAATAAATTGAATTAAAGACTCCAACCGATGGCGTGATCTGTTGAGATCTTGGGTTTTAGTAAGACCATCAGACACAAGGAATATAATGGACCAACCCAGATCAAAGGAAAACGGCTGTTAAAAATCGAACTTTCAAACACAAACGCTCTTTGTGGCGCTAAGACTAATCGAGGCTTCAAACCAGCCACAGTTACCTGTCACTGCTGGTGCTGCTTGTTCACATTTGGTTTTTCACTGGATAATGAAAATCCCCTTGGGTGACTGGTCGTTTCCCTTCCTGGTCTCAGGTCCTGGCCCTGTGCTGCAATGTTCGGGTTACAAACACTGCAGGGGAGTGGTTTGGTTTTTAAAAAATTCATGGAAACGGCCCTACTGCTCCTGGGGGTTGGAAGGAAAAGCTTGTGTTAAATCTGGAACCAGGTTAGTCCCTTTAGGCCACGCCCAAGCAGTGGTCGATTGGTCCATTTAGGCCACGCCCAAGCAGAGGTGGAGTGGTAATCAGCCTGCAGTGTGAATTCATTTTTCACACCTATGGAAAGGATGCTGAGTTTTATGGAACAAGATTTTTTGCTGACTTTTCTTTGGGCGGAAACACTAGTGGGTCCTTCCTGGAGGAACTTCTCGTTTGAGGAAACTCAGCCCTACTGGCTTTGAAGCCATTGTTTGGGCAAGGAGAGCAGGCTTGCCTGGGTTTGTGGTCCCAGTTCATATCACACTGGCCAGCTGCTTAAAGAAACAACCCATGAAGAAAAGGCAGGTACAAGAAATTATATTCTCCTTTTATTTACACTATAACCATGACCTCAACATGTTTTTGTTAGCTGCAGAGATGCTTTGCATTGTAAACCGGGCACTTAGACGCAAGGCATTCTGTCCAACTCCGTCAGATCCGGCACTAAGCTGCATTTCCCGGACCACGACATCGTTATCAGAGCAGTGAGAGTGTCTGATTCACACAGTTGTTTATCTACACAATCAAACCCTCCGTTGTCACGAAACTATATATATACCCAGGCTCTCCCAGCGGCCTGCTGCTAGGAGCACTGAGTTTTCAAATCAAACCCACCGAGTTAGAAAATGTTGTACACACTCAGAAGAGATGGCGTCCATTCCACCACAGGACTCCAAGACACGTGGAAATATTGCACTTGTAAATTAACAAAGGAAAGGATGCAAGGAGTTCCTATCACACAGCAATGTGTCCAGCTACAGGAGGTCAATAAATAAACCGAGAGGTGGCGTTGGGGAGGAACTGGCTCTCGCTGCTTGAGGGGCGCATGGCCACACACAGACAAAGGAAGTGCTGTTCTGCCCCGTGATCAGGGCCAAGTGTGAGTTCTGCAGGACCAGGGGAGCACGGCAACGCCACGGAAAGGGGTTTGGTCCAGTTCAGTGTCTCTTGTTGAGGCAAGAAGCCGGTTCTTGCTGGTTTCCCCTTGCCCCAAAGCATCACTGCCCACCGACTTATTACCCCCAAAAACAAAAGACAAAGCTCAGGCCAGTGCTTCACAGTAGTCTCATGGGAGCTTCCCTCCTGGCTAAAACTCACCCCCGAGCCACGGCAAAGGGCGTCGTACCGGTGAGATGGCGAGATCCTGAGGAACGGTACAATGGAACAGTACCAGACTGCTCGGCTCTCCAGCCCCCTTGGCCTCTAGCTCTCTGCCTTTGCGTGTTCACGCGTCCGTTCACTACAGAAATATGGTTTCCATGGGTGTGAATCCCAGCAGAAAGGCATGCTCCCCTCGTCCAGCTCAGGGAAGACCGCCCCAGTCGAATTCATGTAAACATACAGCTCCCAGTCTGCCCCAGACAGAGTCCTTGGGATCTACAGTGGGGGGCTGGATTTCTTCTGGTTAATTATGTCTAAATACAACTCCGAGCGGAGGAAGCGGGGGTAAGAGTCCTTCTCCATAAGCCCATAGATCCGTTTCTGAGCGAGGTCGAAGCAGCTCCGGGTAATGGTCTGCAGGTTCTCTTTGGTGTGCTCCCGTGTGTAGGAGTCCAGGTTTACCTGCAGAGGAACAAGGGACAGTCCCTGTCAGCTACATTCCCATATAGCCGTGCACAGCAGACACCTGGCTCTCACTGGTGAGCAACAGCAGGTGCTGCAGCCTTTCCAGCCTGGCCTACGCATCACCCAGTCTCCGTTCCAAAGGGCACTATCACCCACTTGGGAAGGGTTTCGGCAGGGGCAGACCCAGGCACAAACCAGGCATTGGATCTCTCCGAAACGGGAGCCATGAGCGATCATTTAATGGGTGTCATTAGGGCACCTCCCAGCCACCAGCAGCACTTTACAGGGTGACAAGGTGCTACTAAGGACCAGCCCCCCCAAGCTGACTTGGCAGCACTGACATCAGGCCATGGATGTTTTTGGACGCTACCCTCTGGCCAGTGTGGGTGTTTATCGGCAACCTGAGGCTCCCTGGAATTCAAGTCCACCCTGAAGCCAGCCACAGCCTCAGACTGCACAAATGCCCATTTCCTTCCCTCAGGGCCTCACGCCTGCCATGGGGCACTGGCCAGTATCAGAGCGGGCACCAACTGGCGCCTCTTCATCTCCCAGCATGCAGTCCCCCCGACTGCATGGTCCCCTGTGTTCTCTGCCCTTCTGACAGCTGGCATCATGGGGCCTCGGCATGGCAGTGAGCTGCACCAGGGCCCTGAGCAGCGTCTGTGCTGTGTAGAATACAGAGCTGGGAACCGCCCCTCCCCGGGTGCAGCAGACACGCCCTGTTACCTCTTTGCATGACTGGATAGCAATGTACTCAGCAAAGATCTTCTTGGCCTTGGATACCATCTTGGACTGGGATTTGATCTTCTTGTACTCCTCGCACGCAAGCCAGAACTCCAGGTTCTCCTCGCTGAACTCTGTCCGCAGGAAAGCCCGGAAGGCAGCCAGCCCATCTGTGGGGAGCAGAGACATGGCTCTACTGCCAGGCCCCAGCAGCCAGCCTCTGCCAGGCACCCTCAGAAAGCACAGCCCCTCTGGGATCCCACTGACACCCCCTCCTGTCAAACTCTTCCCTCTGCCCTGAGGGAAACAGATGCCTGGGGAGACATGCTCCATTCCAGTCCCTCCAC
This sequence comes from Gopherus flavomarginatus, assembly GCF_025201925.1. NCBI lineage: Eukaryota > Metazoa > Chordata > Testudines > Testudinidae > Gopherus > Gopherus flavomarginatus. Next base: position 22,706,575 of record NC_066633.1, read on the forward strand.
CTGATGTCTACACTCTGAGCTGGAAATGCTACTGCAGCCGGAGAACTGGGGAAGGGCTGGGAGTCAGTTGTAATGTCTCCTGCCCCCCTAAAGTTCTGCCAGGGACAGGAAGGCTGCGGCTGCAGCTGCTCCAATGTGAGAAGCACGCTGCGTGTCCCTGGAGCAGTCCCCTCACTAGTGCTATCAGGCTGCCACGCTGCACAGGGGCAAGTGCAACATCTCAGAGCGGAGAACCGCAGACGGGTCTGAGCATCAGCCTGATCCGCTCCATGTCGACAGGGAGCTGGGTCACAGGCGGTAACATTCACTATGGCCAGCTCTCAGCCAGGTATCACAGCAACAAGCATCTCCTCTGAGCCCAGAGAGAGGGGCCTCCTTTCATCAGACAGTGTCTTCAGCTGAGAGGGCCCACCCCATGCCAGCACTGTGGGGCGGGAGGTGCAGTGTCTGTAGGTGCGTGTATGTGGAAATGCAGCCACCTCTGGGGTGGAACGCAGGGACTGTTCTGTGGCTGTGACACCATTTTAGGGCAGGAAATGGCAGGAGTTTGCATTCCTTGAGCACCTTCCATCCAAGCTTCTCAAAGTGCTTTTCACACTTTACTGACCTCCCCTCCCAACTCCGACAGGAGATGGAGAGATATCCCTGTCTCCTGTTCCGGAAGAGAACCTGAGACACAGAGTGGAGGGGGACAGAGCTGGGCACAGATCACAGGACCCACAGACCCTGTCACTCCCAAACCATCCAGTAACACCCATCTCCCCCAGCACTGGGACACAGCCCGACCGGCCTGTGAAGGGAGGAGTTGGAATTTCTAGCACTGCCATTTCTCCAAAGAAATTACTTGGCTCATTCGGCTGGAATTGGAGTGCTGTCCCTCGAGAACACGGTGCCCCCCATGGCCTGGCCTGCTTCCCAGCCCCACAGGGACCAGAGGGAAGGGGAGTGCCTCAGCCCCATGCCGAACGCTTGGTGTGGGAACCCCCAGAGGGAATCACACTCTTGAAGCATGAGGCCAGAGCCAGACAATCCTGCTCTGCCAGCGGAGAGCTCAGGGCTGGCACGTGACCCCCTGAACCCTGGGGGGGAGAGGGGCAGCAAACACTTACATTTGTGCAGCAGCAGTTTCTCGAGAGATTCCCCCCACTTGAGAGCTTCCTCCGGGGTCGGCCTGCAATGGAAGGGGCTGTTTGTTGGAAAGGCAAATTCGTGCTCTTGGCTCCTGGGCTGCCCACGCTGGCTGAACAGCAGCAGCTGCACTGACACCCAGACATCACCACCCTGTCCCCAGCATGCAGAGACTCAGCCTCCGCACCCCCCAGCCAGGCGATAGCTTTGAGCAGGTGAGAGCTAAGCAGCCTCTCTCCGCCCTGTCTCAGCCCAGCCTCAGGCTCAGACAATGGGCTGCTGGTGAGGTGCTCTGCCCCCAGAGCAGGGCAGAAGAGAATCAGACACAATTGTGCTCTGGTGGCAGGTTGGGTCCTCCTGCGTGTCTCGTGCCCCAGACTGGGCTCAGCGAGGGAGCTCAATTCCAGGTGTTAGCAACCGCTGGACCAGCTCTCAGTCACTCTGCACTGAGCCTGGGACAGCAGGGACCAGCCCTCCCAAGCCAGGGCTTTGAGCACAGACAGTATCTCCTGGGGAGCCCTGCCATGAGTGAGCAGGGCAGGAGAAGGAGTTGTTCTCTGAGGGGTTACCCAGGAGGCGCTGTGCAGGGGCCACGGTCCCTCCCGGCTCACAGATCCTGCGTAATGCCCTGAGCTGATGGCTGGGCAATCATCCATGAGGGGCAGCTGTGCCGAAGCTTTCGGAAACTGTGTGGTAGCTCAGCCACAGGTCATGGGGCTTGGAGCAGGATGCGCTGGGGGAGGTTCTCTGGCCTGGGTGAGGCAGGAGGTCAGACCCGATGGTCAGACTTGTCCATTGGGGCCTTAACATCTAGAGCTTTTCGCTAGCCAAGGCAGCCTGCCCCCTGCTGCCATGGGCGGGGGACAGCAGCTGGCACCCACTCGGCCCTTGTGGCTTCACTCAGAGCACAAAAGTTAAAAATCCAGCCCTCTAGGTCAGGATATGGCCTGGGACTCGGGGCAGTGGGGCTGTTCCTGCCCTCCTGGCCGGGTGCTGGGTGTCCTGGGGACACCTGGTCAGTGCGGCTGCTCCCATGGCAGCCTGGATTCTAACCCCCTGTGGTGTGGAGGTGTCACAGTGCTGCCTGCAGGCACCCCCTCCCCCCCACTCACAGAGGGCCCAGCGGAGCAGCTCTGGCAGCCCAGTGCCTCCCACCACCAGTACCTACTTGAGGGATTTCATTGCTTTGTCCAGCTTGCTGATGGGGTTGGCTCCTGGAGACTCGTTTCGCCGTCGAAATATCCCCAGTCGGTTCTTCATGTCTTTGGCCCTAGAGAGAAGAGCAGGTTTTAGTGCCCAGGGTGGTGAGGGCTGGGGACAGCAGCAGCCCCATGCTCTCACGCAAGGCAGTTGTTTCGGGAGCCTGCTGCCAGAGGGTGGCTGACTGGTCAAGAACTTGAGCAACTTTAGGGCACAGTGCGAGAGCTTCCCGCATGGCCCAAGGCAGGAGAGACGGAGCAGCCAGGGGCCAGCCCTCCCTTAGCATGTCCCTGCGCTCGCCCAGCGCACGCCACCACCTACTCCTTCATGGTGTGCCGGCGCGGCAGGTTCCCACTGCGTGGCCGGGGCATGGCCAGCAGCATGTCTGAGTGGAATTCCAGGGGCTGGGGCTTGGAGAGGTCTCGGAGGAAGGGCATGGCTGTGTCCCCTGCTCCAGGCAGCGAGCCCACAGAGGGACTCTGAGCCTGGAGCGCAGTGACCTGCCTGGCCAGAGGCTGCAGGAGCTCTGCGCTGAGCTGCGCTGCGCTCTCGCCCGGGGCCAGCGAGTCAGGAAGTGGGAGGGACCGGGCTGGAGGAACGGGGAGCGCTCCGTGGAGTGACTGCGGCATGTGTGAGTCAGGGCATCGGCCGCGCTCCAGCTGCGCACAGCCCTGCACCGGGGCTGCAGCTCTGCCTGGCGACTCCGCAGCCGGTTGCTGTGGCAACCAAAGGAAGGTGGAAAGCAGCCCAGAAGCAGGACAGGACAGTGGGGCTCTGCCGGAGCAGGGAAAGGCAGTCAGGGATTTACGAGGAGCTATTTATAGAGTGCAGGCATCCTCAGGAATGCTGGGGCACCAGACAGCTGGCAAAGCACAGGGCCCTGCACCGGAACAGGCAGAGACATCGATGTAGATGTGGCGTTAGCCTCCAGCGAGAGCACCACAAGGGCTTTGGTGCAGCCAAGATCTGGGTAAAAGGGCCTGAGCTTGCTGCCCTTACTCAGATATCGACTTGCCCCAAGTCCTCAGGGCAGGTAGGGGCTCGGCTCACCGTGGTGCTGGGCTGATCACAGGGAGGACAGAACTGCTGGACTTGGCTAGGGAAAACAGCTAACCCTGCCAGCTGTTCATTCCATGTGCAATGTGATTTGTTGGGGTTGGTCCTGCTTTGAGCAGGGGGTTGGACCAGACGCCTCCTGAGGTCCCTTCCCACTCTGATATTCTCTGATTCTGTGCAACCTCCCCATGGGAGAGAGCCAAGGAAAGCCCCAAGCTGTGCACGGGCCACAGGTCTTTACAGATGTTCTGCCCTGGGAAGGCCAGAGGGGACTTCGGCAGCCATTTACACAAACCACTGATTGGTAGTTTCTAAACTAAGGCCAAGGCTGCCTTCAGCTGAACAGGCTTTAGCCAACAACTGCTGGGCTGTCTGCTTAAAGCTGACAGGCCCACGTAGCCATGCTGGGTAGGGCATGGAGTGGGTGATCTCCAGGCCCAGCAGCACCAGCACAGCCCGGTCACGTGGCACACTGCGCGGCCCTGGGGGTGGGTCTGACTTGCAGTGTGGCCCAGGAGGGGACTGTTGGGCCGAAGCAATGGCTGTCCCTGCCAGTGGAGGAGATCCAGGCCCTTGTGACACTTTCCCCATCCATTTCTCTGCCACCTGCCTGCCCTCCTGACAAGGCCCAAGGTATGTCTTTGTCCCATGCAGATAACAAGCTGGAGCCAGGGCTGTGTGTTCTGTCCGAGGGCTCTGCACAGTGCCCATCGGCACCGTATCTCCTGAGCTGTCCTAGACACATTCCCTCTTCCCAGAGTCTCCCAAGCCCTGACTATGGCGCAGGCGTCTAGCTGTGCAGTTGGGGACTCCCCAGGCTGCGAATGGGTCAGCGCAGGACAGTGGCCACTAAGCAGCAGCACATCTGCCCAGTCACTGCGGAGAGTGGCTAGGCAATGGAAGAGAGAATCCAATGCTCAGGGCACCATGGCGCAGAATGGCTTGCTGGGGACCTGGTCACCATCCAATCCACAGGCTCTCCACCCCAGGACAGGGGCTCGGAGAAGAGACTCTCCTGGAAAATGGTTCTCTTGTCTGAATGACAGGTGGCTTAGCGCTCAGCCCTACAAGGTGCTGCGCATTCGGGCCCCGAGCCAGCCACACATGTACGTGCATACTTGGCTTTAAGCTCCTGTGATGTTCCATTGACTTCAAAGCGCCTTGTCAGGCACCTAAAGTTAGGCACATGTTTAAATACTTTGCTGGATTGAGGTTAGAGTGCTCAGCGCCTTGCTGAAAGGAACTCGCAGTGGCCAAGGCTGGGCAGTGACTCGGACGCTGGTTGTCCGTTGCCAAGTATCAGTCAGAAAGCAACGTGGGAAAACAGGGTCTAAACAAGGAATCTAGCCCTCAAATGCCATCTGTCTCCTATTACAGCACTCCCAGGAATGCTAATGCCTGAGTGCCGTTTTCCAAGAGAGAGCCACACATCCCTACACATCTCAAACCCACAATTGTAGCCATGTTCTTAACTTAGCAACTCAGTGGTTATTCCTCTGCAAAACCATCCCCTGCTGTTTGCACTGGCAGTGTACTTGAGAAGGTTACAAGCACTCTGGTATTTACAAGGACACATACAGAGAGCACGTGAACATAACCATGCACAAATACCTACATATCAGCATAGTGCAAATCTCTGGCTATAAACAGCTCTGTATCTCCTGCCTGAGACTAAGCAGTTCCAGACAGCTCCAGGTGACTTTTCTATCGATCACATGCAAAGAAACAACACCTGATGAGATTCCACATTTATTAACTGCAAGAGACAACTGTCCTTTGTTTTCCTTGCACATAACTGCAAACACACAACAGAAACAGCCCTCACCATCACCAAGGCTGCATCAGCTGGAGAAATCCACAGAACTGAGCTGCCGGTCCCCAGTGGATTATTTTCCTTATGGAACATAGCAGCAAAACTGACAACTTGTAAGAAAACTCTTTTCAAAACCACGAGGGCCTAGAAGCAGCCATGCCCTGGATATTCTGGTTCAGGACAGTCTCGCAAGTTCAACCATTCGTGGAAGAAAAAGAGAGAAGGTCGGAGATTCTCATTGCCTGGGCGCCTTTCAGCTCCTCACAGCAGCTCTATACCCATCTCTCAATGCCCATGCAGTGCAGCCACAACTGCATGCCAGCCTGCCTGGCACTGCTGCAATGCCACCTCCAGCACCCACACAAAGACCACAGCAAACAGCATCACATCAATTCCTCCGCCCTCCAGGGCTCTGGGCCACCACCCACAACCGGGTAAGAAATCCTACCTTTCCAGGTACTTTTCTGAAAAGTCCACCATGGTGTGGTACATTGGGAGGCGTCAGTGGGCGAGCGATGGCTGGAGGTGTGCCCTGGTCTGGGGAAGAGAGCAGAGTGCCAGCTCTCAGCTGCAGGCACCAGAAATACTCCACATGGCCTGACTGCAAACAAGTGGCTCAGCCAATAGCAGGGCAGCACAGCGCTGAGCCGCTCTACCATGAATCCGCCGCTGTCCCCTATTGTCCCAAGGTGAGGAGCAGATACAGGGCTCTGCAGCTGCCCTTGAGACCCGTCTCAAACGGGGAACTTCGCTAGTCTGAATCCGCGTCTTCCTTCCCAGCCGCGCTCCTCTGAGCTGGCCTGTCGCAGCCTGTGCGAGCGGCGGTGCAAGGTCCCGTCGCTCTGCCCGCAGAGCGGGAGCACGAAAAGCGGGTTGGGACGGACTGGCTTTAAATTCAACTCTCAGGAGGAAAGAATCAAAAATGCAAAACCCTGAACCCTTCCCCTGCAGTGCCTGCTTGCCCGCCCATGTGGCAACATTGCCCCCTGCTGGCCCTCCCTTGTACCGCTCTATTTAAACCACGCTGCACAAACTAGCCAAGCCGGCATGGGAGGAAGCAGTGTCCGGTGGCTGTTGATGCTTCCCTACCTCCGGGGGCCCTGCAAAGAGATGGGCACCCCTGGGATAAGTGCACTGCCCATTATGAAGTGATCCCTTACGGCTGCGTCAGCCACCTGATGTACACACATCCTGTAACCAGGCACATAACTGCTCCACCTGTGGCTGTTTACACAGTAGCTTTCCATCCACACCACACTTGGCACCTATTTTTATAGGACAATAATACCTCCCTGCTCGCCCCCCAGGTTTCTGTGGCTGCCTCAAGTGATGGTTAAGGAGGACAGAGCCCATTTGCCAGGCTGTTGTTATGATGTGCTTCTGGTCACACCTTTGCTTTTCAAATGCAAGGCAGTTTTCCCAAAGCAAACCTGTAACAGTGATGATCGTAGGTGCTTCCTAGGCTTCTTTTCCCACAGCACTCTGTCTGCACATGTAAGAACTAGATCTGTAACCAATGTTTCTGTGCAAGGGTGCACACTCAGGGCACACCTGTGTGACGTGTAACACTTACAGCTCGGCTTGCAGCATGGCTGCAAACCTGAAAAGGAAGGTGTGTGGGTGGGGGGAGGGGGTGGGTTTGGGTTTCAGTTCTAGACACAGCCAAAGGTCAGCACAGACCAAATCTGGTTTAGAACAGTCTCGCAAGTTCAACCATTCGTGGAAGGAAAAGAGAGAGGGTCAGCACAGACCAAATCTGAGCAGTTAGAAAGGACCAGCCTGGTTAGCTTCCTTCGCTGGCCTCATTCTTCTGTTCAGTCAGAGGATTCACGGCTGGGAGTCCTTCCTTAGCAGTTCTTACAGGCTTGGATCCTTCCTGGGATATTAAACAGCAGCAGCTGCAAGCTTCCTTGCTCCTCTCCCTGCATGGGGCCAGCAGGAAGGAGGCCCCCAGCTCAAGTTTCACTCACTCTAAATGTCCTCTTGCTGACCTCCACTTCCCTGCAGCCCAGGGAATCCTGTGTTCCAGGGGCCCCAGCAGCAAGAGGGCCTATAAGAAACCCATCAAGAAAGAAATGAGCCCCTAACATCTTCCATTCTTACCCTAGCTGTTTGCTACTGGCCCTGCATGCTGCCTCCAGTATGCACTCCCATACACATCCTGGGGGAGGTTCAGTTTCCTTCAAGGATAGTCAGACTTTAGCTACCAATCTAAAGGGAGATCTTACTGTGTTCTGTCCTTACCACTCTCTTCCTATCGTGTTACTGAGGGCAAGGAAGCGATGGTCATACAACTGCACAGAGTTCTGTCTGGCCCACCAGTGATCCAGCCCGGACAGAGCACAGCCTCGTTATTTCAAACACAGACAGACCAGGCTCCCTTCCCAATCACAGTGTAAGACCTGAGTGGCATCCTGGGGACAGTGCAGCCACACAGCACAGATGGGACAACGCTCTGACCCTGACCTCACGTGCCACTTACAAGTTTTTGCTCCTTTTCTTGCAGGAGGCCTCGTCCCCATCCTCACAGCTGCACTCGTTGTCTGTTCCGCTGAGCTGCAGGGGGAAATACAAAAACACTGTCTGCATCATGGTGCCAGTGTGTGCCTGTGCCCCCGAGTGGCACCACGTGCCTCCTGCTCCCACTGACAAGGCTTTTGGGGCCTGTGGTCCAGGGCCTGGAGGCTCCTCTAGCCAGGCAGGGGGAAGGAGCCTTTGCCAGCAGAGACCGTGTGAGCATGGGGAGGTGAGCAGGAGTTCTGTGCAGATCCCTGGCCAGCCGCAAAGGCTGTTGGGCCAAGGGCCATCTCCACGGACTGGGGCAAGGTCAAACACACAGTGCAGGCTGCCTGGGGCAACGGCTGTCCGAGGCACAATGAGAGGGTCCCTGCCAGCTCCAGTATCCTCCGGGCCGGTGCAAAGCACAGCTCGCAGCTCATCTGGTCACGCTCTCAGGGTCAGTCCCGGCCCAGACCCGGCCAGCTTCATCCCTATTCAGCTCCACAGGCCTTTCCACCATGCTGGGAAGGGGCTGCCCATGAGCGATGCTGGCTGGCAGGGAGCGCCCAGAGGGTGGAGGTGGAGCAGGGCTGGGGATACCAGCCCCTCTGCCCCCACTGACTGGTCTGGGGAGGGGCAACCATGCAGCAAAAAATGGCAGCAGCCCCTGCCAGCCACTGGAGGGACAACACATCAGAGAGCCCCCCACTCCTCCCTGCACCACAGGCCTCTGCCCCACCCCCACACCACAACAGGCCTCCTGACACCCCCCAACACAACAGGCCTCTGCCCCACCCCCACACCACAACAGACCTCCTGACACTCCCCACCACAACAGGCCTCTGCCTCCTCCCCCCAAATGAAATCCCCCACACAACAGGCCTCTGCCACACACACACCCCCAACAACTGTCCCTGCCCCACATCCCACCACTACAACAAGCTTCCCGACACCTCCCCATGGCACAGGCCTCTCCCTCCCCACCCCCCAACAGGTGTGCTGAGCCCTCTCCCAGCTCGCAGGGGCCCCAGCTGGGGTGCAGGCCAGACCCAAGATCTCTCACGCACACCTCCCAGCACAGGAACTTCACCGGGGGGCTGAGGTGAGAGGCCTCAGAGGTTGGAACAGCCCCCCTGGGAAGTGCCAGGCCTCCTAGCCCTCTGGCCCCGGGGCAGGTCCTGCCGTTGGAAGGAAGGGCAGGAGCAGGTGGAAGTGAGCGAATGACCCAGCAGGCACTGGCACTGCCAGTCCTTCCCTACCTCCAGAATGGACCCGTTAGTGGGCCAGAGCCGGCCATGCTGCCAGCTCCCGGTGCTCTGCGGAGAGGCCGAGGAGCCAGCACAGGGATTGTGCTGGGTGTGCCGAAACCCCTGGAGAGCGAGGTTCAGATGGCTGTGAGAGGGCAGCCGGGGAGGCCGGGGAGAAGCATGCTAGCTGGATGTTGCTGCTAAAATGATCAGCGGTGAAGCAGTTATTGCTGACATTTAACCAGTCGCCATTAGGTCTGGTTAACTCCAATTGACACTATAGGGCAGGACACAGCTGTCAGTGCTGTGGTTACAGGCTGTCTGCAGACTCAGAGGTATGCTCGGGTCATGAAGCTGAGATTTTCGAACCCAGCTCTGCAGTAAGGGGTAAATTGACAGCCACTGAAACACAGTTGCTGGGAACAGCCAAGCACTCTGTGGGTCTGTGCACCTCCTGTGGGCTGGGCGGGGGCTCAGCCCTTCACCCTGTCTGTGGCTTTTCCACACCACACTGCTCTCTCACCAGGGACTGCTGTCTCCTCCCCGCAAGAACCTGCTGCAAAGATCACAGCATACCTAGAAGCGCTGGGGGCTTCTGATGATACCAGGTTGGCTGCTGCATGAGCAAGATATTGGAGTCATTCCGTCCCTGGAGTGATATGTGGAGACAGCCTTTCTTGCAGTCCTGGGAGGACGTGGTATCAGTATTGGGCCAGGTGTATCTAACCCCTGAGAAGCTTCATCACATACAGCCAGACTAGCCTTTCAGCACCGGGAGCCGTGATGAGCAGAGTTGTAGGTCCCATGTGTGTTGATCTTATCCAAATACTGGGGAGCAGGGAGAGCAAAGGAACCAGGCTTCCCAGGCTCAGCCTCCGTCAGTTCTGCCCTGAAAGGTCCCGAACCTAAAGGATGCATTCCCCGAAGCTTTCCAAGAAGATGCCTCATTGCAAAGTCTCGCACAGGCCAGCCAGCCAGATTCACCCCCATCAGAACAACCGAATAGTCATGGCAAAGTAGAGGACTGGGCTTGTGTTAAGGATGGCCACAGGGTGGGGTAACGGGGCCCCAAAGCTCCAGTGAACCTAGGTCCAGCCCTGTGTGACAGCCGCAGGTACACGGTGTTAAGGAGATGGCGGAAGCAGAGCTTGCACTCAGCCCATCCTTGTCTGTGCAGACATAGCCAAGCTAGCAGAAGTCCAGATGTGTCAGCAGCCCACTCATCCTTTCTGCTGCTGCGTTACCATGCCCAGAGGCAGGGCCCTTCTCATCCCAGCCTGGGCAGAAAGGACAGAGGAGATGCTGGTGCTGCTGCCCTCTCCTTGAGGTAAAGGCAAGAGCAGCAGCCGCTGGAAATCGCGTGTATTGAAATTAGCCTTGGAATAAGCACACTGAGGCCCAATCCTGCTCCCCTTGGAGTCAATGGCAAAACTGCTGACAACAGAAGCAGGACTGGGGCCTGGTACATGTCTCTATCTGAAGGGTCCCAGCTGCACAGGCACTAGTCTAAGAGATCCAATTGTAGAATTCCTGCGATTTCAAAGCAGGCACCCTGGAGAACTCACCACTGCACCCTGTTCCGGCTCGGCTATTTCTGCCTGGCGCGGGTGCTTGCAATAGAAACGAACTCCTGCCCCAGAAAACCAGCTCTGGGTAATGCACACCATCCCGCTCACCATGGGGACAGGGAGAGAGTCACGGCCACATCCGCTGCTCAAAGCGCGCTCTGCTCAGAGCGGGCTCCGTGGTCAGCATCTCTGACTCCTGAGCAAACGGGCTCCGTTTACAAGGACCTGCCAGCTCTGCTGTCTCCCCTGGGCTCGGGGAGCCAAGTGGGGCTCTCTTCTGCCTGGGCACCATTGCCTGAGACTGAAGCAATGGCCCATGTGTTCAAAGTGAGGCACATACATCAAAGGGGCCTGGTTCCCCATGGCGGCAGGCTCCTCCCCAGCGAAATCCATTCAGCCCCAGGCCAGGTTCTGGTTACTTAGCTCTTCCCATGTGAAGCCTGGGCAGCAGCAGCCCAGCTTGAGGCAGGGGCACAGATGGGCCTGGGGAGCCTGCAGCTGCATCAGGTGAGGAGGTTGGAGAGGCAGGTCCAGCTGCTAGCAGAGCTTGGAGGTGTCAGCCAAGCCAGACCTAGGGCAAGTCCCAGCCGCCACATGCTGCTGAGGGTCAGCAGCCTCTGCAGGAGCTCCTGTCACTCAGGGCCCTGGAAGTCCTGGGGATCTCTCTGAAGATCAGCTGGGCTTTCCCAGGGAGCTGGCTTTGCCTTTCTCCCCTCAGCAAGTCAGCTTGGCGCAGAGCACCAATGTGCGGCCGTCCCGTTCGGAACAACGTGTGTGCCCAGACGGGTGCAGGGGATGGAGTGTAGCAGCCCTGAGGCCTGACCATGCTCCAGCCATCAGGACCACAGCGTGGCCTAAGCAGGACCCACCAACAGCTGCCTGCCAATCGCTGGAGGCAACTTTTAATAGACTTTGGAACATGGGGCAAGTCCCAGAGGACAGGCAAAGCTAACGTGCCGATATTTAACAGGGCGAGGGGGATGGCCTGGGGTTGGACACATTGATAACGAATTCAAAGATGACAGCACAGTTCTGCCCTTGAAAATCTAGGAATCCGCATGCCCTGCTGGGAAGCAGCTCTTAATCCATGCTACAGGGAGGGCCATGTGGCTCCTCTTCCCAAAGGGCAGTCTGGGAACCAGGGCCTGATCCTGGCCACAGCTGTGGGCACATCAGGGAGGGTCTCACAATGTAGACCCGGAAAGCCACAGGGAAGCCCATGCTCCGAAGGGGCAGTGCAGCCCTTCCCCACCCAGTGAACACTGAACTGGGGGCACCTGACCTGGCAGTTTCTAAAAATCTTGGAACAGCTTCAGAGCAGCATCCCTGCACATGGGTGGTGGGTATAACAGGCCAGGGGAGCCTAAATCTCCACTGGTGTATGCCTGGCCTGCGCTCCGCCTCTTCCCATCCCTGCTCCACCCTTTCCCCGAGGCCCCCACCACCAGCCATCCCTCCTCTCCTCCACTCCACCCCCCACGCCGGAGGTCCCTGCCACTCATCATGTCCCTCCTCCCTCCACCCCATCCCCATGAGACCCCCCACACCAACTACCTCCCTCCTCACCCCCTCGACCCTTCAAGACCCCCCCCCCACCCACTGCGTCCCTCCTCACTTCCCCCACCCTGTGGGGGTGGAGGGACATGGCCAGGGGTGGCTCTAGGCATTTTGCCACCCCAAGCATGGCAGGCAGAGGGTCCGCTGGTCCCGCGGCTTTGGCAGACCCTCCGCAGGCATGCCTGCGGGAGGTCCGCCGAAGCCACGGGACCAGCGGACCCTCTGCAGGCAAGCCGCCGAAGGCAGCCTGCCTGCCGCCCTCGCGACGACCAGCAGAGCGCCCCCAGTGGCTTGCCGCCCCAAGCACACGCTTGGCATGCTGGTGTCTGGAGCCGCCCCTGGACATGGTGGATGGGGGGAGCTTGCAGGGGAGGAGGAGGAGACAAGGGACTGAGCAAGTGGTGGCAGGGGGGCCAAGTGGGGGAGAGGGCAGGGCCTGGGTGGGGCTGTGGGCAGAAGAGGCAGAGTGTGGGTGGGGCTGTGGGCAGAAGAGGCGGGACAGGGAGCTGGCCTCTCCCAGTGGACCCCTGCGTAGGGTTGCCACCTCTGACTGAAGCTATTCCGGGAGATTTTCCCCCCCAACGTGATGTAATTTCATTTTCTTAAAATATCCTATTAAAGTCTCCCTGAATGCTTTCAACAGTCACCGGGAGATCGATGCTGATTCTGGGAGACTCCAGGCCAATCCTGGAGGGTTGGCAACCCTGCTGCCCTGCCTCTGGCCCACTGAGCCCTGCCAGTTGTCTCAGTCTCTGAGCCGGATTCAGCTCCTCCTGGCCATGTGAACAGACCTTCCCCTGGTTCTGGCGGCTCGCTTTGCGGAAGCCCTGACCTCCTACCAGGATCCAGCTGCCTCGCCCTGGGCACCCACAAAGGCAGCCCCAGCAGCACTCGCCACCGGGTAAACGTGGCCTCAGGGCCAGAGGGAGGCAATGCCCAGCAAGCAGGCTGTCCGTCTCCTGCCCTTCTGTGCCCACAGCTCCAGCACTGCCTGCAGCACACTGCAAACCTCAGCCATGCCTGCGTCCGCACTGACAGACAGCATGGCTTGGGCACGAGGGCTGTGCCATGGAGGCTGCCCCCTCGGGGCCAGGGGCAGTGCGGGCTGGCTGAGCCAGTTCCCCCAGCAGCATCCCCTGCTTGCAGAGCTGCAGCACCATGCAGGACTAGTGCGCGCTTTCCAGGATTCCCGGCAGTCTGACCCTACCGTGGGAACATGCTCCCCAGCCCAGCATCCCCGGGACTTCCTTCCATTCTAAGCTGGGGCTTCCGGAGCTTATCAGCCCCGAACAATGCAGCCCTCCAATACCACGGCGCTGGCGAGGGACTGCAACCCAGGCGACTTGCAGCCCTGGGAACGTTTCCTTCCATTGTCGGGAAAGCCTCCACTTCCGCATGGAGACAAAAGGCAGACAGCAGCCTAACCTCAGCCCCAACCGTCCCACAGCTCCCACCTACCATGGGGCCTTAAAACAACCACCTCTGAATGCAGCACCAGGCAGGCAAGGGAGCGACAGAGCTTTGCGGCACCAGACACAAAAGGGTTAAAAGGACCTGTGCACACTGTGCAGACAGGGAACTTTGGGAGTTTGGGGAGGAAAACGCCTCGAGGTTTCTGGTAGCAATGTGCAGACAGGGACACCCCACCCTCCCCCTGTGGAGGATTCGGGGTAGTGCAGTCCAAGAGGCATTTCCTGTTCTTAGTAGTAGTATAATTAGAACTACCACTACAGGGCACTCCGTAGGCAGGTTACATGGGGTTTTCTAGTCCCTGTTAAACCTCTCAGCAGTGGGCAGGAGATACCCCCAAACAAGCTGCTACAAGGGCCCTGGGTGTCTCTCTTCCCTTTTCTCCTGCACACCTGCCCCCTCAGACGGGGAGTGTGCCCACCCCAGCGGCAGCGTTCAGGGCTGAGCCCCAGGCTTGGTCAGCCCCTCACAGCAATTCATCCCTATTAGGAACCACAATGTGCTTCAGCTTCTATAGGAAGAGTGGCTTCCCCGGTGGCATGGCAGCAGTGACGTCTCATGCCAATGCACCTGGCTGGAGATAGGCCTCATCCACCCTGCTGTATCTCTGTGTACAGCAAGCTCAGAGCTCGGGGAGCTGGCCAGAGCCACTGACGGTCTCCTGGGAGGCAGCTGGGAGGCCTGGAGGCAGGGAACACCAGCCTGGGAGCTGTGGGGCAGCTAGCAGCTGGAGGGTGAGGGGCTGTTCCCCAGGCCCTGCACTGTCCCCAGGAGGGTCAGCGATAAGAAAAGAAGGGAGTAAACTACCCCAAGCATAACTCTATGGTCCTCAAATAAGAAGTGGGCAGACTCTGTTTCCCCGCATTTCCCCTCGACTACATTACTGCTCCCTGGCCTGCACCCCCACGACCTCCCTCAGCCCCCCCAGGAACCACTGGGCGGGTGTCAGATCGGGGCAGGTGCCCTGGGCTGGGGTCTGCAGGGTAACTGGGCTGCTGCTGGAATCAGAAGGTGGGAAAGGACAGATGCTCTGAGTGGGGCAGTTTCCTTTATTGTCTGCTGGCACTGACCCATGAAATAAACAGGCATGCCAGGGAATCTGGGCAGGGCAAGGAATGTCACCCTCAGGCTCTTGAGAGTGCCTTGGAGTGCCCCAGCCATCCTGCCTTCCTTCACCCCTCTCTCCCCCTTGTCACGCAGCTACTGAGGCAGAGGGGGCAGAGCCAGCAGAAAAGCTGCCCGGCCCAGTTGACTGAGTCACCGAAAGATCAAGTGGCCACCCTGATTCCTGCCTCCAGACACACCCAGAGCAAATCTGGTGTGGAAGGAGCTGTGGGGGCAGAGCACAGGGGCACTGACCAGCCTGCAGCAGCTGCTGCTGAGGCCTGTGCACCACCGCCTCCTGGGCAGCCAGGGGAGAGGTCTTGCAGTGCTGCGAGTGCAGTGGGGGGCAGGCAGTGCTCACCTTGCCATGTGCACCCACAGCACAGAGTGAGCCGTGAGAAACAGATCTCAACGGTGCGGCGGGGAGGGGGGACTGTCGTGCCCTACGAGCAGCAGCTGTGGGGAGAAGGTGCTTATGGTGCCCCCTGCCCCGGCTCTGTTTTTTTATTTATTATTTTGTCTGTGTCTCCCCCTCTAAGCTGTGGTGATAGCTTGGCTAACGCACAGGGCTCACTGCCCCGATGTGCCATAGGCCCCACCGCACCCAAGAGCTGAAGGGAGGAGACCCTGGGAAATAGCCCCCAACCAGGATGCCGATGCTGATCAGCACAGTTGCCCACTAGTGGGCGCTCTCGCATTGAGCAAGCAGGACGGGGGTCTCTGACCCAGACCCAGCAGTTCTCCTGAGTGGCCTGTCAGAGGCAGGGCCTTTGGGACCGGGCTGGGTTTGTTGCCCACACTGAGCATGGGGTGGTGGGTGGGCAGCAGGGGGTTCAGGCCACAGCACCAGCGCGAGACTGTCCGGTCACAGCACTACCTGGCACAGCCCATTCTTGGGGCACTTGGGTCCAGCCGGTCATGAGGAGCCAGTCACCAGGCTGACCCCCGGCTCTCCCCTCTGCACTGCTCCTAGCAACTTCACTGGAGACCCCTGCTGGGGCTGGCCTGGGATTCCAGCCTGCCCCCCAGTAAAGCAGGTGGCGTCAGAGCCACGCTGATCTCCCCTGGCATACACAGAATGGGGGCGCTGGGCTGGAAACAACGGGATGACAGAAACCAGAGCAACCGTGTGAGCCAGGCTGGGAGATCCCATCCAGAAGGATTGCAAACCCTCCCCAAGGGTTCCCCCTGGTCTGGTTTAACCTGTTCCTCCCCACTATTCAAAGAAAACTAAATAGGCTTCATTAGGAGCTTCTGGGGGGAGGGATAGCTCAGTGGTTTGAACCTTGGCCAGCTAAACCCAGGGTTGTGAGCTCAGTCCTTGAGGGGGCCATTTAGGGAACTGGGGTAAAAATCTGTCTGGGGATTGGTCCTGCTTTGAGCAGGGGGTTGGACTAGATACATCCTGAGGTCCCTTCCAACCCTGATATTCTATGATCCTGCCCTGCAAAAGCAGCGGTGGCCTGGTAACTGCCCAGGGAGCCCATTTCCGGCAGCCAGTGGTGTCACAGCTGCAGCTCGGCTCAGGCACGTGACACCAGGGCCCTGCCCAGTTGGACAAGGTGCAGCTCTCAGGCAAGGGTGGACCTTGTAACAAACCCCCAGTGTCGAGCAGTGCCGGGGGGCCATGGTTGTGCTGGGCTCACTGGTGGCCCTGGTGACTACAGGGACAGAGTGTCACCCCTCCTGCTCTAGGAGCCCAGACCCTATCACTGGAGCCACAGGCCAATGGCCTGTCTGAGGAGCACTCCTCATTTTTCCCAGAAGGGGGCAGCAGAGTCACGCTGGCCACAGGCTGGCTCCCTGCAGGCTCTCACTGCACTGCGCCAGTGCATCTCCTGTGGGCAGCTGGCACTGTGACACCAGGACCTTTCTCAGCGCCCCACCCCTTCTGCCAGTGCCCTAAGGCTGGCTCCAGGCAGAGCCGCTCCTGGGCTGGCTGGCAAAGGGGGGACCTGGGACAGGCTGCGTCTCCTGAACCCCCGCGGCACCCAGGCCCACGCTCACCCTCTGGCCTGAGAGTCTCAATGGCTGGAGAGCCTCCAGAGAGCACGGCACTGCCCCAGCCCAGAGGGGTCCAGCTGCCTGCCAGCCCCCAGGCAGGCTCCCTGCTCTGCTCTGAGCCAGCCCACAGGAGCCGAGTGCTGCAGGCCTGGGACCCCGCCCCACTGCCCTCTGGACAGGGCAGCACCATGGCTATTCCCAGGCAGGCCCACCTGACAGGGACCCAGGAGAGCTGGAGCAGGGGCAGCATCTCAGCACTAAACCTCTGAGGATTAACCTGAGAGAGGCCCGGAGTGAGTCACCTGCTGGCAGCTGCCAGCGGGACGTGCCCCCAGGGAAGCGCTGCGAAGGGCTGCCAGCCCCTGCACAAAGCTTTGCCAAGGGCAGGTTCTTTCCTATAAGTATTTGTTGTGCAACAGAACACAGCAACTGTCACACTCCACTCCCATGGGCGCAGGGCATGCTCTCCAATCTAGCTCAGCCGGCGCACCTCAATCCCGACCCGCAGGCCCTGCTAGCGTGGCCCTGCGCTCCCCCCCAGCTCAGCCTGTGCCCCTCAATCCCAACCCGCAGCTCCTGCTAGCCTGGGCCTGCACTCCCCCCTCCCAGCTCTGCCAGTGCCCCTCACTCCCGACCCACAGCCCCTGCTAGCCTGGCCCTGCCCCCCCAGCTCTGCCAGTGCCCCTCACTCCCGACCCGCAGCCCCTGCTAGCCTGGCCCTGTGCTCCCCCCCCCCAGCTCTGCCAGTGCCCCTGACTCCCGACCCGCAGCCCCTGCTAGCCTGGCCCTGCACTCCCCCCTCCCAGCTCTGCCAGTGCCCCTCACTCCCGGCCCACAGCCCCTGCTAGCCTGGCCCTGCCCCCCCAGCTCTGCCAGTGCCCCTCACTCCCGACCCGCAGCCCCTGCTAGCCTGGCCCTGTGCTCCCCCCCCCAGCTCTGCCAGTGCCCCTCACTCCCGACCCGCAGCCCCTGCTAGCCTGGCCCTGAGCTCCCCCATCCCAACTCTGCCAGTGCCCCTCACTCCCGACCTGCAGCCCCTGCTAGCCCGGCCCTGCCCCCCCAGCTCTGCTAGTGCCCCTCACCCCTGCTAGCCCAGCTCTGGGCTTTCCACCCACGGCTCTGCTGGTGCCCCTCACTCCCAACCACTGTTCTATCTGGGGCAATAGGGAGGATTTGTTTGAACATGCTCTTTCCTTCTACTTATCTAGCAGTGAAGGCATAAGATACTGCTGACATCACCCTCGTGGCCATGGCAACACACTGATGGCCCCCACCGAGGGTGGGGCTCGGGTGCAGGATGAGAGCCCGGGAAGTGGGGGAAGCAAGCGCCTGTGACGATCCAGCGGGGAAGCTGAAAGGCTCCACCCCAGGAGGCGCTTTGGCACCAGGCTCAGTTCCCTCTAAGCTGCCCAGCTGCAGGGCTCAGGGCCCCAGCGCGGCGGGGGGGAGGCGCCTCTCCCCTAACCCCAGCTGCTGTGGCGAGACAGGACTGGGGGGAGTTCTGTACCCCGACCCCCTCATCCCCACCCCCCAGACCCCAACCCTCTGCCCCAGCCATGAGCCCCCTCCAACACCCCAACCTCATCCCAGACCCCAACCCTCTGCCCCAGCCATGAGCCCCCTCCAATACCCCAACCTCATCCCCAAACCCCAACCCTCTGCCCCAGCCATGAGCCCCCTCCAACACCCCAACCTCATCCCCAGACCCCAACCCTCTGCCCCAGCCATGAGCCCCCTCCAACACCCCAACCTCATCCCCAGACCCCAACCCTCTGCCTCAGCCATGAGCCCCCTCCAACACCCCAACCTCATCCCCAGACCCCAACCCTCTGCCCCAGCCCTGAGCCCCCACCAACACCCCAACCCCCTCATCCCAGACCCTAACCCTCTGCCCCAGCCCTGAGCCCCCTCCAACACGCCAACCTCCTCAGCCCCGCCCCCCAGACCCCAACCCTCTGCCCCAGCCCTGAGCCCCCTCCAACACCCCAACCCCCTCATCCCCGCCCCCCTACCCCAACCTTCTGCCCCAGCCCTCAGCCCCCTCCAACACTGCAACCCCCTCAGCCCCGCCCCCCAGACCCCAATCCTCTGCCCCAGCCCTGAGCCCCCTCAAACACTCCAACCCCCTGAGCCCCGCCCTCCAGACCCCAATCCTCTGCCCCAGCCGTGAGCCCCCTCCAACACCCCAAATCCCTCATCCCCACCCCCCCAGACCCCAACTCTCTGCCCCAGCCGTGAGTCCCCTTCAACACTGCAAACCCCTCATCCTCGGCCCCAGCCCCACCCTCCAGCCCCCAACCCTCTGCCCCAGCCCTGAGCCCCCTCCAACACCCCAAATCCCTCATCCCCGCCCCCCACAGATCCCAACCCTCTGCCTCAGCCCCGAGCCCCCTCCAAAACCCCGAACCCCTCACCCCTGCCCCCCAGACCCCAACCCTCTGACCCAGTCCTGAGCCCCCTCCAAAACCCCCAACCCCTCATCCCCAGCACCAGCCCCACCCCCAGACCCCAACCCTCTACCCCAGCCCTGAGCCCCCTCCAACCCCCCCAACCACCTCATCCCCGCCCCCCAAGACCCCAACCCTCTGCCCCAGCCCTGAGCCCCCTCCAAACCCCCCAACCCCTCATCCCTGCCCCCCCAGACCCCAACCCTCTACCCCAGCCCTGAGTCCCCTCCAACACCCCCAACCCCTCATCCCCGGCCCCAGCTCCACCCCCCAGACCCAACCCTCTGCGTCAGCCCTGAGCCCCCTCCAATACCCTGAACCCCTAATCCCCGGCCCCACCTCCCAGACCCCAATCCTCTGCCCCAGTCCTGAGTCCCCTCCAACACCCCAAGCTCCTCATCCCCACCCCCGCAGACCCAAACCCTCTACCCCAGCCTGAGCCCTCTCCAACACTGCCAACACCTCCTCCCTGGTCCCAGCCCCACCCCCAAGACCCCAACCCTCTACCTCAGCCCTGAGCCCCCTCCAGCCCCCCCAAACCCCTCATCCCCGCCCCCCCAGACTCCAACCCTCTACCCCAGCCCTGAGTCCCCTCCAACACCCCCAACCCCTCATCCCCGGCCCCAGCTCCACCCCCCAGACCCAACCCTCTGCCCCAGCCCTGAGCCCCCTCCAACACCCCAAACCCCTCATCTCCAGCCCCACCTCCAAGCCCGCACCCCCAGCCAGAGCCCTCAGCCCCGCCGCACCCCACACCCTCCAGACCCCAACCTTCTGCCCCAGCCCTGAGCTCCCTCCAACACCCCAAACCCCTCATCCCCAGCCCCACTCCCCCCGGACCCCAACCCTCTGCCTCAGCCCTGAGCCCCTTCCAACACCCCAAACCCCTTATCCCAGCCCCACTCGAGCCCGCACCCCCAGCCAGAGCCCTCAGCCCCGACGCAAATCAACCCTCTGCCCCAGCCCTGAGCCCCCTCCCACACTCCAAACCACTTGGCCCCACCCCCACCACATAGTTGTTGTTATGTGACCGATATGAAGGTAATGTGTCCCCTGCACAGGGCCCAGGTCTTGCCCAGGTTTCGATCAAGGAGGAGCACTTCTGCAGGGCACATTGGCAAGGCTTTGCCTGCCCCTGCAACCCTGAGCAGGAAGTCCTGGGCGGGTGCAGCAGGGGGGCTGCCAGGGGCACCTCCCCCCAGGCATGCTCGCTGTGTGAGCACAGGACTGAACATTAAACGACCGGCTGGGGAGGAAGCTGTCGAGGGACGGGGATCAGACGGTGCTGCCAGAGGAGCCAGACAATGACATCATTGGCAGGGTCGCCCTTCCCTGTGGGGCGAGGGCTCAGCTCCCCCATGCCAGGCACCATCGATCTGCTGGGGAGATGGGGCTCCAGGCTGGGGTCTCTGGTTTCCCAGAGCTAGGAGGGGATCTCCACCTGCCTTGCAGAGGCGCTGGTAGCACTGATGCTGGGGCAGAGGGGCTGGGTCCTATGAGCCCAGGGCTGGACATTGGGTCAGAACTTGCACTAGGCTGCCTGGAGGGGTCACCAAAAGCACACCCCAAACCAGCCCAATCTGGAGGAGAGGCACAGCAGCTCCATGAATGCCGCCCGCCCACCCCACCAGCATTGAGCTGCCATCTGCCATGCTGCAGCTTGGAGCGTAGCAGGACGCCTCAGCCCTGCAGTGGGGGTGGGAGTTTGGGGATGCTGGCGGCGGGTCCTACAGTGCCTGGGCTCTGGAGACAGCTGGGCTGGGGCTTGGCACTCAGGCTCACCGAGTGACTTGTCCTCCATGGGCAGGCTGGGCACAGGATGAGGGCTGGCGGGCGGGCACACGGCACCCCCCAGCGGCTGGGCTGCAGGGACACAGGCCTGTCAGCCCAGTGGTTGAAGCCTCAGTGCTTGGGGCCCCATGCCAACCTCCTCAGCTGTGCCCCCTGCAACCTCCGCGGCCAGGGACTGAATCAGCCCAGGGCCATGCAGATGAGGAAGGCATTAGTCCAGCCTCCCCCATTCTCTCTCTGGCTCCAGGCCTGTATCCCCTGGGGCACAGACGGACCCCTCTGTGGGGGAGAGGAGGTCAGACCCTGCCGAGATAGCTGTCAGCCCTCCTGACAGCAGGACATCCCAGCCAGGGAGGGCACCCCCCAGCTCCTCCCCACTGTGAGGGAGAGCAGCCCCGGCATGGGGAGGGAGCGGGGGGCTCTGGCTCACGTACCTTCCTGTGCCCAGAGAAGAGGAGGCCGAGTTGGTGGATGGAGCCCCCGTTCTTGGTGAGCTCCTTCTTGAGGGTCCTAGGCGAGGGCAGTGCCCAGCGGGCCTGGGGGCCCTGGATGTCCAGGCAGTTGAGGGTGGTGTCGGAGGTGAAGCAGTGGCCCTTCGTCTCCTGCAGCAGGCTGCCCTCGCTGTGCGTGCGGCGCCGCAGGGAGCCCTGCACCGTCAGGGTGTAGGTCGGTTCGCAGCTCGACGGCTCGATCATGCTGCAGCGCTTCCCCTCGCTCCTCTCCAGATAGTGCTGGTCACTGTCCTCCTCCTCCTCGTCTTCCTCCTCGTCCTCCTCGTCCGTCAGGCTGTCGGCTGTGCTGTCCAGCCGCAGCTCCGGGATCACAAAGGCCGGGCTGGAGCCAGGCTGCTCCTCCACACAGTTGGTTGCAATCACCACCTTCTCCTCCTCCAGTGGGGCCTCCAGGGCAGCCTCCTTCAACGCCCCCTCTGCTGCCCCTTCTGCGGCCGGGCAGGCATCGCCCCCTGCCACCTTCTCCTCCTCCGAGGCCATCACCCTCAGCTCCTCAGTGTCCGTCTCAAGCATCTGCCAGGGAAAGACAGGATAAAAGGGGGGAAACGATAAGCCAAGGAGAGTCAGGAACATCCCCCAGAGTCCCAGGGGGCCCTATGCCAAGGGAGTCAGGAACATCCCCCAGAGTCCCAGGGGGCCCTGTGCCAAGGGAGTCAGGAACATCCCCCAGTGTCCCGGGGGGTGTTTACCGAGGTCTCTCTCTATTTCTAATCCCCCAATATGTCGATTCAGCCCCATTGCTGGATCATTGCCCACAACAGGCTGGGCCAGGCCGCAGCTCTTCCAACTCTGGATTGGGGCATGCTGCCCTGTGCTGGTCCCGGAGGAGGCTTCCTGTCTGCTGCCCAGGCAGGACTGGGCAATGTCCTTCCAGCTCCAACCACCGACCCACAGAACGAGGGACCATGATGCTTTATTATCCTAATTACAGCCAGCCCGGGCCCCCCCAACCCCATCCCTGCCGAGGACTCTCAGGCACGGGTGAGGCACGTGGTGCCACGGAGGAGGGACAAACGATGGCAGGACTGCATCCAGGCCTGGACTACCCACACGCCCCCTCAGCCTCAGAACCAGGTGCAAGCCAGGGACCGCTGCTGGCAGCCTGCGTGGCCTGGGTGCCCTCTGGAGGGACTCTTGCAGAGCCCACCCAGAACCCAGGGCTTCCCGCCAGCCCCAGTCTGTGCCCACTGACCATCCTCCCAATCTGTCCCATGAGCCCCACTTCGCCATAGGGCTTGAGCTGCTTGCAAGTGGAGCCCCTTGTGTCACGTGGCAGGGTCCGCCTGAATCAGCTCTCTGACGGGTCCCCACAGAGTGCCAGGAGCAGTTAGCTCTGAGAGCCCTGGGCACGGCAGCCCCACTCGCAGAGCTGCAAACACAGGCAGCCATGTCCCTGGGGTGGTGGGGACGAGGCACTGGCAGTGCACGAGGCCAGGCCAGGCTGGCTATGGGCACCCGGCACAGGTTCCAGACACAGATGGGCTCAGCCAGAGCCCGTGACCAACAGGCACCATCCTTACCCTGCATGGCACCCCAGCACCCGCTGTGGCTTGGCTCAGCCTCCCGGAGATCTGGTGGAGCTGGGCCCAGCTCTCCGAGCACTGGGGCCAGGCTGCAGCAGGGAGAAGCCGGCAGTGAAACCAGACACACTCGTCTGGCAGCTCCTGCCCCTCCTGCGCCACAGGAACAAAAAGCAAAGGGGAAGTGCCGGCCCCTGTTCATCTGCTGATTGCCCAAGGCTCAGCCCAGCCTGGCCTGTGCTTCCAGCCTGCCTGGGGCTGGCCACAGGCCACTCACTCGGGGCTCCCAGATCCCAGCCCCTGCTGCCTGCTGCTCCTCTTGCTCTGGGGGTCCGTGTTCCCACCCCCTGCAGCACCGTAAGCCAGGCCCCAGAAAAACATGGGATCTTCGCAAATGATCTCTGTCAGGTTTGCTCTTCACCTTCTGGTGTCTGAGCCTCGGCCGCCCCCAGTTCTGCGGCCGGCAGGGCCAGCCCCGGGCTCTTCCCCCAGGGAAGGGGAGATTCTCAGGGAACTACAGCTCGGAGCTGGGGTTTTGAGACAAACACCCCATGGAGTGAGACCTGGGACCACATCAGGAGAGCAGGCAGCTCTGAGCCAGGGCCCAGCACTCGTGGGCCAGTCGGTGCCACATTCCCTGGGCACAGCAGTGCTCCAGGACGGGATGAGGCATTGCTTGGAAAAGGGCACAGCTTGCCCCTTACCAGCCTGCAGGCACCAAGAAATCATCTCTCCTTGGAGCTCACAGCTGGGCGAGTCTGCTGGGAGCCCCCTGTCTCAAAGCAATGGGGCAGGAAGAGGCAGGGTGGGGGTGGGGCTTGGGAGAAGGGCTGGGTGGGGGTGAGGTCTGGGGCGAAGCGGGGGGTTGAGCACCCCTGGGACCTGGAGGAAGCTGGTGCTTGTGACTGGGATGAGTGGTAGATACGCTGGAGGTAGGGATAGGATACAGAGGGACCTAGACAAATTAGAGGATTGGGCCAAAAGAAACCTGATGAGGTTCAACAAGGACAAGTGCAGAGTCCTGCACTTAAGTTGGAAGAATCCCATGAAATGCTACAGACTAGGGACCGAATGGCTAGGCAGCAGTTCTGCAGAAAAGGACCTAGGGGTTACAGTGGACAAGAAGCTGGATATGTGTCAACAGTGTGCCCTTGCTGCCAAGAAGGCTAATGGCATTTTGGCCTGTATAAGTAGGGGCATTGCCAGCAGATTGAGGGACGTGATCATTCCCTTCTATTCGACATTGGTGAGGCCTCATCTGGAGTACTGTGTCCAGTTTTGGGCCCCACACTACAAGAAGGATGTGGAAAAATTGGAAAGGGTCCAGCAGAGGGCAACAAAAATGATTAGGGGGCTGGAGCACATGATTTATGAGAAGAGGCTGAGGGAACTGGGATTGTTTAGTCTGCAGAAGATAAGAATGGAGGGAGAGGGTTGATATGTGCTTTCAACTACCTGAAAGGGGGCTCCAAAGAGGATGGCTCTAGACTGTTCTCAGTGGTACCTGATGACAGAACAAGGAGTAATGGTCTCAAGTTGCAGTGGGGGAGGTCTAGGTTGGATATTAGGAAACACTATTTCACCAGGAGGGTGGTGAAGCACTGGAATGGGTTCCCTAGGGAGGTGGTGGAATCTCCTTCCTTGGAGGTTTTTAAGGTTAGGCTTGACAAAGCCCTGGCTGGGATGATTTAGTTGGCGTTGGTCCTGCTTTGAGCAGGGGGTTGGACTAGATACCTCCTGAGGTCCCTTCCAACCCTGATATTCTATGATTCTATGACTGTGCTAGAGGCTGGTGCAGGTTTGCCAGGTCTCGGAGCTCATCAGACCTTGGCTGGGCCTGTGTTTAATGTGGCTCCAGCCCAGCTGCACTAGGTTTTCTCTTTTCCCAACCAGGGCAGTTATCACCACCTTCAATCTCATCTAGCATTCTGTCCACCGGGGCTCTCCTGATACAAGCTCTCTGCAGCCAAAGGCATAGGGAGGACAAGCTGTTGTCCCAATGAAAGCTCTAATTCATACTTGACATTTCAAAGGCTTTCACTGACTTTCCTTCTTTTTCCTGACCCCATGAGGACAGGCATGTGCTCGGGGAGGACTGTCTGCTGTATCACCTGCCTCCATCAGGCACCCCTGAGTCCTAAACCATGTGTTACAATCAGGATAGGACAATACACAGGTGTGTGTCTACACACACCTGTCTACACACATCCCTCTGTCTGAGGCGCTATGTCCTTTCACAGCTGTTTCACAGGGACTCCAGTGAGCATGTATGTGAACAGCCTCCTTTTCCACTTGGGGCCCCGGTGCTACAGCCCCAGGCAATGCTGACGAGCCCTGGAGTGCCCTGCTGCTCTTCCGCTCTCTCTTTGGGCAGCAGGGGCAGAGGGGAAGCAGAGGCTGGGCCGTAAGGTGTCCTGCTCTCAGAGGAGGACGAGCAACCACCTGTGAGAGGCGAGTCTCCCAGGGAAGTTTGTCCATTTACTCCTTTGCTTCACAAAGCCAAGAACCAGGTAGTTCTAAAACAAATGCCAAGCAGCAGCAATTCCCTCAGTGTGGGCACTCCCCGCCCTGGGGAAATCGTTAACTTCTCCCTGCAGAGCTAACGAACCAGCGGCTAAGTGCTCCTTCTGCCCACAGATCCAGTTTGTATAGATTATCACTCAACATCAGATTTCACATGAAACAATAAAACTGCTGCCAGTACTGGGCAATGCCACAGGGGGCCCTGGGCACCGCACAGACAGCAGGCTCTGTCCTAGAAAAACCAGGTCTTCTAGGAACTTTGGGGCCTTTTCCTGCAACCCACGTGCCAGACTCAGTGCACCCTGGAGACATCTTGCAGTCAAGGGACCCAGAGCCCCTATAGATTCCTACACCTGTCGGAAGCTTGGGGAATCCCAGAATGGCACCAACCTTCACTAGTCCCTGACTAGTCTTAGAATGGCTACCCCCTTAGTGGAAGATTGCAGCGATCCAGCAACACCTGGGATGGACCAATCCTGAACAGGACAGATGTTCTTAGTGTCCTGGAAGTCATAAGGCTGGTTTACAGGGGGATTCTAGGGAGCAAAGTGTTTCTAGTGTTTCTAGTCTCTAGCGAGAGATTCCCCAACTACCTAGCGTGGGTTCCCCCAAAGGACATCTAGAGCTTGCCAGTCAGAGAACTTTTTATTACCTTTTGAAACTTAAGATTGCAACCCGTTGTGTCCCTCTGTTTACTTGCTTTAACCTCATAAATAACTTTCCTTTTCCTATTCATGTTTACCTGCTTTAACCTCATAACTAGCTCCCTTCTTTCCTTCTCCTAGTCATAAACCTGGATGTAGTTCATTGCAGGATTGGCTCCCAGCCTTGTCTTTGGTGTGAGATCTAAGGTGCAATTGACCTTGGGTAAGTGACTGTTCCTTTGGGTCTGGGAGTAACCTGAATATTGCTGTGATTGGTGGTGTAAGGGCCCATCCATCACAAAGGGAGGCTCCCCTGGGTGGTGTGACTGATCAGGGTACCCAAGGGGACTGCCTGTGACCCCACATTCCGGCGGTTATGGTGCTTGGCGGATTTACCAGTGATAATTGGTTGGAACTCATAGCCAGGGTGGGGTTTTTGACCTGGTTCCTGCCAGTCTGCTCTGAGGTAGGTGCTCACGCTTCTGAGTCACTGCAGGCAGCGGTACAGTCACTCCGGTCAATAACTGCCCCATGCAGCAAGCCAGCCAAAGGCCTTGCTTATGTGTGCAAGGAAGGGAAGTTAGTAATAGACTGGCCTGACACTCCAGAATCCTCTCTTTATCCAGAGCAGGTAAACTGCCAGCCTGCATCTCCCAGACCAGGGCAGCCTGGTTCTCCTATGAGAGGGGAACGGAGTAGACACACCCACCCACTCCTTGGCCTCTCTGCTGCAGCTGGCAAACACGGGATGTGTCTACACTGCAGCATGTGTAGACACAGCTAGATCAAAGTCAGCTCAAGTAACAATCACAGTGCAGCAGCAGCAGCATGGGCAGCTGTATGAGCTAACCCCTCCGACCCAGGATCCAGGGTACATGTTGGAGTGGTCTGTGCTGCTGCTGCGGCTTCACTACTATTGTTGTTCACACTAGCTAGATCACAACTAGCTGGGGTCCATCTACACATACTGCAGTCACACTCTGACTGCAGTGTAGACAAGCCCAGAGAGTCAGTTGTGTTGGTGTTCTCTGGAGCACCTCAGACCCAGGCCCCCAGACAACTGTCATGACATTCAGATTTTGAATAGTACTGATCTGGAGTCAAACCAGAGACCTGGAGCTAAAATGCTCCATACTCTCAGTTCCACAAGCCATTTCACAGCCCCACCCCCAGGACAATTTCTTGTACAAATGTTGCATGTTTCCAAACTTGCTGTGTGGTGCTCATCCTACCTAGTGTGCCCAGCAACCATACTAGCTTGGGTATTATTTATATCACATTCATTAGTATTATCATTTCATGAAATAATGATGGGAAAACCTACACAGGTGACTTGTCCTAGTGCTCCCTGATTTGCAGCAATCCCGGTGCCAGACTCTGCTCACGCCTGAAGGCTGCCTATCAGATCAACCCATACATTTAATATTGTTGGATGCCTGCATCAGATAAGGGCTAACAGGAAATGAACAAGCTCCTTTAAGATGAGAAACATTTTTGGAATTAATTAAATCTCTCTGCAAATTCAATCAAAGGGTCTGCTGTAGGCAGGATATGAACAGACACCCCTCTCCAGGGCCACACGGCAGGTTTTCCATCTGAAGATTCTCCAGTGTGAACTCCAGCCATAGTGTTCACTGCAGAGTGGGATGTCAGCACCCGAAGAGAGGCCTGCTGGAATGTAACGAGCAAGGGCAGGGCAGAGGATGGCTCAGAGATAGCAGAGATCTCTGGAAGAGGGGCAGCCTTTAGCTCACCTGGCTCTGTGTGCACCAAATTGAAAGGAAACTTTATTGGCCCCAAATGAAACATGCAGTGGCCGGGGCAGCTCAGGGACTCCTGAGAAGATAACATGCAGAATTCCTCTCTGGTCACTGGGCTCAATTCAGCAGAGTATGAGTAGTGGAAAGTCAGCCCTGTCTGTCGGGTGCCTGTGTGAAATTCAGAGATTCTGAGGCCAGAGGGGCCAATGTGATCATCTAGTCTTGCCCCCTGTGTGACACATGCCAGAGAATTGCCCCCAAACAATTCCTAGAGCAGTGCTTTCAGAAGAACATCCAGTCTTGATTTCAGAATTGTCAGTGATGGAGAATCCATCTCAACTCTTAATAAGAAATGGAGATATACTTATCTCACAGAACTGAAAGGGACCCTAAGGGGTCACTGGGTCCAGCCCCCTGCCTTCACTAGGAGGGCCAGGTACTGATTTTGCCGCAAATCCTTAAGTGGCTGCTTCAAGGATTGAACTCACAACCCTTGATTTAGTGGGCCAATGGTCAAACCACTGAGCTATCCCTCCCCCCCCTTAGAGAATTGATCCAGTGGTTAATTATTCTCATTGTTAAAAAATTACGCCTTAGTTCCAATCTGAATTTATCTAGCTTCAGCATTCAGCCATTGGCTCGTGTTAGATCTTTCTCTGCTAGACAGAAGAGCCCATTATGAAATATTTGTTCCTCATGTAGGTACTTAGAGTGTGATCAAATCACCCCTTAACCTTCTCTTTGTTAAGCTAAAGAGATTGAGCTCCTTGAGTCTCTCTCTGTAAGGCAGGTTTTCTAATCCTTTCATTATTCTCATGGTTCTTCTCTGAACCCTCTCCAATATTTCGCTATCCTTCTCAAATTGTGGACACCAGAACTGGACACAGATTCCAGCAGCGGTCAAAACATCTTGACTCCTACTCAAGATTTCCCTGTTTATGCATCCCAGGATTGCATTAGCCCTTTTGGACACAGCATCACACTGGAAGATGATTATTCACCCCAATGCCAAAATCTTTTTCAGAGTCACTGCTCCCCAGCAGAGTCCCCCATTCTCAAAGTATGGCAGACATCCTTTGTTCATAGAATGATACATTTGCATTTAGCTGCATTACAATGCATATTGTTTGCTTGCACCCAGTTTGCCAAGTGATCCAGATTGCTTGGTGTCAGTCACCTGTTCTCTTCATAACCATGCCCCCAATTTTTGTTTCATCTGCAGACTTTAACCATGATGATTTTACGTTGTATTCCAGGTCATTTACAACAGTGGTTCTCAACCAGGGGTGCGTGTACTCCGGGGGTACACACACAGGTCTTTCAAGGGATACATCAACTCATTCAGATATTTGCCTGCTTTTACAACAGGCTACATAAAAAGCACTAGCCAAGTCAGTACAAACTAAAATTTCATACAAGGACTTGTTTATACTGTTCTATGTACTATACACTGAAATGTAAGTACGATATTTATATTCCAATTGATTTATTTTATAATTATTTGGTAAAAATGAGAAAGTCAGCAAATTTTCAGTATTAGTGTGGCTGTGACACTTTTGTATTTTTATATCTGATTTTGGAAGCAAGTTGTTTTTAAGCGAGGTGAAACTTGGGGGACACGAGACAAATCAGCCTCCAGCACATGGTCACCTGGAAAGGCTGAGGGCCACTGATTTATAAACACATTAAATAGCCTGGAGCCAGGACCTGATACCGGCAGGACCCCAATAGAAACACACCCACTCAATGACGATTCCCTGTTTATAAGTATATTTGGAGGCCCATTAGTTAGCCGATTTGTAATCCATTTACTATGTTAATTTTATATCATTCTAATCATGTCATGCGGTACCTTACAGAAGTCTCAATTACATCCACACTATTACTTTTATCAACCAAGCTTCTAAGCTCATAGAAAAAAAGGATGACAAGTTAGTCTGATTTGCTGTATTTTCCATAAATCATGTTGATTGGCATTAATTATATTACCCTCTGCAAATGAACGGCTTCCTCTCAGGTGCTCCCTTGTGGCAGCCCTGCAAGTGGCCCTCACCTCAGTTTCCCTCTTAGGTTCCCACGAAGTCCATACAAGCTTATTCTCTAGTTCATCAACAGTTTATTAACCAAAACCCAGTACCAAAGTCCCAAACCAATTGTCCCACAACAGTCCATATCAACCTGTGCAAGTCAGCTTTAAACCCTGGGCTTCATTCCCACCATTCTGGTGTCCTACACCAGACCTGGACTCTTTAACAGTCATCCTCTGACCCCCAGCCAGAACAGCCACCCCAGGCTTTCCTTCTGGGCACAACCCTGCTCTTCCCAGCCAGAGCTCCCACAGCCTCTCTGCAGGGAGCCTCTCATGGTTCCTCTAGGACCCAGCTCTCTGGCAACAAGACGCCAGGGGGTGAGCCCCTCTGCAGCTGCCTTCCTGCAGCCCTCTGGCCCTGGCTCTCTGGCCTGGGGACACCAGCCAGCACCGCCTTGAGGCTCTCCTGCCTTCCGCCCTCTCCCAGGAAACATCTTCTCTCTGTGGCAGCTCTCATTGCCTGCTCCTCCTGACTGAACCACTGGATCTCACCTGGCCTCTTCTAGTCCTCCACGCTCTTCACTCGCCCAGTTCGCCGCACCTGGACTGGAACAGGACAGCTGAGCCCAGGCTCCTCTAATGGGCCAACTACCCTGTTACCCTCCTTTAATTCTTTAATAATCAAGTCCTGCATCAGTCACTCCACGTATCTTGCCCGGGATCGATGTCAGACTGACAGGCCTATAAATACCCAGGCTACCCTGTTTACCCTTTTAACTGTTGGCACGACATTCGCTTTCTTACTGTCCTCTGGCACTTCCCAGGGTTCCAAGGCTTATTGAAAATCCACAGCACCACAACTCTGGGGTGCAAGTTATCCAGAGCTGTGATTTAAAGGGGAGGGCTTGCCATCCAAACTGGCATCTCCTCTGTGGGTAGAAAAGTGCCCCTGCCAGGCCCAGGGCTGCACCACCATGGGGAGGGGGAAAGGGAGACAGCAAAGGGGATACGACAGGGACTTCTACTGCAGAAACCTGCTGAAGCTACGCAGGTCAACAGCAGCACCTGGCCCCCCACTTCCCAGGCCAAGGAGGCACCTGGCCCCACCAATCTCTGCAATAAATTCCAACAGAAGAGGTCTCCCTCCTCCCTCTGCTCGTTCTGTGCACTGAGCATTGACTCTGGGATTGTGACTGGGACAGCAAACCCCAGAACATGGCAGGCCAAAGTAAGCGGGGTTGTTTGTGTGCTGTCTCCGTAGCCTGGTTAGCGGGGGCAGCCACGACAGGATGCTGAAAGGGATTCCCTTGGCTGCTGACCTGGAGGGATTGCCATCCAGGCACTGGATTCCACTGGGATGGGCTGCCCTGTGCACGGCCAGAGTGGGAGACTCACCTGTGCAGAGGCCAGCATGAGGCGCTGGCCCCATTCACAGCAACTCTCTGCTTAACTATTGAATCAAGGCAGCACTGACTCTATTGAACTGGCGAAGAACAATACATGTATCAGCAACACCAGCCTGTGCTGTAGAATCAGAGCCAGCAGGATTATCTAATTGGCTGGGGGGCTTTCCTAGTGCATGTATAAAGGACGACAGTGGGTGCCATTGTAACCGTCTGGATCTTGAAAAGCAAACAAAACGAAACCCCAGCCTTACTTGAAATGTCTCCGAGCCCTGGAAGGAGACAAAGGCATTTGCAGAAGGAAATGATCCTATGTCAGCAGCCTGGAATAATCCCATTACCCCATTACTGTCATCCCCAATTGATAGCTCTGGATAAACTAAGTCTTAACAGGGTATCACACAGCCCTCACTGCTGCAGTGACCACACCACATGTCAGGACCAGGCTCCGCACGCTCTAGAAATGAACTGTAAACAAGCTTGTTTGTTCAACTCCGGAATAATATGCTTTCCCGTAGTGATGGCATCTTGGAGACGGCAGCAGCCAAACAGCAACAACAGACCTTCCCTGAGCGGCCAGCCCGCCAGAGCTTCCCAGGCCCCCAGGAGACAGTCGCTGGCAGTCAGATCTCAAGCTGGGAGCGGGGGCAGTGAGCATGGCTGGGTGTCTGTGTCAGGAAGAGGGACTGAGTGTGCGAAAGCTGCAATGGTTTATGACACAAGCCCTTGTTGCCTACATTCCACTCCACTCCGTCCCTGGAAAGAGGGGTTTGCCTTGGATTTCTCTGGGTAGATTCAGGGGGCTGTATGCTCAGCAACCTCAGCAAGCCCATGACAGCCAGTGCAGCACCATGCAGAGAACAGGCACAGAGCTTCTGCAGAGCTCTGCCGCCTTCCTACACGGCCACCCACCTGTCCTGTCATGCCGGGGGCACCATGCAAATGCTGTCCCATGTGGGGGGTGATGTGATGAAATAATGCGAACTAGATTAAAACCAGCGAGCTCGTGGCACTTGTGTGCTTGGCTGCCTTGGAGCACGCTCTCTGCCAGGTCAGTGTGCTAACCCCAGCAGCCTCACTGCTTGCCACTCGCAGGGCACGCATCGTGCTGCTCGGCTCAGCCCGCTGTGAGCCCTGGGGCTCAGAGGGGCCATGTTTCTCAGCCATTTCCTTTCCTCTTTGCTTTCGCCATGTTACTCTTCAGTAGCCATGGCAACTGGTTTTAATCAGTGAACTCTCACCTGGTGCATGTGCCTGGGGAGCAGCCAGGCTCCAAGCCCCGTGGCCTGGGTGCCCATCGCCTATGCCCTCAAAGCACTGATCCATCTGGTGAGACCATCACAAGGGCAGCATATTCCAGATTAGACAGGCTCCTGAGACAGAGTCCAGGCCTTTCTCATCTCCCAGAACTGCAACCGCACACTGCTGCCCAGGAGATAGAGCGTCTCAACCAGCCTTGAAAACAAGCAACTAGGGGAGGGTAGCCTCCGTGAACCAGGTAACCATCTCGGTGGACCCCAGAAGGGGATGCACAGAACTGCTGCACGCACATGCCCACAAATCATGATGCTGGAGTTCACAGGGCATGAAGGCGCCAGGAGTTGGAAACCCCAAAGCAAAGGAAGCACCCCAAGCAGACAAGACTGTGTCAGCCTTCTGAAAGTGTCAGGACACACTAGAGCAGGGTACAAACCCCCTCCCAGCACAGAGCAGAGCAGAGGGGAGCTCTAACTGCATGCAGCACCTCCTAGCAATCAGAGACACACACGAAGAGGAAGAAATCTCCCCATGTGCAGTCACCTACAGTCACAGCACTGAGGCCGCCCTCCCCAAACCACTGGCTTCATACACACTGCCAAGAAAATGGATTATTGGTCCCTGCTACCAGGGCCGTCCTTAGCCATAGGCAGAACAGACAGCTGCCCAGGGAACCACTAGGTCTGGGGGCACTGCTCTGCTGGGAGCATGGACAGACGGGAAGCAATGGAGCATGTAAGAGCAGGGCTGCTGGGTCCTAGAAAGAGCCGAATGCAGCACAGTCTGAGGAAGGAGATTGGCTGCTGGGAAGTCTCTGGGAAGGGGTAGGGGAAGGAACTCACCTGCATGCATCTGACGAAGTGGGTATTCACCCACGAAAGCTCATGCTCCAAAATGTCTGTTAGTCTACAAGGTGCCACAGGATTCTTTGCTGCTTTTACAAATCCAGACTAACACGGCTACCCCTCTGATACTTGTCAACTGTGAGTGTGACTCTTTCCTCTGGCGTCAGGGCTGGGTTGGGTGAGGTGCTGGGGCCGGAGGGGGGGGAGGCTGGCTGCCTACCTGCTGAGGAACGACAGTGAAAGTAACTCACTTCCTTGCAGGCAGCCAGGATTGGAATGGTCACACACGGCTGGGCTGGGGATAGCCAGATAGCATGTGTGAAAAATCAGGACAGGGGGTTGGGGTAGGGTGAGCAGATGTCCCACTTTAATAGAGACAGTCCCAATTTTTGGGTCTTTTTCTTATATAGGCTCCTATTCCCCCCGACCTCCCGTCCTGATTTTTCACACTTGCTGTCTGGTCACCCTAAGTGGGGGTAATTGGTGCCTATATAAGACAAAGCCCCAAATTTCGGGACTGGCCCTATAAAATCAGGACATCTGGATCTGATCACCCTACCTGGGGAGCGTGTCTCTCTTGCAGGCTGGCAGTGATCCATCTCATCCGGGGGGAGCTGCACAGGGCAGGATGAGCTGCTGTGGCTCCATGGGTGCCCCGTCCCTGAGATCAGATGCTGTGCTAACTTCACCATGATCCATTGGGCTGGTGGTGGTGCCCACTGGCGTGTGATCGGACCTGAAGGTTTGCTGCTGCTGTTGCCATTCTGCAACCCAAGAGGTGGATTTTGGGGTCCTGCAGTTTTCCACCTATCTCCTCCTCTACTGCAGCTGTTGGACCAGCAGACTAAGGGGTGAGCCAAGCATGAAAGCAGTACTGCGTTGCCATTTAGATTGTCATTTAACAAATTTGTTCGCCAAAAATGCTTGCTAACAATCCTGAATTCAATTTCAATATTTATTTAAATCAATATCTTAGCCAAAAACAGAAAATTAAGTTGTTGACAATTATTTGTGACAAGTTTGGTATGAGGAAGGGAGTGGGCCAGTTTTCATCAGAGAAACAAAAAATGTTGACTCACTTTCCTATAGCCATGTTACTGCTAAATAGAGCCCTCCAACAACTGTAATATGCCCATCTCCTTACTAGTGTATAGAGCAGGGGTCAGCAACCTACAGCACATGTGCCAAAGGTGGCATGTGAGCTGATTTTTCATGGCATGCAGCGGTGGGCTGAGCAGCTCAGCCCGCTGCTGCTCTGGGGTTCCACCTGCTGCCCCATTGCCATCCGGGGTCCTGGCTGCCAGCCCCACTCAGCACCTGCTGCTGTCCTTGGGACCCCCAAGGAACTCCAGGCTGGCAGCGGGCTGAGCAGGCCGGCGGCTGAGACCCCGGCTGAGCCACTCAACCCGCTGTCGGCCTGGGGTTCCATTCACTCAACTGGAAGTGGGCTGAGCAGGACTAAATTCAATGAAATAGGAAATCAAGAGCAACTAATGACGAAGTGCAAGAACCTAGAGCAGTGGCCCCCAACCTTTTTCGTCTGGCAGGCGATAGACAAAGGACCGCGGAGACGGGCGTGCAGCCGCTGAAATGCTGCCGAAATGCTGTCAGCAGCAAGCAGTGTCATCCAGAGGCATCAGCGCCAAAATGCCGCCGAATTTCGGCGGCATTTCGGCAGATGCTCGTCCTCCGGCCAGTACGCGGCTGCACTGAGAGGCCCCTGTGGGCGCCATGGCGCCTGCAGGCACCACATTGGGGACCCCTGACCTAGAGAGCCTCCTGAAGCACGGTGATCATTTTGATTTAAATGGACTTGAACTGTATGAAGAATTGAGTTGTTGCCACATGCAAAATCGATGATGGACATTGTACAGTTTATTCATACCAGCAAACTTGTTGACATATATCCTAATGTGTACATTGCCACTCATATTCTACTGACAATCCTGTAACAGTAGCATCAGGAGAACGGAGTTTCTCAAAACTAAAGCTCATTAAAAACTCTCTCTGCTCTACAAGAAGTCAGGAACACTTGACTGGTCTTGCTATTCTTGCAATCAAACAAGACATCACTTTGTCTTTGTCATACGATGACATTATTACTGATTTTGCAGCCAAAAAAGCCAGAAAGATTGCTTTTAGTTAAAAACTAATCCTTGTTTCAATACCTCTTCATAGAAATTTCCAATAAAATGTTGACAAATTTAAAAAATTATATTATTTGCATTATTCTGTCAAATCAGAATTTTTTCTATAGTGCTACTTTTTAGTGCTAGTCCATCAGCATTACAGTGTGCTTAAATAACTTAAACTGGTTTTAATAACATGCATGTGGCAAGTTTTCCAATACTGTAAGCTTATGTTTGTGTTGCTAAGAGCAAGACAGGCACAGGGGCACCACTTTAATAATCCCGCCTAGGGCACCATAAATCCTAATGACGGCCCTGCCTGCTACATTTGTCCTGTGTCCAACTCTTCCACCCTCCCCCCTCTCCCAGCTGAGATTAGGGAGTTTGCTGAAGTGGTCAGTTTAAAGCTGGCTGCTAGATCACACACCCATTTGATAAATGGCTGCAAAAGCAGCGAGCGGCAGCACCACTTTCAGCAGAAAGCCCATCGTCTGCAGCTCACATGGTAAATGTTGCTTTCGCCACAGGATGGTTTCTCCAAAAGGCCCTGCTGGAACAGCCCAGCACTTGAGGGGAAACTGCAACCAGCTGCACTCCCTACAAACCCAGCTCATTTCTCCCTTTAATGCCATCACTTTTTTTTAATCCTGTGAAAGAAGATACCTTTCAGCATCACTCTGCAAGGTTACAGAGCAATGGTGAAACAGAGCAGATTCCCCCAGCAGAGAGCAAAGCCAGAACTGGAGCAGGCAGTCCTGGAAACTGAAGACGCCTTTTGATTTAAAAAGACATTTCTGCCCCAATCTCTGGGTACATGCTGCCTCTTCGGCAGCCCCAGCCAGCTCACAACAGATCAAAGGCACAAACCACACACCACAAAACTTTCAGTGAAACACATACCAAGTCTGCTCTCTCCATGAGGAACTGAATCCCAGTTAGCAGCATCCACGTCCACCTGCAACAACACCCAACCTGCAGCTCCGCCCGCTGCATGAGAACTAGCAGCACCCGTGCCCTATATACATCCACATCAGAGCTTCAGTGGGATGCTAGCGCAGCAGCCAGCCTCTGCTCCTGCAGTTATTAATGTCCATGTCAAATGCTAGCTGAAGACGCACCAGCCTCTCCCCAGACAGCGCGCGCCTTTGTGCCCATTGTTCTATTGCAGGCTCTGCTGGAGTTCCCCAGAGGCACCATTACCTGCTACGAAAAGGCAGGTGGGTGACCACGGTGCCACCAGGCAAACCTATAGATCAGATTTAAACTCCTTGCATCAGCTTTTCCAGCTTGCCCTGTCCTCAGGCGACACTAAGCAAGACACCAGTTTTAATGCTTCCTGCAAATAGAAACTCTGCCGCTATGTTTCCAAACTACTTTCTGCTGGAAAATGTGTGATGTCTCAAACAGAACGTCCTTAACCCCAGCAGTCCCTGCATTGTGCAACTGCTGCCCTGCTCACAGCTCTTCACTCGAGGCCCCCTCGAGCCAGCACCATTCCCAAGAGAATCAACAAGCGACAAAGAGAGAAAAGAGCTATAGTGCCAAGTACATTCGCATTTGCTAATGTGCCCCAGAGCCACAGCTGCCAAACAAGGTGCCTGTTTCCCTTCGGCTGGCAGGGCCCAGTCCCCTTCTACTCTGCACACCCGTACACATGCCCAGGTACACATGCATATCCCCCCCTCCCCCAATCCTGCTAGAACTGCCACTCTGAGCACGCCCAGAGCACAAGCACAGGGTGTGGCACTGACACTGTGCATCAGCGCCCACTGGAGTTGGCACCTCGCCAACTCCTCCAGTTTGCTAGTGCTCCTCCATAGCCTTCTGCAGTACAGTTATTTCTGGCTGGCTGGGCAGGCAGAGAAAGCGGCAGAGCCCAGCCCAGCTCAGCCCAGCCAGCTCAGCTCAGGCAGTGGGTGATTGCTATCTGAGCGGAGCCCTCACTCTGATGAACTGTCCTTCCCCTCCCAAGCCCTGCTGCTAAGTGCTGTTCAGGTTTGGTTAACAGCAAGGCCAGATTTCAGATGCTTCTGCTAAATCTCCCTCCCTCGGCATTACCTTGAATTGACTTGGATAGGCACCTTGCCCTCCAGGCTGTGGACTGAGACCACAGCTATCAACAGGCCACTCCACTCCAGCTGTTTACCCAGTACTCTGCACAAGAGCCATCATTACCATTAGCTCCTTGCTCCTCCCTGGCTGAGCTGATTACACAATGCGCTCAGCTATCATGAAGCCAGACTTGAGTGTAAATACATTTCCAGTCTTGGAAAGGGGCTTGAAACTCAGCTCATTACACAGACCTCGGCCTGTACATACAACGCCCGGCGGGGATGCTCCATGCGGTGGCGTGGCAGAGCAGGGCATGAAATGCCTCGCTGCCAAGCCTGGTCCAGCACCTCACATGCAGCTCTGGCTTCCTCTTGTTACCAACAGGAAATCTCATTAGCTCAGTAAGTCTGGTGTCTGCCAGCTGGGGCAAAGCGCCATACCCACCTTCACACACACTCCCTGGCAGCGGACGGGCATGGGCCATGGGCAGAATCTGGCCCCAGGGCAGGAGCGCCTTGAGCTGTGCCTGGGTTCTGCATGGTCCTGGCTCTAAGGCCCCAAATGATTTGAAGCCCTGCAGCCAGTGGGAGCTACTCCCATTCACACTGGAGAGCTGCCCCAGGTTCCTTGTGATCCATAGGCAAGGAACCCAGGGCCAAGCTCAGGGCTGTGCTGCAGTGTCCATAGCAAATCTGGACAGCAAGAAACTCTGGTTGCAAACTCATTTCAGGAGCACTTCTACTGACAGGGACCGGTTCCCACAGCCAGGCCGGCTCCAGGGGTTTTGATGCCCCAAGCAGACAAAAAAAAAAAAAAAAAAAAAAAAAGCCGCGATCATGATGTGCGGCAATTCAGTGGGAGATCCTTCACTCCGACCGGGAGTGAGGGACCCTCCACCGAATTGCCGCTGAATAGCCGGACGTGCTGCCCCTCTCCAGAGTGGCCGCCCCAAGCACCTGCTTGCTAAGCTGGTGCCTGGAGCCGGTCCTGCCCACAGCGCTATGCTCCTTTCCTGCAACCTGGGCTGGCTGGCACCAGGAACGGCTCACACCCTGGGCAGAGTGCAAGGACCCTCTGTGACGCTGGCCAACAAGGTGCCAGCTTACACCAAGGTCCTTCTGCCTTCACTGACCATTGACAAACACCCCGCTGGACCCAGACGGGCTCCCCTGTCAGTTGCGAGAACTGTAAAAATGTGTTTAGACTTTATTGAATGCTTGTGAGTTGCTGTCGGTATTAATGTCACTTCTAACATCTGTATCCCATCCTGTAAGGGAATATTGGCACATCTGCATGGTAAGCCTCTGTGACTGGGGCCTGATCTAGACTACAGAGGTTGGTCAGTGCAAGGCAGCTTACATCGACCTAACACTGAAAGCATCTGCACTGAAACGTTGCTCCCGGCGATGTAAATCACCCACTCCACCTCCGCAAGAGTTGTAGCGCTTAGGTCGACATAGTTAGGTCGATGCACGGTCAGTGTAGACACTAACGTCGACTCTAGCAGTCTCCAGGAGATGTCCCACAATGCTCCATGGTGACCACTCTGGTCACCGTTTGGAACTCCTCTGGCTGGCAGCTGTGTATGCCCCTCCCCTCTAAAGCCTCACGAACTATTGAAATTCCATTTCCTGTTTGCTCAATGTGGAGAGCTCCCCTAGCAACTGCCCAGATGACTATGCTGGTTCTACGATGCAGACATACACCTGCCTGGAGCACTCAGGAGGTGGTGGATCTCCTGGGTCTGTGGGGAGAAGAGGCTGTGGGGGCACAGCCATAGACATGTTCCTATCTATGAGCAGATCACTCACAGCATGGGAAAGAAGGGCTACAAGAGGGCGCTGCAGCAGGGCCGCATGAAAGCCAAGGAGCTGCGACAGGCAGACCAGACGGCCAAGGAGGCCAATGGCGACTCTGGTGCAGAGCTGCAGGCATGCCACTTTTACAACAAGCTCCAGGCCATCCTCAGCAGACTCCCCACCCCCAAGAGTCCCGTGAATCCTCCAGAGAGATCTCTAGGAAACTTTCCTGGAGGTACTCTGCAATCCTCTGCCAAAGGTTTCTTCCACCGTGGTAGGACCCTTTCCCAGGCCACTCAGCAGTTACTCAGCAGGCAGCACTGCAGCACACAGGCTAGCAGCGTACGGACCCAGTCTGCAGCCAGACGCGTGCAGGAGCTGTTCCCTTTAAGCCTTCGGTACCCTCAGGAGTCAGAAATCAGCTAAAACCACCACTATCTGTGGGAAGCAGTGCCCATATTCAGTTCAACTGCCCTATCTGCATAAACTCACTCCTGTGAGCTACCCCCCCTTACTGTCCCAACTCGCCCCCACCCTGAGCCGTGCTCATCATGGCTGGGACTGCTGCCATGCTCTAGGAATCCCAAGGAGAAGTGAGACTGTACTGCTTGTGACTTGTGTGTATCAAGTGGAGTAAGTTGAGTCAGGTGTACCAAGTTTCTGTGTGCCTTGTGAACGCACTCACAGATGCACCTCTGTGCACTGTATCTTTTTCAGCTGGAAATGTGGTCTTGAGGGTCTCTCCAACCACCCCAGCAGAGCAGCTCAGCCAGCTAAGGAAGAGGACATGGGATGACATGTTCCAAGAGATCCTGGAAGTCTCTGGTGCTTCAGACACCGAGTACAGGGCTTGGGGGGGTCACCCTCGTGGACAGAATGGCCAGGGATAGAGCAGAGAGGAGAAAGGCACAGGAAAAGGAGAGGGATGTGCAGCAGGATTTACAAAAACAACAACGAGGTCGAAGTGGGTTTTTACCCACGAAAGCTTATGCCCAAATAAATCTGTTACTTTTTAAGATGCCACCGGCCTCCTTGTTGTTTTTGTGGATACAGACTAACACGGCTACCCCCCGATAGGAGATACTAGCAGGTCTCAAGCAGCAGACACACATGCTGGGGACTCTTGTTGATCTTCAGGTTCAACAGACCTGTGCTCGCCTCCCTCTGCAGCCCATAGAGAACTGCATTTTGGGACTTCCTTCCCCCCCCCCCCATTCCATGTGGTTTCTAAGGCCGCTACACGACAGGCAATCACAGAGGCACACTTGGTGTATGTGCTGGTGAAATGGACATGACTGTTCTTTCCCCTTTAAAGGTGCTTTTCCCTGTATTTATAAAGTTTCATTACATTATAAATATGTCTGTTTACCTGGGTTTGGAATAAAAGTCTATTTATGGAAACTTAATTCATCTTTATTAGTTCACAACATATGGTGGCTGGGGCTGACGTCATTCACAGATAATAGGAAGAGGTGCATTTGCAATTTTCTGTGACTACACACACACACACACACACACTCATTACAAGGTTCATACTGGAGTGCAAAAAACCAATGCCAGGCACAGCATGCTACAGCAACACACATTACCGTGGCTCACTATTCAAATGGCCTTTCAAAGCCTCCCTGAGCCATATTGGTTCCTGCTGAGCTCTTCTTATGGCCCTGCTATCTGGCTGCTCATAATCAGCAGCCCGCTGTTCCACTTCCACCCTCCATGCCGGCGGAAACGTCTCCCCCTTTGCTTCACAGATATTATGAGGCCCACAACAGGCAGCTATAACCATTGGGATTTTTTTTTCACTGAGGTCTAATCTTGTGAGTGGACAGTGCCAGTGGCATTTCAAAAGGAATTCAGCTGTCATTCTGCACCTGCTCACCCTGTATTTGAAGCTCTCCCAGCTGCTGTCAAGGTGGTGGTGTAGGGCTTTGTGAGCCACAGGAGTCAGGAGTAGGCTGGATCACTATTGGCATTTCACCATCTCCAATGGTAATCCTCTGGTCTGAAAAGAAAGTCCCTGCTTGCAGCTTTCTGAACAAGCCTGTGTCCTCAAA
This sequence comes from Gopherus flavomarginatus, assembly GCF_025201925.1. Classification (NCBI taxonomy): domain Eukaryota; kingdom Metazoa; phylum Chordata; order Testudines; family Testudinidae; genus Gopherus; species Gopherus flavomarginatus. The sequence goes on from NC_066633.1 coordinate 22,747,986, forward strand.
CATCCGTGCATCATGCACCTTCCCTGACCATCCCACGCTGATGTCAGTAAAACATCCCTGGTGATCCACCAAGGCTTTTGCATTACCACAGAGAAGTGGCTCTTTCTGCTGATTATTCTGTGGTGAGGTGGTCTGGTGCCAAAATAGAGATGTGTGTGACATCTATTGCCCCACTGCCGCAAAACCATCCATTCTGTCCTGCACATTGCCCAGACTCACAGTCCTTCGTAGCAGGATGTGATTAATAGCCCTGCACACTTGTATCACAGCAACCCTAACGGTGGATTTCCCAACTCCAAATTGATTCCCAACTGACTGGGAGCAGTCTGGTGTTGCAAGCTTCCACACAGTGATCACCACTTGCCTCTCCATTGTCAGTACAGCTCTCACTTTGGTGTCATTGGGCCAGAGGGCTGGGGCGAGCTCAGCACATACACATCCAGAAATGTAGCCTTGCACATCTAAAAGTTCTGCAGCCACTGCTTGTCATCCCAAACCTGCATAATGATGCAATCCCACCAGTTGGCGCTCATTTCTTGGGCCTAAAGCCAGCAATCCTCCGTCTGCAGCTGCTCCATGAATGCCAACAGCAATCTTGAATTGTTTCTTTCTATGCCCTACAGCAAGCTAGCCTCCAAGGAATCGTCAAGTTCCCTGCGCCTCCTCTGGTGGCTCTGCAAATACTGCAAGCTCAGGTGCCCCGTGCTTGCAACACTCATCACACCAGTGCGCAGCTGTGCAGGATTCACGCTTCACATGGAGATGGCAGATGGGTGGGTTTGCAGGGCTTTTGAAAAGAGGCGCGAAACGTTATGGGACGTAGATAAAATTATGGGATGGAAAAAACTGCATCAAGAGATGTTGAAACCATGTTCCCAGCCACCCCTGCGCAACTTGTTTGCCCCCAGGAGGCATTGCAAACCCTTCCCAAAACACTGCGCGAGATGGTGGCAAGCTGCATAGTGGGATAGCTGCCAGGGTGCCCTGCTCTCTGCACTGATGCTAGCGCTGCTAGTGAGGATGCACACACAGCTGACACAAGGAGCGGAGTGTGGACATGCGGTGGCTGTACATCGACGTAACTCAGGTCAACTTAATTTTGTCCTGTAGACTTGGGTTGTGTAAATTACCAGACAGAAGAGGGATGTGACACGCTGAGCTCCAACAGAAGGGTTACGCTCTGCCTGACACGGAAGGCCTATTGACGCCAGGCAGACTAGAGTGAAACGTTGGGGAGGACAAAATACTTGGTTGTTTACTTCTGCCCCCCTCCCCCAAAAGATGAGTCTTGCAAGTGGATTCCTCCCATCAGCTGAGTTTGCAGCTCAAAGCATAAGGGGGAAAGGGAATGAAAACCCCTAACAAGAGGCAACTGAATCTTATTGCTGCTTGGACTCTGGGGAAAGGTTTCTATGCATAAGCAAAGGATCCCAAGTGCCTAGCCTGGGTTAGCCCTAAAGGTCATCTAGAGCTTGTTCCTTATAGAAACTCCTATTACCTTTTGAAACTGCAGATTGTAACTCATTTGTACATGTACATTTACCTGCTTTAACCTCATAACTAGCTCCCTTCTTTCCTTTTCCTATTCCTAAACCTGGATGTAGTTCATTGCAGGATTGGTTCCCAGCCTTGTCTTTGGTGTGAGATCGAAGATGCAATTGACTTGGGGTAAGTGACAGGTCCTTTGGCATTGGAAGTAACCTGAATATTGCTGTGATTGGTGGTGTAAAGGCCCATCCATCACAAAGGCAGGCTCCCCTGGGTGGTGCAACAGACCACAGTGCCCAAGGGGACTGCCTGTGACCCCACTTTTAGGCTGTTGTGTTGCCTGAGGAGTTTACACATGATAATTTGTTGGTGAACTACAAGTATAGAACTCAATCTGTTTGGGGATTGTGCCCCAATTCTTAACAGTCTGCCCTGAGGTTGGTGTTCATGCTCTTGAGCCACTGCAGGACAGCTTGACACACACCCCGTGCAGGAGTTGCCCATAGGTCTGTTAGTCACAGCACAGACTAGAGACCTGCCATTAGAAAGCTCACATGAGTCTAGCCCCAGTCCAGGATCAGTTCCGGTCCCGCTTTCCTCTTCTTAGCGCACTTTTGGAGACATTCCTGGGAGTTCTGCCAAAGCTAGGCAGCTAGCAACCATCCACAAACCGATTCCTGATCTGGCTAACCTGGCCCTGCTGTGGCGACTGCCTTAGGTCTGAAAGCTGGTGCTAATGAACACAATGACTGGGTGATAAATATCCCCAGCTGCCATAGGCGGCAGGTTCTATATGTTTGCGGTGCTCGAGCACCAGGAATATTCAGGGCTGGGGGCCCTGCTCCAGCAATATTTGGAGCTGGGTCTCTCCCCCGGCCCTGCCTAGATCGGGCCCCAGCCCCCGCGGGTCTCCCCCCCCACGCGCCCCGCCACGTCCCTGCCTGACAGAAAGCAGCGCAGCGCCTCTCCCCTGCCTGCTTCTGCTGCCGGAGTAGAAGGGCTCCGGGCAGAACTGCTGTCTGCCGCCTCAGGGTCCTAGCGCCTGCCACCCCCTAATGGCAAGGCAGGCCCTTACCCCCTAGCCCTGAGCCCTTCCAAAGCCCCAAACCGCTCATCCCCAGCCAGAGCCCTCATCCCCCTGCACCCTAATCCTCTGCCCCAGCCTCGAGCCCCCCCGCATCATGAACCCCTCATCCTCCAGCCCCAGCCAGAGCCCTTATCCCCCTGCACCCTAATCCTCTGCCCCAGCCTTGAGCCCCCCCGCATCATGAACCCCTCATCCCCCAGCCCCAGCCAGAGCCCTCATCCCCTCGCACCTTAATCCTCTTCCCCAGCCCTGAGCCCCCCACGTCATGAACCCCTCATCCTCAACCCCAACCCTCATCCCTCCACACCCTGATCCTCTGCCCCAGCCCTGAGCCCCCCTGCAGCATGAACCCCTCATCCTCAGCCCCAACCCTCATCCCTCCACGCCCTAATCCTCTGTCCCAGTCCTGAGTCCCCCACATCATGAACCTCTCATCCTCAGCCCCACAGCCCTCACCCCACACCCCAACCCTCTGCCCTAGCCCTGAGCCCCCTCCTGCATCATGAACCCCTCATCCCCCAGCCCCAGCCAGAGCCATCATCCCCCCGCACCCTAATCCTCTGCCCCAGCCCTGAGCCCCCTCCTGCATCATGAATACCTCATCCTCAGCTCCACAGCCCTCACCTCTGCACTCCCTTCTATCCCCAAACTACCTCCCAGAGCATGCACCCCCTCCCAGAGCGCATGCACCACCTCCCCTTTCCCATACACCCCTTCCCACCTCCAAACTCCCTCCCAGAGCCTGCACCCCTTACCCCTTCCTACACCCCCACCCCAGCCCAGAACCTGCACCCAAACTCCGTCCCAAAGCCTGCACCCCTCACCCCCTCCTGCACACCCACCCCTGCCCCAGCCCAGAGCCTGCACCCAGCACCCAAACTCCATCCCAAAGCCTGCACCCTGCACCCCTCCTGCACCCTAATCCCCAGCCCAGGACCTGCACCCCAGACCTCCCCCTCAAACCTCTCCCAGAGCCTTAGGCAGGTGAGGGAGGAGTTTGGGGGGGCAGGTTATGGGCAACACCAAAATTTCTACAAACTTGCCACCCATGCTAGCTGCTCCGTGCAGGTGGGCACTGGAGAGTGGGTAGCCCTATCGTCAGTAATCAAAGTCAGCTCACCCCTCGGGACTGGGGGAGCGTGGAAGTCTCCATGGAAGGAAGAGCAAGGGGTTGGTGTTGGGGGGCCGTAACAGGGACTTGCTGCTCCCACTGCAAGCTGGAGGCCGTAACCTGAGCTGAGCAAGGTACAGGATTCCAAGCTGGCTTTGCTCTTAGGGCATTCAAGGCATGAACTGGAGCAACTACTGTGGCTTTGAATGTTCCAGCCCTGATCCCAAAGCAAACCCTAGTCCCTTCCAAGCTTTGGGTTGTAAGTGCCAGAACTGACACTGCATGAGCACAGATGGACCAGCCCCTCTGGCTGAATAACAAGTACATGTTTACAACAGACTCATTGCACACCCAACACGTTCTGTATACTAGATAATAGTGCGTGTGTGTGTGGTAAGTCCCCACATATGCACATATGGAAATACTCACACATGCACAGAGGGAAATGCACACACGCGTGTACACAGAGAAATGCACATGTACATGCAAATAGAGAAACGCATGAACGGGGAAATGCGCACATACAGAAATGCATAGTGCACCCATGCACACACAGAGAAATGTGCATGTGAATACGCAGGAACATGCGTAAACACACACGTGTGCACACAGAAAAATAAACAAATGTGTACGCACACAGCAAAAGGTACATATGTATCTACACCCAGAGAAATACATAAACACACACCCATATGCATGGACACACACACAGGGAAACACGCAAGCGCATACATACTGTGAAATGCACATGTGTACACACAGGGAAATGCAAAAGCATGCACAGAGCCAGGGAAATGCACACGTGTGCACACGCGCACACAGACTGAGACATAGGAGAGTCTGTCCCTTTCAGGCTGACTACACTAGCCTGTCCATTACGGTGACCGGATGTTAAGGGGAAAATATCGGGACCGCCGCGGGGGGGCGCGTTTTTTTTGTTTGTTTGTTTTTTACACTCACCTGTCCGGGATTTCGGTGGCAATTCGGTGGAGAGTCCTTCAGTCGCAGATGGTCTTCGGCGGTATTTCGGCGGCGGTTAATAAACCTTGCCGCCAAAGACAGAAGCACCCACCACCGGAATACCACCAAAGACCGTCCGCGACTGAAGGACTCTCCGCCGAATTGCCGCCAAAGACCAGGAAATAAAATATTGGGACAAATGGCGTCCCAGCCATACTCTAGTCGGGACGCAGGACAAACTCCTCAAAATCGGGACAGTCCCAATTTTATCGAGATGTGTGGTCACCCTACTGTCTATCCAGGCGCCATGTCTGACCCGCCCTGGGGCACACAGAGACTGCCAAGCTCAACTCCCTCAAACACCTTTCAGCCTATGCTACTTGGCTGCCAGCACACTGCCACTGCTCCACTTGCTCTGTCTGGCACAGGAGCTGCATGAGGCTGGGTGGGAAAGGTGTAGAGGTCACAGCGTTTAGTAGTGCAGCTCCCATAGGCAGGGCAGGATGCCGTGTCAGTGTGTTACAATACACTGCCATTGGGCAGCGATGCAGCGTCACGCCCTGAGCTTTATTCACGAGGTGCAGGTATGGCACCAGGAGAGCGCTGGGACAACAGCCAGTGCAGAGCGCAGCAAGGAAAAACAAGGACACAACCATCTTGAAGCAGGGAAGAGCCCCGAGCTCTCAGTGCAGCCGTGGTCAAAGGGACCTCACCCCATCACCGCACAGAATACAGGGAGCCAATACCATGCAAAAAGAACAAGGGCAGGGTCCACATCTGGCTAAGGACAAAGCTACTGAAAGCCTGGTGCTTGGCACGTGCCCTAAAGCCATGTTCCCAAAGCACGTCGCCGAGGTGCCTGCTCTTACAGAGCAGAAAGCTCTGGCACATGGAAGTGAAATGTCTTGCCCCAAGGCACACAGGAAATCCGTGAGAGTCAGGTCTCTGGCTCCCACCCTGCACGCTGCCCTCTCCACCCTCCAGCTCTCCGGTCAAGCCCCACCAGGACCCTGGGGTCCCAGTTAGTCTTGCAGAGGAGAGCAGGGCGCCCCCAAGGCTCCTGTACTGCCTCGTTTCCTCGTCACCGTCAGAGCGCTGGCACCAGCTGCTGGGCTGCTCCCCAGAGTGGGCAAAGCAAACCCAGCCCATCATGTGGATTCTGCAGCCTGCTCCAACAGTCCTGTACCACCGGGACGTGCCCTGATGGGGAACCGAGCATGAGTTCATGCTGAAGTGCTGAATGGCTCTAGCAAATCCTGCTGCTCATAGCTGTACCCCACCCCAGCCCCTGTTCTGACAGTTAGACAGAGAGGTGGCTCATTAGCTTCCCATCCTTCAGGCAACCGAGCGGACAACATCCCACCCTCCTCTTGCTCCTGGGAATAATCCCTCATCAAAACTGCTCATGCTGGGATACATACCAGCATCTGCCGCCACCTTCCCAGAGTACAGGAGAAAGGGGACAGGACACAGCTGAGGATGCTTGCAAGGCTTGGCCTAGGGACCCCTGTCCCGCTGTCCACAGCCACCCTGCTGTCTCCAGCGTCGAGCAGCTCCCTGGCACTGCCTGGCATTCGTGCACGTGAGAGAGTCACTGCCGCAGAAAGCGGGAGAGAGGCGGGGGACATCCCCGCTGGCAGCAGAGCCAGGCCAGTCTCATGCCGCTGCCTCACCAGCATGCTGGAAAGAACGAAGCATTGGCAAATATCTCAGAAGGGTCTCAGAGGGCAGCAAAAGGAGAGAGCTTCCGGGACCAGCCCTCCTTTGTGCGGCGAGCATTTCCCCTTCACTGGGAGGGCTGCACTTAAGCAGGATTTTATTGTCTTCATTAAATCACATCATTGGATTAAACCAGTCCAGCCTGTGCCAGAAACCAGCCAATTCAAATGATGCTCAGCGCTCCGGAGCAGCTCAGTCCCCCTGTGCGGCAGGCACCACTTTCTCCGGCTCGCTAGCACCAGCCCTTCCCAGGACTCATAGGAGCAAACCTGAGCTTTTAAAAATGCCTCCTTCAGAGCTGAAACGGAAAGGGCCGGAGACTGCTCCAGTCTCCATTAGGCTTCATTTCTTCCTGTGGCGAGAACAAGCCCACATATGGAGTGTGTGAGGGAGCAGTGCTGCTCCAGACGTGGACACAAGCTTGGCAGACAGTGCCAAGGAAACAGCACGGTCATTTGCCGGAGGGGAAAGAACGGGTTTCAGGACGACTTTAGAACCAGCCTAAAAAAACACACAAATGGAACTGGAGACAGAATTCTCCAGCCCCTGGCTGCTCCAGGATCTGTACAGCAGGCTGCATTCTCTCTCACAATGTACACCACAGCATACCTTGGGAATCAGCAAGAGCCAGCTGCGTCCAGCCCCAGCCAGTGTGTCCAAGCGATTCGGGGTGCACAGCCTGGCCATTCCAGGGCTCTGTCATTCACACGCCAAAGCTCAGCTCCACTTGCAGAACTTTGAGCTTTGCACTCTGAGCCTCGATAAGGGGGAAGGTGTAACAGGAACCGTCCCAGGAGCTTGCATCACGTCTGCAATCTGTCACTGAGCAGAGAAACCACGTGCCAGGGTTGCGTCACAACTTCTACACACCTGAGATCTGCTGGAGTTGGTTGATGGGGAGCAGGAGCAGAGGTGGGGGCCTGGTGAAGGGGGAATCAGGACCAGACGGGGGGGCCAGGTGAGGGGAGATCAAGTGAGCGGAGATGGGGTCCTGGGAGCTGAGGTGGGGCCAGGTGGAAGTGGAGTGGGTGAGTGGAGACAGGAGCCTGGCGAAGGGGGATCAGGAGCCAAGGCGGGGGCCAGGCGAAGGGGGATCGGGAGCTGAGGCAAGCCGGGGGGCAGGCAGGGAGTTATCTATTGGACATTCTCTGAGACTGTAAGGAGCTGAACTCCCTGTCCTGGATACCTGGGGCGCACAGGCTCCCCTGGCTGCTCCTCTCCATGACTGCACCATCCAAGCAGCTTGGTCTTTGTAGGGGACCAGGCTGTCCCATCCCCAGGGCTGCCCTGGTTTGGACCGTGCCCCATTACACACAGTTTGCTTGTGTTGACATTCCATGGACTAGCACTTGCCAAAGGGGCTGTAAATGGTGAGAGTGAGACATTGCCCTTCACAGCCACAGATCCAGCCTGCAAGGGGCTAGCACGGTCAGTGTCCCGAGGGCCTGGGCTGCCAGGAAGGGAACCAGTCAGTGCCAGTGATGGGAACTGGTGAGTCCAGCAGCGCTGAAGGTGGCACCATCTCTGCTGCCTAGAAGAAAGCACGGAATTACTCTGCCTCCTGCCATCCAGAGAGCTGCCTTTCCTCCCTGCTGGCCAGGAAGGTTTCTCGGGACCAGCAGAGATAGAGAACAGGGAAACGCACAGTCAGGCGTGGCCACTGGCCCCTGCCATGAGAGCTGATTTAGGAGCACAAAGAGAGGGTTAGAGGGGCCCACGAGGGTACCACAGGGTGACACTGTGGCTGTGCCCACCAGACTCTGGGCAGGCCAGACTCATGTCACCTCTTAAATGGGGCAAGTTCCAGGCTGCAGCGGGGGCGGCAGCAGCTGTGTGGCGGACCTACCCCTGCAGTGCTGCACGGGTCAGGCACTTTGCAGGACACACCCCCGCATGGTCAGCCGACCCGCTGCTTGGGCTCGGCCATAGTCTCTTTCTGTCTCTTGACTCTGGGTCCCCTACCAGAGCCCCCCACCCCGCGCACAACTCGAGGCGATCTCCTGGGTTTCTTTCTGAGTCTAACTATCTCCACGCCCTCGTGCACTGCCTGGGTCCTGCCCCCGGCTCTTGGATGGGAGCAGCCTTACAGGGCCTCTCGCCCATGTCAGGCTTGCAATAGCCATCTGCCCCCCCCAAAACAAGGGAGGGGGAGGGGAGGCCAAGCACTACTCTACTGGAGCTCACTGGCTGTCCCCAGCAGCCTCTCCTCTGGGCAAACTTCCTCCTTTCCAGTGGTGAGCTCCCCTGGTCCAGGTGCATATGTTCTGTAGGTGTGCTGAACTGGCGCTGCCTGAGCACCCCAACGCTCGGTAGCCTTTCTGCCTGTCCCATCACAACCTGCAGCCCCCTTCAGGCCCCACGGGCACACGCTGAGCTGGGCTCTGGACAAGCAGGAGGGTTTGGGATGCAGTTGATTCTCCTGTGGGGCTAGCTGATCAGGCTGCCCCTACCTGCTGGTCTGCTGCCGCTTGGCTGGAGTAGGGCCCTACCAAATTCACAGTCCATGCTGGTCAATTTCACAGTCATAGGATTTTAAATATTGTAAATTTCATGAGTTCAGCTATTTAAATCTGAAATTTCACAGTGTTCATAGAATCACAGGGTTGGAAGGGACCTCAGGAGGTATCGAGTCCCACCCCCTGCTCACACAGGGCGGGTGCAAGACTATTTCGTGCCCTCGGTGAAACTTCCACTTTGCATTCCTCCCTCCCCTGAGCCCTGTGGCAGCCCTCCGCCCTAAGGCGCCCCCCCCCAGGCAGCTCCCCACCCCATCCCTCCGCCCTAAGGCGCCCCCCCAGGCAGCTCCCCACCCCACCCCTCCGCCCTAAGGCGCCCCCCCAGGCAGCTCCCCACCTCATCCCTCTGCCCTTAGGTGCCCCCCCCAGGCAGCTCCCCACCCCTCCGCCCTAAGGCACCCCCCCCAGGCAGCTCCCCACCCCACCCCTCCGCCCTAAGGCGCCCCCCCCAGGCAGCTCCCCACCTCATCCCTCTGCCCTTAGGCGCCCCCCCCAGGCAGCTCCCCACCCCACCCCTCCGCCCTAAGGCAGCCCCCCCAGGCAGCTCCCCATCCCACCCCTCCGCCCTAAGGCGCCCCCGCCAGGCAGCTCCCCACCCCATCCCTCCGCCCTAAGGCGCCCCCGCCAGGCAGCTCCCCACCCCACCCCTCCGCTCTGAGGCACCCCCCACACAGCAGCTCCTCACCCCAGTTCACCCCTGCTCTGCCTGCTCCCCAAGCACGCTGTCGCCGCTCCACTTCTCCCACCTCCCAGGCTTGCGGCGCCAATCAGCTGTTTGGAGCCGCAAGCCTGGGAGGGAGAGAAGCAGAGCGAGACGGCGTGCTCAGGGGAGGAGGCGGAGCGGAGATGAGCTGGGGCGGGAAGCAGTTCCCCTGCAGGTCGCGACCCCCTTACTTGCTGCAGGAGGCCCTCCCCGCAGCCCCCTGCCCCAGCTCCCTTTGCCTAAATGCCGATGACGACCAGGGTGGCCGAAGATCCGGCTGCCGCGATCGCCACCAAAGGACCCGAAATGCCACCTCCCAAATGCTAGTGCCCTAGGCAACCGCCTAGGTCGCCTACTGGATTGCACCGGCCCTGTGCTCAAAGCAGGACCAATCCCCAACTAAATCATCCCAGCCAGGGCTTTGTCAAGCCTGACCTTAGAAACCTCTAAGGAAGGAGATTCCACCACCTCCCTAGGGAACCCATTCCAGTGCTTCACCACCCTCCTAGTGAAATAGTGTTTCCTAATATCCAACCTAAACCTCCCCCACTGCAACTTGAGACCATTACTCCTTGTTCTGTCATCGGGTACCACTGAGAACAGTCTAGATCCATCCTCTTTGGAACCCCCTTTCAGGTACTTGAAAGCAGCTATCAAATCCCCCCTCATTCTTCTCTTCTGCAGACTAAACAATCCCAGTTCCCTCAGCCTCTCCTCATAAGTCATGTGCTCCAGCCCCCTAATCATTTGTGTTGCCCTCCGCTGGACTCTTGCCAATTTTTCCACATCCTTCTTGTAGTATGAGGCCCAAAACTGGACACAGTACTCCAGATGAGGCCTCACCAACGTCAAATAGAGGGGAAAATTCACGTCCCTCCATCTGCTGGCAATGCCCCTACTTATACAGCCCAAAATGCCATTAGCCTTTTTGGCAACAAGGACACACTGTTGACTCATGTCCAAATTCTCGTCCACTGTAACCCCTAGGTCCTTTTCTGCAGAACTGCTGCCTAGCCACTCGGTCCCTAGTTCGTAACAGTGAATGGGGTTCTTCCGTCCTAAGTACAGGACTCTGCACTTGTCCTTGTTGAACCTCATCAGGTTTCTTTTGGCCCAATCCTCTAATTTGTCTAGGTCCCTCCGTATCCTATCCCTACCCTCCAGCATATCTACCACTCCTCCCACTTTAGTGTCATCTCAAACTTGCTGAGAGTGCAGTCCACACCATCCTCCAGATCATTAATGAAGATATTGAACAAAACCGGCCCCAGGACCGACCCTTGGGGCACTCCACTTAATATCGGCTGCCAACGAGACATGGAGCCATTGATCACTACCCGTTGAGCCCGACAATCTAGCCAGCTTTCTATCCACCTTATAGTCCATTCATCCAGCCCATACTTCTTTAATTTGCTGGCAAGAATACTGTGGGAGACCATATCAAAAGCTTTGCTAAAAAGTCAAGGGATAACACGTTCACTGCTTTCCCCTCATCCACAGACCCAGTTATCTCCTCATAGGAGGCAATTAGGTTAGTCAGGCATGACTTGCCCTTGGTGAATCCATGCTGACTGTTCCTGATCACTTTCCTCTCCTCTAAGTGCTTCAGAATTGATTCCTTGAGGACCTGTTCCATGATTTTTCCAGGGACTGAGATGAGGCTGACTGGCCTGTAGTTCCCCAGATCCTCCTCCTTCCCTTTTTTAAAGATGGGCACTACATTAGCCTTTTTCTAGTCATCCGGGTCCTCCCCTGATTGCCATGAGTTTTCAAAGATAATGGCCAATGGCTCTGCAATCACATCCGCCAACTCCTTTAGCACCCTTGGATGCAGTGCATCCGGCCCCATGGACTTGTGCTTGTCCAGGGCCGGTGCAAGGATGTTTTGCACCCTAGGCGAAACTTCCGCCTTGTGCCCCCCCGCCCTGAAGCATCCCCCACCTGGCAGCCCCCCCCCACCCTGAGGCACCTCCCAAGAGCCAGCCACCGCAATCACTGCTGAAGAAAATGGCGCCCTCCAAATCCCAGCACCCTAGGCGACCACGTAGTTCGCCTAAACGGTTGCACTGGCCCTGTGCTCCTCCAGTTTTTCTAAATAGTCCTGAACCACTTCTTTCTCCACAGAGGGCTGGTCACCTCCTCCCCATACTGTGCTGCCTAGTGCAGCAGTCTTTGTTGTAACTGTAGGGTCCTGACCCAAAAAGGAGCTGGGGGCGGGGGTTGCAAGGTTATTTTAGGATAGGAGGGGGGTTGTGGTACTGATGCTCTTACTTCTGTGCTGCTGCTGGCAACTTTGTTTTGATGGACAATGAAGAATTGATCACAGACCTAAAAATAAGCAATTACTTATTTTGACTTGATCGCATTTGTTATCTGCAAACCCAATACAGTTCAAACCCTTCCAGCTTTACTGTGAACCACTGATAACTACTGTCTGGGAACCGTTTTCCAACCAGTTTTGCACCCACCTTATAGTAGCTCCATCTAGCTTGTATTTCCCTAGTTTGTTTATGAGAAGATCATGCAAGACAGTATCGAAAGCCTTACTAAAGTCAAGATATGCCACGTTTATTGCTCCCCCGCCACTCCCCATCCACAAGGCTTGTTATTGTGTACCCTGTAAAAGAAAGTAGTTAGGTTGCTTTAACATGATTTGTTCTTGACAAATCCACGCTTATTACCTTCTAGGTGTTTGCAAATTGACTGCTTGAGAATTTCCTCCCTTATCTTTCTGGGCACTGAAATTTAGCTGACTGGTCTGTAATTCCCTGGGTTGTCCTAATTCGCCTTTTCATAGATTAGCATTAGATTTGCCCTCTTCCAGTCCTCTGGAATCTCTCCTGTTGTCCATGAGTTTCTGAAGATAATTGCTAATGGCTCATATATCTCCTCAGTTAGCTGCTTGAGTATTCTAGGATGCATTTATCAGGCCTTGCTGATTTGAAGATGTCTAATTTATCTATTTTTTTAACTTATTCTTTCCCTATTTTAGCCTCAACTCTACCTCATTTTTACTGGTGTTCACGGTTAGATGTCCAATCCCTACTAACCTTTTTGGTGAAAACTGAAACAAAAAAATAGTCATTTAGCACTGCTGCCATTTCCACATTTTCTGTTATTGTCTTTCCCCTTTGAAAGCACCAAGTATAATATATATACTTGGTGTTTTCAAGGGTCAGTTTTTCACAAAGCTGAAAACAATTAAAAGCCAAATCAGCTGGAAGGATGAATTTAAACAGAAAAACATGAATGATAATTGGGACTCACTTAAGAACACTTTACTAGATGCCCAAAAAGCCACAACTGAGAAAGAAGGCCTCATTGGTTAAAATCAACAACCTGGCTTAGAGGGGAAATGAAGGCAACTATAAATAATAACAACAACAAAAAATAGATAACAAATGGAAGAAGGGGAAATTGATAGCAATGAATATAAATCAGATGCCAGAACTGCAGCAGACTGATCAGGGAAGCAAAAGGACACAAGAAGCCCTCTATGGCCAGCAGAGTTAAGAACAATAAGAAGGAATTATTTAAGCATACTAGGATCAGAAAGAATCCTAGTAACAGTATTGGTCCATTACTAGATGGAAATGGTAGAATTGTCAATAAAAAATGCAGAAGAGGCAGAAGTGTTCAATAACTATTTCTGTTCTGCATTTGGGGGGGACCATATGATGTACTCATATCGTATGACTACATAAGTATAAAACACTTTCCATTCCAACTGTAAGTGAGGAGGATGTTAAACAGCAGCTATGAAAGTTATATGCAGTGTTGTTGTAGCTGTGTTGGTCCCAGGATATTAAAGAGACAAGATAAGTGAGGTAATACTGAACAAACTTCTGTTGGTGAGAAAGAAAAGCTTTGTGTGTAAGCTCGAAACTTGTTTCTCTCACCAACATGAGTTGATCCAATAAAAGATATTACCTCACCCATCTTGTCGCTAAATTTAAACACTTTTAAATCAGCAAGTCTGGATAACTTGCATTCAGCAGTTTTAAAAAGAGTTGGCTGAGGAGCTTGCTGGACTATGAATTTTGATTTTCAATAACTGTTGAAACACTGGGGAAATTCTAGAAGAAAGCTAATGTTGTGCCACTGTTTAAACAGGATAAACTAGATAGTTAAAAGGCCTGTCAGCCTGACATTGATCCCAGACAAAATAATGGAGCTGCTGATACAAGACTTAATTAATAAAGCATTAAATTAATACCAATCACATGGGTTTATGGAAATCAGATCCTGTCACACTAACCTGACATTTTTTTTTATCAGATTACAAGTTGGGTGGATAAAGGGAATAGTGTTGATGCAATATACTTATACTGCTGTAAGACGTTTGACTACCGCGGTACCACACGTATTTTGATTAAGAAACTAGAATAATACAAAATCAACATGGCACACATTAAATGGATTTAAAACTGGCTAACTGATAGGTCTCAAAATGTAAGTGTAAACAGGCAATCATCTTCAAGCGGTGTGTTTCTAGTGAGGTCCTACAGGGATTGGTTGGCTCTATGCTATTAACATTTTTATCAATGGCACGGAAGAAAATAATAAAATCACTGATAAAGTTTACAGAGGACACAAAGACTGGGGGAGTGGTAAATAAAGAGGAGGACAGGTCACTCGCTTGGTGAGCTGAGCGCAAGTAAGCATCATGCTTTTCAGTACGGCCAAACTTTAAGTCATACGTCTAGGAACAAAAGGTAGGCCATTCTGACAGTATGGGAAACTTCCTTACACTAACCTGGGACAATATAGGCCGTACTTACTCTATCCTGGGAAGAAGTGGCTCTCAGAAGGGATAAGGGGTCATCGTGGAGAATCAGCTGAACATGAATCCCCAGTGCAATGCTCTGGGCCAAAGGGGCTAATGCCATCCTTGGATGCATGAAGAGGGGAATCTCGAGTAAGAGAAGGGAGGTGATTTTACCTCTATCTTTGGCACTAGTGTGACCACTGCTACAGCATGTTCATACAACCATTAAAAAGCTCACACATGTCACTCGGGGATTGCATCACGCAACACCCTTCTCCTGAAACAAAGACCCTCCACAACTATTCAACCTGCCCCATGTCTCAGTGCAGTAGGGAGCGTGGGCCCTGGATTCTCTGAGCTGAGATGCACTGCCCATAGCTTAGTCCCCAGTCTGCATGGGAGACGGTTGCTGTCATCTGCAGTCCTACAGCCCAAGGTCAGAACTACCCTCAGGAGACACTGTCCTGCCAATCGAGGTGACCTTGAAGTGGCTTTTTACATCACATGTGACCAAGCTTTCCAACCACCCACGGTCTCACCACTGGTCCACATAGGCAGCTGCAGCACAGGAGGCTGCCAAAAGCAGGAGGGGCAGCATGGCCTGCACCAAGTGTGCCAGCCTCACATGGGCAGCCCAGGTGTGCTGTGCAGCTGCCCAGCTGTGCCTCAGCTGACTGCAAGCCACCCCACTTCCCACTCCCACAACCCTGCTGCAAGTGGCCCTCTCAGCTGCCAGCACTAAAACAAAAAGCAGAAGAGTCCTAGCAGCAAGATAGAAGGCTGAGGACTCTGCCTCACGAACCCCTGCTGCTCCCTCCAAACCTTCTCTATGGGAGGGACCGGGGTTGGATCAGGAGCCAATACCAGCTGTACCCCACTGACAGGCTCTCTACCAGCACAGTACATGAAGTGCAGATTTCCACTGCAGTTAGCATGCCGGGAAATACCAGAGTCCACACACATCTGGAAGCGGATGCTATTTGGCTAGAAAATTCGATGTACTCCAGCCATAAAGGAGGGACTGGGCCCAAAGAGCCAGGAGCACCAGGAGTCAGTGCTAATGCCTAATGGGAGTGCCTGTGTAACCCCCACACCTCTGGGGTGTGGTGTTCTGGCCCATGTAGTGGCACTGAGACCACTTAGGGAGCAATTAATAAGTCTGCTCTACAGCCTTAGGTAACAGGCAGCTGGCTTTTAGCTCATGTGGTAGAGGCTTGTGCACTAAGCTCCAGAGGTCCCCAGTTCAATCCTGCCCACTGCCGCTGGGGTCTGCAAGGAATGAAGATAGGCAGGGGTAAGGTGGGGGTCTGGCAGATACAGGTTAGAATCTCATCTTTGTTCCAGCAGCACAAAGAAGCCAGAAAGCTGCTGGATCTCCCCAGCTGGTCTGCTTGGGTGTGTCAGGGCAGGACAGAGGTGGCACTTCAGTTACTCTGGCCCCATGGCCAGAGTCAGTCAGAGGAGACTAGAAGAGCCCCAGGCTACTCTCATTTGTGCTAGGGCTGATCCCAGAATCAGAGCTCAGTGGTGTCACCTCCTCCCGCCATGCCCAGGGTGTTCTCCCAGCAGAGAAGGCAGCCCGTGGGCTCTAGGTCTGAAGCAATTCCCTGGGTGCCACAGGGCAAGCCGCCTGCCCTTTCTGTGCCTCAGTTCATTTAATAAAATAGCACCAACAGTGTCTTCAGCTGCAACATTCTCATCATGTCCCAGCCTCCTCCTCGCCTGCTGCCTCTGAGCCAGTGGGAACAATACACAGCACTGTGGAAGAGACAATCCCCACTGACCCCGGGACTGCATGAGCATATTCCAATGGGTTTGGCAAGGAATTTACTTGGCATTTAGTCCACCCATTCCGAAGCCATGGGAGATGGCGAGAGGTGGCCAGTCCATATTCTGAGCACCAGCTCCCCAGCACCAGCTCTGCCAGCTGCAGGACAGACACACAAGACCTTGCAGCTTCCTCTGTGATTGGACTCAACAAAGAGCCTCTTTTATGAGATCGGTTCATTCTCAGGGCACAAAAGCCGCCACCATCACTCCCCTGATTTGGACTCACTGCAAATGCTGACTCTAGAGGAATCCCCTGATGAATCTTAGAGCCAAGCCAGACTGAGCAGAGCTTTTTGAGGGAAATGATTTGAACACTGGCTCTAGAACTGTTGACAGGATCCCTGCTGACTCAGCACATAAACCACAGAAAATCCTTACACCTTGGCTAAGATCAGTGACCGATTCATCTCATCTGAGTGCTGTCAGGTGAGTTCTTGCACAGCCCCTAGCTGTGTGTATCCCCCTGCACAGCCAAAGCCCTCAGTGCCAGAGCAAACTGCCTGTGTCATCAGCACTCAGAGGCCAGATCACACAACCCACTGGCACTTCAGTATAAGAGCTCCTGCCAGGGTTCCTGTTGGCATTTAGTCTCTCAGATCATTTCCTCTACCCTATTCCCAGGAACGGCACCTGCTCCAGTCCTTTCCGCACAGACTCAGCCTCACTCTTCCCCTGGTCTGAGGAATGACGCAAACACCAGACTATGCACAGCTAGGATCTAAAGTCTTCCCTAGGAACACTGGTTACACAGGCACACCCTATCATTGTGCTGAGCTCTGCAATGGTGGAAGGGACTGTATGGGATCAGGGGATGCCCCATAGCTTGCATGCCCTAGCCACGGACATGGTGTTTGAAGATGAAAGGAGGAAAAGGACTGAAAACGGGCCAAGCCTCCCGAATCACCCACAAACCCGTTGGCACATCAGGAAGTGGAGCTGCACCACTCGTCCCTGCTGAGACCTCAGCTGGGCTGCTCAGGTTCACACATTGTCCTGGCAATAGCCTACCCTGCAATACCACAAACACACGGCAGGTCTCGTTCCAAGTAGGGGTCAGCTAAGCCCCACGGGATGGATGGATACAGAGCCCTGTCATCTGACGGAGGAGGGGAAGGCCATTAGCTGACCCCAGGTTATTTACATTTCCTGGGGGGTTAGTTACTAATCGGGGGTCTCAGACTTGTTTGTTGTTGCCTCACAAAGCTATTCCAGCTCCTTTGAAATCCGAGGGAGACGGCGTCTAGAAGCTCTGTCTCCTGCAGAGTCAGTTTGTGCTGACCCAGTTTGGGACGCTGCAAAGTAAATGCCACATTCTCTCTGCACATGAGTCAGGCAGGCAGCTGAGACCTTCTGTCCCTCAGCACTCACCTTGTGTCTGCAAACGCAGCACGAATGAGAGCCTCAGGCTGCGCCGCTAGCAAGGCCGAACATGAGCTGGCCAGGGGTGTCTGGGCAAAGCTTTAACTGTTCTCCCGGGCAAAGCTTTAACTCTTCTCCCAGCACTGCTCTAGGAGCGGTGCAGCTCCACTAGCAGAGCCACGGGGACACGCTTGTGTGGACAGGACCCAGGTATTCCCCCCACCACGGCATCTCTAGGGGTTTAGACTGAGCTCCTCTGTACGAGCACTGCCACCGTGGCCAGCTGCTCAAGTCCTCAGCAGGGCTGAGTGAATGGCTGCGAGCCCCTGATGGTAGAAATACCAGACAACCCCTCTTTGCTCCCACTGAAACCGGGGAGTGAGCCCAGCTCCTGAGAGAAGCCAGGGCCCCAGCACGGAAAGCCCCTGGCACTAGAAGGCCCTTTGCTGGCAGGTTCAGCAGTGCCCAAGGAGACCTGGGGTCTCTTGCCAGAGCAGGGACTGGACACGTTAGCAGCTTCCCACACTCTGCTCCTTCTCCGCACGGAGCACTCCAGGCTCCCTGGCTCACAAGACAACTGAATCTCTTTAATGCAGGAGAGCAGGTGTTGCCACCTCAATGTGTAGGATAAACAGGGCCTCTCCGTGCCACGACACCAGGCCGCCGGGGCCAGCCTGAGGCCACCCTGCTGGGGAAAGCAGGCCGGGTCCCTGCAGTGCAGCTATGCAGGGCCCTCCTGGCTCTGGCCTTTCAATAGGGCCCAGAGTTCACAGCCTGAACCTTGTGTGCATTGCCAGGCGCTGCTTCCCTCTGTGATCATCCCTGCCCTGCAGCCAGGTATTATCTCTGGGGACAGTCCGTGTGCTGGAGTTGTGCAGCCTCCGCTCTCCAAATACATACCCAGGGAGCATGGAAAGGGGCCAGTTTGCCAAAGTCTGGCTCAGCTTGGGTCAGTGGCTGTAAATCCAGTGACACGCTCTCCAGTGCAGTCTCGGAAGCTGCAGTCCCAGCAGCCCCTTGATGTGAGCTGGCAGCACCCCTGGCTCAAGCTGGTTTTTGAGAGAGTGGGTCCTTGCAGGAATGTGAGATGAGCAAAGCCCCTGTGACAGGGAAGGCCCCAGCCCTGTGGTGCCAGGAGGGTGCCCTGTCTGCCCAGCTGGCCAGCCCACCAGCTCCTTACCTTGTTCTCAGCAGGAGCCGCTGCCGGATGCTGCTGCTTAGTGATGTTCTCAGCCAGACACCAGCAGATCCTCTTCTTCTGCTCCTGGGAGTAAGCCTCCAAACTTAATAAGCACTCCGACTTCTGACGTAAAGGAAACACAGGCAGAGAGCGAGGTCATTAGCGGCATGTCACAGGGCCCTGGCTTTGTTTGCAAAGTACAAGCTTCCCAAACCCCACCTCCGATGAATGTAAGTACGAGTGGAGAGCTCGCTCTGAGTAAGTGCCCATCACTTCAGGCACTAAGGAGCCAGGAGAGAGCAAAACAAAGGGTAAGATCAGTTCGGAAGTGACACGCTGGCTGTAATGCGGAGCAATGGAGTTTCTGGTGCCAATAAGTGGGAGCTGGGTGGTGAGAGCTGGACAGAATGTCGGCAATATTGCATCACGTGACACCACAACGCAAATGTGGCTACTGAGCTAATTCAGAGGATGGAAATTGCTCTTTGCTGTATGCAAACAGCTCGAGACTCCAGAGCCTGCACAACGAAAGCAGCCAAGCCAAGCTGTGCAGGGCCAGGGCCAATCGAGGGGGAAGCGGGAACCATCAGTCCTGCACAAGGGGCCCGGGTGGCACAGCAGCTTGGCTTAGGGGCAGGGGCAGCAGGTCCATGCACACAGCGCGCTGTATCTGTGATCGGGCAAAGTCTGCATGAGAGATTGGGCGTGATGCTTCCTGGAAGTACCCAGGATTGTGAGGCACCTTGCTGCGCCCCACCCTCAGCATGGCAGAGCCTTGTCTGTGCCTGCCTGGGGTCAGCTCCTGACTACACCAGCCACGGGCAACACAAGCCCGACCCTATCAGCCTACGCAGGCCCTGCTGTCCCTGGGCAGGCACATCCCACCCTCCAAGCATGGCCCTGGAGTGCCTGGCCCCTGCTCTGCTGGAGACACAGAATTCACAGATCTGCTGGTCCCAAAGGGACAGTGCCCCCAGCTTCCCCGGTACACCTCAGGATCCTGCTCCCCTCCACTCACAGCACATAGGTACATTTCAGTGAAAACAGGCACACGGTTCCAGAACACAGGACAGAGAAGTAGCAAGTAGAATTAACAGAAACAAATGGTTACATATAAACTAAAATCACAAGAGCTTTCTAGAGCCTGAACTAACAAGCCATTCTCTGGTCTCAGAAAGGTTAGCTCCCCCAGACCACCTCACCCAGCATTGAACAACCAGACCGGCTGTGACATCAGACAACCAGCTGGCCGCTTGTCCCCAGGTGACGATGTCCCTCTGCACTCCAGACTGTTCCAACTTTCTGCCCTTATTGTCTTCACTTGCACCCTCTGCTGCTTGTGTTCTCCAGGAGAGGGAGGCTCTGTAATCTCTTCATTGATTAGCATTTTGCTCAGACTGTAAATAGGCGGCCATGGGTGAAGTATACAATACTCAATTTAACATACAGTCAGACTGATAGTTAAGTGTTTCCTGCCTGAAAGAAACTTATTTATCACCTTCTGGTGACCACCTCCAACTCACAGCCCTTAAGAGCACAGATACATAACTCCTTATTATATGTTCCACTCACACTGGCTATGGTGACCAGTTTGACAACAGAGACCTCACACGATGCCCTTGGCAAGTTATGATGTAGAGATCAGACCAAGGGGATTGCTGTAACCCTTACGCACCCCTGTTCCTTTTCCAGTGGGCACCAAGAGGTCTCTGGGTCACATGGGGAAGAGCCACCAGGAACAGCATGTGCTGATGAAAAGAAATGATGGAACTCATCCTAAGCTTCATGGGCATCTGCCTGGCGCACCCCCATCCTAGAACATATTTCAGCCTCTCCCATCTGCTGTGACTCCTCAGTGACATGTGACTTTGTAATATGTGCGTGGGAACAAACTGCTCTGCTCTCCCTTGGCCTATTCCCTGGGTCAGGTCTCACCCCAGGAGCTGGTGAAACCCTCCTGCACATCCCCAACAGGAAACATCTTCCGGCCTCTGAACTGCCACCCTCTCACCCCAAAAGTTACATGCTAAGCAGCTACGTGGGGTCTGCTTGGATCCTGGCAGATCTCCCTTCACATATGGCCTAGAAGGACCTGCAGCTGGATGATTTCAGGCTGTGGTTAATTTTGCAAAACAGGATTTTAAGAGTGACCTGCAAGTAATAAAATGCTGGTCATAGGCCTTTTAAATTCCTTATGAGGCATAAAAAAAGCCTGACTGTGTTTTTTGCCTAATGGGTTTTTCTATCAGAAAGGTGAGGTCTTAGCTTTTCTGTTTTACTGGAAGGCTCTGTGGGCAATTTGGGAACTTGGAGGTTTGTGACATCACAGACAGTATGCAGCTGGGAGGGGAAATTCTTTTTAGTCAGATTGTTTAAATGCTCCTGGGGGAATTCTGTACCACTGCACGCATACAGAATTCATGTTCCCCACAGATTTCTTTGCTTCCCCACAGAAAAATGACTTCTGATGGGGAAGCAAAGGGAAGCCATAAGAGTGGTCACGAGCCCCTCCCCGGCAGCACGGACAGCAGTTTGGGCGACAGGAGCAGCTAGCAGAGAAGTAAATTACCACCAAAAGTGGGGGCTCGACTGCCATGCATGAGAGAGAGACAGAGAGAGAGAGAGAGAGAGAGAGGGAGACACACACACACACACACACACACACACACACACTCTGTCCCTCTTGCTCACTATTGTGGCATGCTCAGTGTGGAGGGGCAGGGCTTCGAGGTATTTCCGAGGAGGCAAGCGTGCGGCAGGCTCTGTCTCCTAAGGCAGAGCAGAATGTAGCAGCCTGCCTGCTTAGTGAATTGTTCCCATTGTGCTTAGTGAATTTCCCCAGGAGTATAAAACAGGTGTTAAAGTTGTATGGCTCCTTTACATTGCCATTGTGCTGTAAAGGACAGTATGGCTTATAAATGCATATGGTGCTTCAGTGATTAGAACTGATCTAAATTTTTGGACTAAAACATTTTCCTGTCACAATGTGCTCCATGAACTGCTTGCAACTGACCTTTCTGGAGATGGTCAGTAGCCAATATAAATTGTGAATTTGATTCTCCAGCCTTCACTTGCTCTTCAGTTGCCTATGATGTAACACTGAGCATACGGCTGCATATATTTGTTGACAAATAACTAGATATAAAGAGTAAAACCTAGCTACATTACTCTTAGAAAGAGGGGGGTTGGAGATTTCCTCCAATACTCCCCACTCCCATTCTCCATCCATTGTATTGTAGTTTAAATAAATTGCCAAAATAATTGAAACCAGCATGATTCTATTCACTATTTTGACAAATAAAATATGCAGAATGTTTAAATATTGTGCAAATAATTTTTATGTTTTTAGCACAGAATTCCCCCATGAGTATGTCAAACGCTCTAATTTTTGTTTGATTTTTAAAACTCATTTAATTCATATGCACTACAAACTGTTGGGAGAAAAGCTCATTGAGTTAAAGAGCAACACCTCTATTTTAACTAAGAAAAAGCCCCCGTTCTAGTTTTCTCCTCCTCCAAGGGGACCACCAGAAAACACAGGGAAGACCTGATATAAAAACAAGTGAGGTTTTGAGGCCTCCTTGGGCCTTCTAATCCCTCATCATAAGAAAATAAAAGCACAAAACCAATAACTCCTGTCAAGCTGCCTACAGTGACTTGAGATTGTGAGTATCAGCATCACGGCAGGCTGTGAAGAACCAGGGCACAAACCCTGAAAGTTTTATACTTAGATTTCATCAACCAATTATCAAGTGCAGATCTCACACCAATGACAACACTTGTAGCCAATCCTATGATAAACTAGACACAGATTTATTAATAGGAAAAGGAAATGAGAGTTATTTACAAGGTTAAATGTTAAGTTTCAAAAGATAAGAGAAACTTCTATAACAAGCAAGCTCTATATGACCTTTAGGGCTAATCCAGGCTAAGCACTGCAGACCTCTTGCTTGTGCCTACAAACTGTCTCCCCAGAGTCCAAGCAGCAGAGAGAAGATCAGTTCCTTCTTGTCAGCGGCTTTTATTCCCCTCCTCCCATGTGCTCTGAGCTGCAAACTGATGGGAGGAGTCCATTTGCATGACTCATCTTCATGGGGGAAATTAGAGAACAACAAAGTATGTTATCCTCTTTAATATCCCACAATAGTCCATCTGGTGTCAATGGACCTTCTCGGTTGGGCAGGACTTTCTGTTAGAAACCAGCAATTCACATTAGTTAATGTCTCTCTCCTGTCTGGTGATTTATACAGTTACAGAAGCTCACAACACAAATGCTCAAATGTTACCTTACTATATGGGGTACAAATGCTATAAGTGAGATTAATGCCGGCAGCCACTCACAAGCATTCAATAAAGTCTAAACCCTAAACACATTCCTATCATTCTAATACCTGCTTTAAGAATCCTAACACACAGGCAAGCCAGACTAGCTCCAGCTAGGTATTTGTCCATGTTCGGATGAGACAGGGGCCCTGGCGTGAGCTAGCCCCTGATCTGCCAGCATCACAGTCCCATTTGCAAGTTACTTTTAAAAGCATCATTTGTGGCTTCAGCTATCACAGGGGCAGTAAAAGCTGCAAGAGTTCACTCAGGCTGTGAAACCTGGAGGGCTGTCAGCTGCTGGGCTGGGCATTGGGAATAATGTTTATTGACACTGTCAGCTTCAATTCTCTTTGGGTGAAGGGGGGATTTCCAACATGCCTAAGAGAGTTGAGTGCACAGTTCCCAGTGACAGTCACTGGGGGCCTAAGTCCCTTTCTGTGTATTTTTAATAAGGCCAAATTGTCAATGAGTTGGGAGCTGGAGGGGGCATTTCGACACACTCCATAAACCAGACCAGTCCTCTTTGGCCGGGGAAATGCCAGAATTCCCTTGCCTGCTTCTTCCCATTCTGCCCAGAGGCGTCCTGTCCTGATGGTCCCAGCCCCACCCTCCCTGTCACTGAAGTCTACCAGTGCTGTTCTGAACATCTGCTAGAGTGAGAGTGACACAATGCCCCTTCCCTTGCCCAGCACGCCCAGCCTCCGCCATCCTGCAGTGCGCAGGCCCAAATTCCAATCAGGTAGATCAATCTGATATTCACTATACCAGGCTGATACACAATCTTTGGAGATTTCTGAAATAAGATGAGTGCCAGTCCCAAAATCCCGGCATGGAGCGAGACTCTACCCTGCCCTCTGGGGTCTGCAGCAGCGGAAGTGACTGATTTCAAAGAAATCAATAGAGCCTAATAGGTGTAAGTGTAGCTAGGGGGAGTCATGTGACTGCCCAGATACTGTAACTAATGCATCTTCCACAGTCTATACAGAGCTTCAGCAATTCCCCTGGAGCAAGGCTTAGAGATTCCAAGTACATTTCATCTCCACTTTACTGAGAGCGATTCAGGGCTCACCTAATCCCACGCTACAGCCCCTTGCTAATTAGATGATAGCTAGGCTTGGCAGAATTCAATTGCTTTTGTATAATCAGACAGACAATATCAAGGTTTATTTTTAAGCTTTTTATTATTTTAATTGATTTCAATTTTCACAGCTGCAGGAAATTATGGGGGTGCCAGAAAATGCCAGACAACAATAATTTAGAGAATGGTGGGTGCTGGGATTCAAGAAGTTAAAGCTAAGAACAAATTGACAACATGACATGTCAAAATACATCAAATAAATATTCTTAAATCAAACTCTAGTAAGTTCTCAAGCAGCACTTTTCCTCACTTTGCCAGTCTGTCAATGTTAGATATTATTGATGGAAATATTTTTTCATCGGTTTGAGTGTGTGCAGTGAAAATCAATCAAGCACCAACACCCCCCTCTGAAAATCAGCCCGTTTGCACAGCAGACGGCAGAGGGCAGATACATGAGAGGTTAACCATAAGCCAATCTGCTCACACACAGTGCTTCTCCCCTCAGCTAGTTCCCTGCCTGTGTGTTGAGGCCCATGAGCATTGCCAGACTGGGTCAAGCTCAGTGCCCACCTAGCTGGTATCCCAGTGTGGAACAGCAGCAGACGCACAGACAGCGTCTGCTCAGATGAACACAATATTGTCCTCCACTTTAAGAACCTTCCTAATCAGGGACCCCCAGGTCTCCATTCCTCAGGCAGCAGTACCCTGGGGGCTTCTCCCAGGGCTTCCAACTCATACCCAGCAGGTACCTGCGAGGAATCTGGAACCCCAGAAGCCCCCGACTCAGTCTGGGACCCTCGGATGTAGTGGGCAGGCAGAATGTACAGCAGCCAGCTGATCCCACCTCCCCTCTGCACTGAAATGCAGCCCAGACAAGCACACTGCACAGAGACCGCCTGTGAGTTCAGGCAACCAGCCGCCCTGCAATTGTTTCCATTCAGGGAGCTGCTGCTTCCCCTGCCAATGTTTGCAAAGAGAAAACGTGGTTTAATCTCGCAGTGCTGGGGAAGGAGGATGCAGATGGTGGGAGAGGGACATTTGCAACCAGATAAAGTGCCTGACAGGAGCACTGCCAGCCGCGTTCTAACTGGCTGTTTACATGGAGGTTTCGAAAAACATGTTATTGCAGGTGCT
Source organism: Gopherus flavomarginatus (assembly GCF_025201925.1). Taxonomy (NCBI): domain Eukaryota; kingdom Metazoa; phylum Chordata; order Testudines; family Testudinidae; genus Gopherus; species Gopherus flavomarginatus. The sequence goes on from NC_066633.1 coordinate 22,773,242, forward strand.
CAGGGTGGGCCGATGTGGGACACTCCCTCGTGTGAGGCTGACACACGCAGGGCAGGGCTGGCCACCAAGCTGGGGAGCCACCAGGAGTCAGACCATTCCTCTTGGGCTCAGGGGACCCCAGAGTGGACACAGGCACCAGAGGCGGCTCCGTGTTTTTTGCTGCCCCAAGCATGGCCGTCGAGTGGCCTTTGCTGGTTACGCAAATTCGACGGCGTTTCTGCGGGTGATCTGCCAAATCTGCGATTGGCGGACCTCCCGCAGGCGCGCAGCTGAAGCCTGCCTGACTGCCCCCCGCGGCTTGCTGCTCCAGGCACGCCCTTGCTGCGCTGGTGCCTGGAGCCGCCCCAACAGGCACCATTTGGATAAGCAGCCAAAATCTCAGACCTTTAGGAGCCCTGCCCACAGCCTGGCCCAGCCCTCTCTGGGGCAGTGAGGCCAGTTAACCCCGCATAGGCATCAGAGCCTCACTCCCTGCTTACTGGGGAGGAGGGCAGGATTGCATGAAGGCCTCGAATACACTAAGCAGTGGGAACAGGGGTCAGGTTGTGGTATCCAATGGCACTGGGGCGGGAGGGCATGCTGGAGACCTGCACTGAGCTAGGGCAATGGGCCCCGGACCCTGCTGCAGACTCAGGCACTCTTCTCTGCCTTGGCAATACTCAGGGGCCGGTGGGCCCCATCCCAATATTGTCCCCACCTGTCTTACAAACAGTGAGCTACCTGAGGCAGATCATAGCTCTTTTTCTGTGTTACGCACCCCCAGCACATGGGCTCCGGGTGTGTGACTGGGGCTATACAAACAACAAACAGGGACAACAAATAACAACCACCGCGTGAGGCGAGCAGGTCTTTTTGAAAAGAAATCTTTAGAGTCTGTCCGCAGTGGGGCCATTCCCCTCTCCCTGCCGGTACCCTGGCCCCACTGCTCCTGCCCCAGGTGACGCTGAGAAGGCTGTTTACAGAGCTCCCCCACACAGAGGGAAAAGGATGCTCCTTGGAGATGCTGCTGCAAAGGGAAGCAAGCACAGAGAGCCTGGCCCGCCTCCCTCCCCGCTGCCCACTCACACCCGCCACAGATGGATTCTGCTACTCCAGTAAAGCTGGGCTCTGTGGATGGGCTTGGATCAGCCAGATCGACCTGGGCCTGAGCCAGGACAGAGAGGAACGGTCGCTAGCCCAAATCACCCCACTTCTCTGCTGTGGGCAGTGGGGAATGAGAAGCCTGGGGGGTGCTGCACCCTGCACTATCTGTTCCCTCTGGCATAGATTCTCTGTGGCTGGCTGGCCACAGCTGCAGCGCCAGTAACAAAGAACGGGAAATGCAGCCGGGGAAGGAGTGCCTCTCCGCTGCTCACACAGTAGCGATCTCAATCAGCTCTGTCTTCACTGAGCAAAGGTCGTGCTCCCTCATGCTTCCGAGACCTACTGCCCCAGAGCAGCAAAACTGGCATGGAGTGGAAGTGCCAGAGCAACTTCCCCCATATACCAGTGGGGCCCAGCCAGGGGACTGAGATCTGGGACCAAAGACAGAGGGATGTAGCCTGGCCACTGCCCTGAAGGGCACCTAGGAACACAATCCCAGAATAGTAGGCCCCCACCTGTCAGCACACCTCAATTCTGCTCAGCTCCAGCACTCTGAGAGGTTCCTAAGGTTTGACTCCAATTTTACCAGCTGTTCAAGACAAGGAACCAGCTTTCCCAAGGCCGCAAAGCATTGAGGCATTCAGCCCTGGACTGAGACCAAGGCAGTCTCCCAGCTCTCGGATGTGGACTCTAGATCATGGGGCTGGGGCAGGTGTTCCCGTAGTAACCCAACGAGCCCTGAACACATCCGGTCAGCCAGACGAGGGCCACAGCCTGCAGGTTTGTTCCTGGCCAGCTGTCCGGCCTGCTGGGACCACACTGCTTGCACGAGCTGTGAACAGTAAGTTGGTCTGGGCAGAGGCTGCTGCTTTTTCCTGTTATCTAGCGTGCTGGGCAAAGGCATTATACTCAGCAAATAAATAGCTAGTGACAGCAATGACCCTTGCTCCAATGCGTCCATAGACCTGCACTCAGGGCCCCAGTGCTGATAGTAGGAACTGGACTCTGAATACAAAGTGATTTCACTGTGAACAGGGGCAGCTCTAGCTTTTTTGTCGCCCCAAGCACGGCAGGCAGGCTGCCTTTGGCGGCACGCCTGCGGGAGGTTCCCAGTCCCGTGGCTTCAGTGGCTTGCCTGCGGGAGGTCCGTCAGTCCCGTGGCTTCAGCGGTGCGCCTGCAGGAGGTCCGCCAGTCCCGCGACTTTGGCGGCTTGCCTGTGGGAGGTCCCCGGTCCCACAGCTTTGGCGTACCCGGTGCTGAATTGCCACCGAATCTGTGGGACCAGTGGACCTCCCGCAGGTGCGCCCCTGAAGGCTGCCTGACTGCCACCCTCGCAGGGCGCCCCCCATGGCTTGCCACCCCAGGAACACGCTTGGAGCACTGGTGCCTGGAGCCGCCACTGACGGTGAACCATTTCCAGGTACTGTTCAAATGCAAACCAGTGCAGGGCTGACCAAAAGGCAGCATCTTCTGGAGGCTGTGTTGGGGCAGGAACCCTGTGGATCAAAATCACCACCAGCTGGCACTTGCTGGGCTCCCTGGCTGGACTCTCTGCAGACAGGCCGCGGTGGTGCTGCACCTGGGGGAGGTGTGCCATGCTTTGGGGGAAGTGTGAGCAGTTTGCACTGCTGCTGCCTGTGCTGGGCTGAGAGGATCTGCCTCCCTTACCGCCTTTTCCTCTTGTGACATCCGGGAAAGACCTTGGGGGGAGAGATTTTTCTCTGCCCCTTTCCTCCCCACAGCCACCTGTAAGCATGGAGGGTGTGATGTGTTCCTGGAGCGAGGATAATGTAGTGAGACCAGGTCACCATTCATTCTGGAGGGCTGGCCCCTGATCACTGGGGGAAGGGAGCCCCCAGTGCTTGATTTGTGCCAGGGCAGAGCCCCGGCACCTCTGGACTTGCCATATCAGTTATAAAAGTAAAACAATCGCTTGAGCCCCGGCACCTCTTTTATTACAAATTAAGCATTGGGAGCCCCACCTTGGCTAGCTAGTCTCCCCCGGCATCATTCAGCCCCTGCTGCCCTGATGAATGCAGCTGCCATGGAAGATCATGAGCAGTGCCCCTGCGGGCGAGTTCTTGAGGGCTCCGGATTCCAGGACGTCTCACTGGACGGCAGGCAGTACTGGGAGCCCCGGACTAGGGGGAGCCATTCTGAAGGGTTTGTTTCACCTGTGTGCACAGCTCCTCTTGCTTCTACAAACCAGCCAGGTGTCTTTAATGAGCATGGGAATTTCCCAGCCCTGGGACTGTCCAGACAAACACCAAACCTGTCTTCAGGCCACAGGCCCTGTGCAAACACCTTTCTGGCAAGCCAAGAGCCAGGCCCACTGTGCAAACACTCCATCCCTCCCACGGACAGAGAATGCAAAATTCACACAGCCCTGGCAGCAGTCCCCTAAGCTATGGCTGCTAATCAGACAGGGCATAACCAGTATTGCCTGCCTGAAATACCACTGTCCTCACACCCTCCTGCCCTTCCCCTCCAAGTACCTGCAACATGATCTCCTTCCTTCCCTCCTAGACACAGCACAGTTCCCAGTCCCAGACTGCCAAGGGAATACAGGGTACCAGCTGCTAGGCTGGGTACTCACAGCCTTCCTAAGATCCCTCCATGCCAGCACAGATCCTCCTTGCCTGTGGGGCACCTCTTAGGGCAGCAGCCACAGCCCCTCTGGACCCAATTTTGTGACCTTGAAATCTGGGCCAGGAGACTTCATCCATTGGCTCTTCCTCCCCAGACATGCCAGCAGCTGCTGGTGTCCCCTTCCCTAGCCAAGAGACCTGTTCCTAGTGAGAGCTGCTGCCAAGCCACATGCCTGGGGTTGCCAACTTCCTAATCGCACAAAACCGAACACCCCACCCCGCCCCTTTGCTGAGGCCCCACCCCTTCACTGAGACCCCGCCTCGCTCGCTCCATTCCTCCGTCACTCGCTCTCCCCCACCCTCACTTGCTCTCACCAGGCTGGGGCAGCAGGTTAGGGTGCAGGAAGGTGGTGAGGGCTCTGGGGTGAGGCAGGGGATGTGTGTTTTGGGGTGAAGGAGCAGGCTCCTGACTGGGGTGAGGAGGTTGGAGTGTGGTAGGGGGTGCGGGCTCCTGGAGGGAGCGTGGGTGCAGGAGGGGACTCTGGGATGTGGCAGGGGTTGGAGTACAGGAGGAGGCTGGTGGAGGGGGCTGGAGTGCCGGCTCCGGGATGGAGTGTGGGTGCGGGAGGGGACTCTGGGATGTGGTGGGGGTTGGAGTGCAGGAGAGGGTTCAGGGTCCCAGTGGCGCTTACCACAGCTCCTGGGAAGCGGCTGGCAGGTCCCTGCAGTGCAGCTCCTAGGCGCATGGGTGGCCAGGGAGGCTCTGTGCACTGCCCTCACGCTCCTAGGCGCTGCCCCTGCAGCTCCCATTGGTCAAGAACCACGACCAATGGGAACTGCAGAGCCGGCCCTCGAGGCAGGAGCAGTGCGCGGAGCCTCCCTGGCTGCCCATGAGCCTAGGGGCTGCAAGGACCTGGTGGCTGCTTCCTGGAGCCGCGTGGAGCGAGGGCACACAGGGAACCTGCCTTAGCCCTGGGCCCCCTGTGCCGCCAACTGGACTTTTAAAGGCCCGATTGGCAGTGCCAACTGGACCCTCCAGAGTCTCTTTCTGACTGGGAGTGGCAAGCCTACACATGCCAGCTGGTCGAGAAAGAGAGGAGAGCTCATTTCTCCTCCAGGCAGGCTGCTTACAAAAGCTGAGGGTGAGAGTTGCTGGGCCTGGCTTCCCTGCGGGTGTCAATGGGAACAGTGCCTGTTTGCTGACACAATGGAGGGGACGTTCTCTCTTTACCTGGCCTCTCCTCCCACCCTGGGCTCTAGTCCAGGGCAAGCTGCCCCTCCTCTCCCAGGAAGGCTGAGCCCCTCCCTTCAGGAGGAAGTCCACTCTCTGCCTTTCCCAGAGACTCCTCCTAGGCAGCCAGCTGAACGCCCTCCTCCAGTATGCACCCATCCCCTCCAGGCCTGCTAGGCTCCTTCCAGCCTCCGCCCCCAAGCTCCTTCATTTCGATGCCCAGCAGCCTCAGGGAACCTTGGAGCAGATTCAGGCCCACACTGACGCCGCAGACTTTCAGAAAGAAATGGCCCAGAGAGTGGAACTAAATTAGAAACCGTCTGGCAGAGGCTGCCCTGTCCCCACCTCCCCATGCTGGGCCTCTCCCAGGGAGTGGCAGCACATACAGGCAGAGCTTGTGTGCCCTGGATCTGTGCCTGAGGCTCACCCTCCCGGCCAAGGCTGATCACAGAAAGGTGCCAGTGTTAACTGGCAGCATGGAGAGTTTGCATTGAGTAAATCTATGTACCGTGCACTTGATCTGTGTCACACAAGACACACCACTGCACACTGGCAGACTCGCCGCCCCCTTGGGAGGGAGATGTGCATAGCGCCGGCCTCAGGAGTGGGCCACTTGGGCAACTGCCTAGGGCGCCATAGTCAGGGGGGTGCCGGGCGGCAGCACAGAGGTGCACACTGCCAGCGTAGTCAGAAACAGCTCCTGACTGGCAAGGGAGTGTCATGTCGGGGTGCCCAGATTGCTCCCTACTTCCTCCCAGCGGAGGAACATGGGGGCAGGGAGGCAAACGGTGACCCACAGATACTGTTCCTCCCCCAATGTTCCTCTGTGCCCTGCTGGGGGGCTACAAGGAAGGGAGCAAGGAGCAACATCAAGTGCTCCATGGTGCACCCAGGTCACTTTCCCCACCTGGGCTGGGCTGTGAGGCATCAGAGGCTGCTGTTCTCCTGCCCTCCCCTTATGCAGCCCAGGTAGGGAAAGTGACTTGGATGCAGGGAGCCCCGACCACGCTCCTTCTTCCCCCCTAATGGCACCCTAGGGGTGTATAGAGGAGCAGCATTGGAGTGAGAGAGCGAGCAGCAATGCCAGCTGCTCCATGCATCCAGGTCAGTTTCCCCATATGGGTGCAGGAGGGGGCCACATGAGGGATTAGGGGTGCAGAGAGGGTGCAAGGGTCAGGGGTGCAGGGATTAGGGGCAAAGGGGGCACAGTGCAGGGCTTAGAGTGCAAGAGAGGTCAGGAGTTAGGGGTACAGGAGGGGCACAGTGTAGGGATTAGGGGTGTAGGGGTTAGGGGTGCAGGAGGGGGTGCAGGAGGGGGTGCAGGGGTCAGGGGTGCAGAGATTGGGGCAAAGGGGGCACAGTGTAGGGTTTAGGGTGCAAGAGGGCAGGAGTTAGGGGTACAGGAGGGGCACAGTGTAGGTATTAGGGGTGTAGGGGTGCAGGGGTCAGGGGTGCAGAGATTGGGGCAAAGGGGGCACAGTGTAGGGTTTAGGATGCAAGAGGGCAGGAGTTAGGGGTACAGGAGGGGGCAGAGTGGAGGGATTAGGGGTGCAAGGACTGGTGCAAAGGGGAGGTGGGGAGCTCGCAGGGTCCAGTGGCAATGAGGAGGCACCCATGGGGGCCGGGGCAATGGGGGGTGCTGTGCTCAGGGGGGCCGGGGTAATGGGGGGGTGTTGTGCCCACGGGGGCCGGGGGTGCCAAAATAGAAATCCGTCCAGGGCATGACTTTCCCTAAAGCTGGCCCAGTATGTGCGCACAGGAATGGCCAGGCTGGATCAGACCCAGGGTCCATCTAGCCTAGTCTCTGGCAACGACCAGCACCAGCTGCTGCAGAGGAAGGTCTAAGAACCCTCCCACATTAGGTCTCATCCTGATCTCAAATAGTTTGAAAGTAACTGAAGCCCTGAAGTATGAGGTGTAAGCATCCATTCCAAAACGTTGGGTAGCACTGCTGTTACCTTTCTGGCCATTCTTCTTATCCACATGAACAACCAAGCCCTTTTTGAATTTCACTAAGTTCTTTGCCTAAACAGTATCTGGTGGCTGTGAGTTCCACAGGCTGATACAGGAGGTGCTGTTGTCACCATGAACAGGTCTGACTACCAAAAGGAGGCAGCCAGACAACTCTCCAATACCAAATTCTACAGGCCACTTCCCTCAGATCCCACTGAGGAATACACTAAGAAACTGCACCATCTGCTCAGGACACTCCCTACACTAACACCGGAACAAATCAACATACAGTTAGAGCCCCAACCAGGGTTATTCTATCTACTACCCAAGATTCACAAACCCGGAAATCCTGGACGCCCCATCATCTCGGGCATTGGCACTCTCACTGAAGGACTGTCTGGATATGTGGACTCTCTACTCAGACCCTACTCCACCAGCACTCCCAGCTATCTCCGTGACACCACTAATTTCCTGAGGAAACTACAATGCATTGGTGACCTTCTGGAAAACACCATCCTAGTCACCATGGATGTAGAGACTCTCTACACAAACATCTCACACACTGATGGAATACAAGCTGTCAGGAACAGTATCCCTGATGATGCCACAGCACAACTGGTTGCTGAGCTCTGTGCCTTCATCCTCACACACAACTATTTCAAATTTGATGACAATATATATCTCCAGATCAGTGGCACCGCTATGGACACCTGCATGGCCCCACAATATGCCAACATTTTTATGGCTGACCTGGAACAACGCTTCCTCAGATCTCGTCCACTCATGCTCCTTCTCTACCTACGCTACATTGATAACATCTTCATCATCTGGACCCATGGGAAGGAGTCTCTGGAAAAATTCCACCACTATTTCAACAGCTTCCATCCCACCATCAACCTCAGCCTGGACCAATCTACACAGGAGGTCCACTTTCTAGTGGAAATAAGTGATGGTCACATTAACACCACCCTATACCAAAAACCTACTGACTGCTATGCCTACCTTCATGCCTCCAGCTTCCATCCCGGGCACACCACACGATCCATTGTCTACAGCCAAGCACTGAGGTACAACCGTATCTGCTCTAACCCCTCAGACAGAGACCAACACCTACAAAATCTCCATCAAGCATTCTCAAAACTACAATACCCACACGAGGAAATAAGGAAACAGATCAACAGAGCCAGACATGTACCCAGAAGCCTCCTACTGCAAGCCAAACGCAAGAAAGAAACCAACAGGACTCCACTGGCCATCACATACAGTCCCCAGCTAAAACCTCTCCAACGCATCATCAGGGATCTACAACCCATCCTGGACAATGATCCCACACTTTCACAGGCTTTGGGTGGCAGGCCAGTCCTCGCCCACAGACAACCCGCCAACCTGAAGCATATTCTCACCAGTAACTGCACACCGCACCATAGTAACTCTAACTCAGGAACCAATCCATGCAACAAACCTCAATGCCAGCTCTGCCCACATATCTACACCAGCGACACCATCACAGGACCTAACCAGATCAGCCACACCATCACTGGTTCATTCACCTGCACATCCACCAATGTAATATACGCTATCATATGCCAGCAATGCCCCTCTGCTATGTACATCAGCTAAACTGGACAGTCTCTATGGAAAAGGATAAATGGACATAAATCAGATATTAGGAATGGCAATATACAAAAACCTGTAGGAGAACACTTCAACCTCCCTGGCCACACAATAGCAGATCTTAAGGTGGCCATCCTGCAGCAAAAAAACTTCAGGACCAGACTTCAAAGAGAAACTGCTGAGCTTCAGTTCATCTGCAAGTTTGACACCATCAGCTCAGGATTAAACAAAGACTGTGAATGGCTTGCCAACTACAAATCCAGTTTCTCCTCTCTTGGTTTTCACACCTCAGCTGCTAGAAGAGGGCCTCATCCTCCCTGACTGAACTAACCTTGTTATCTCTAGCCTGCTTCTGGCTTGCTTATATATACCTGCCCCTGGAAATTTCCACTGCATGCATCCGATGAAGTGGGTATTCACCCACGAAAGCTCATGCTCCAAAACGTCTGTTAGTCTATAAGGTGCCACAAGACTCTTTGCTGCTTTTACAGTCTAATTATACATTGTGTGAAAAGGTATTTCCTTTTATTGGCTGTGAATTTTCCACAATCTACCTTCTCTAGGCTGTTCATTATTTTACATGCATTTAAAATGTCTCCTCTCATTCATCTCACTCTTTTCAGCCTCCCTTCATAGGAGAGTATGCAAATCCCCTGGGCGTGGGGAGGAGACAGAACTCGTCAATCTCTCCTCCTCACAAGCATCAGTATAACGGAATGTAACAATACCACTCTCATCAGGCTGTTAGATTAAGAACACTTCATCTTGTGAAGCATATGGGATACTCTGGGGGCCAGATCCTCAGCTGGGGTAAGATGGCATATGTCCAGGGAGACTATGGAGCTAGGCTGATTTACACCAGCTGTGGGGCTAGGTCTCGATACCTTAAGCTGCCAATTAAGTAGCAGTCAACCTAAATTTGTGTTTGGACTAAAACTTACCAACAAATTTTTTGTTCAACTGCCTCAGATAGAAAAGGGCAGTGACTAATTCTATGAGCATATGTATTTATCTGTGGTTTAAAAACCAGGCCTGAACTAGGCTCTCGAAGAGTTAACACAATATCTGGGAAATATGATTATATTCAAATAAACTGTCAAACGTGTCTCTTTCTGGTGCCATATGGGGCCAAACACTGACCTATGCGGCCAGTGTAAGTCCAAGGGAACTCCTTGGGAGTTCAAGGGGTCCTTGAGAGTTACACTAGCAGTCAGGACACAAGTTGATCCTGTTTGCATAAGGCCTTGATGCGGCAACTGAATGTACCGTGTGAAGCCTTCTGCCTACCAGGGCTCTGCATGGGCTCAGGGATCCACCGATGCAGAGCCGATGGCAGGATGGGACCTGACTAGAGACCAGTGCCGCGGGCCAGCAGACCCTCCAGTGCAATGCCTAGTGTAGGACTCAGGCAGTGGCACTCCTGTTTGAATGCCTGGTCAAGAAGGGACATCCTGCATTGTGTAGCAGGAATGTGTTCACTGAAGTGATTTTAACATTAACACACTTTATTTTAAAAAAGGACAATGACAACACTCTGAAAAGCCTGCCCGCCCCTTCACACACATTCCAGCACAGAACGAGCATTACCAGGGACATTGCAGTCTGCACTCCCAGACTGCAGTCAGACTGGGACCTCTCTGTGCCAGGCATGGTACAAACACATAGGAAGATGCACTCTTGTGTCCTAAGAGCCCAAATGCTTACCTCCATCACAACCTGTAGTTGTCTGACAGTCAGTGGCAGTTTGGTACTCGACTGTAAATAATCATTATAGTCAGGAGACCTTTAAACCTATGCAGAGTGATCTTTCTCTGAGTAATAAGAGCAATGACTAATTGCAGCTTTTCTGTTACACTGCAGCATTCATTGAAGTTTGAAATCTCCACTCTGTTAAAAACAAATAAAGCAACTGATACACAGCTAAAAGTATTTCAATATCCAGAACACACTTGATGCTATTACTAAAACTCCTACATTACTGGAGAAAATCAATATTTACTCATAAACCATCTCAAGAACATCAGGCCCCTGGAGAGCAACAGTCTATAGAGAAATGCTCTTCTCGGAGTGAGAGCGCAGCGTGCTAGGCACGATGGAATCCTTCTCTACTTACAAAGCTATTAAAGAAATTAAAGGTTTCATTACAGATGACATGCAGATAATAAATAATGAGATAAGAGCTTCCACCAGCAGCTGCCTCAATCACACAAAGCCACCACAGCGGCTGTTAGGTCTCAGGTCTCTGCGCCCAGAAGCCATGGTGATGGGTATGCTGTAAACAAGTGTAACAACAACAACAACCTCCATCACCATTCTGTATATGCCGCAAAGCGTAATTACTGCTAGTGGCTGGCCCGCTGCCTCCTGGAATGAGATTCCATACCAATGCTGTGCACCACTGGAGACTGCAGGCCTCTCTCACACAGCTAAGGGCAGAGCTCTAATCACAGAGCATCCCAAACAGGGGACAACCTCCCAGCCCTCTTTAGCCATCTTAAGTAAGCACAGAGGCTACTCCTGAGGAATTCTGCATCACTGTGCATGCACAGAATTCATGTCCCCTGCAGATTTCTTTGCTTCCCTGCAGAAAAATGAAGCAAAGGGAAGCCACAAGAGTGATCGCATGCCCCTCCCCAGCAGTGCAGGCTGGCCAGTCGGGTGCCTGGAACAGCCGGTAGAGAGGTAAATGACCAGTGGGCGTGGGGGGCTGGGCAATCATAGTGTGCGAGAGACACTCTATCCTTCTCGCTCACCACTGCAGCATGCTTGGCATGGAGGGGCAGGGCTTTGGGGTATTTCTGCAGAGGTAGGCATGGGGCAGGCTTTGTCCCCTCAGGTTGAGCAGAATGTACATAAGAACGGCCCTACTGGGTCAGACCAAAGGTCCATCTAGCCCAGTATCCTGTCTTCTGACAGTGGCCAGTGCCAGGTGCCCCAGAGGGAATGAACAGAGCAAGGAATCATCAAGCGACCCGTCCCCTGTTTTCTGGCAAACAGAGGCTAGAGACACCATCCCTGCCCATCGTGGCTAATAGCTATTGATTCATAGATTCCAGGACTGGAAGGGACCTCGAGAGGTCATCGAGTCCAGTCCCCTGCCCTCATGGCAGGACCAAATACTGTCTAGACTATCCCAGATAGACATTTATCTAACCTACTCTTAAATATCTCCAGAGATAGAGATTCCACAACCTCCCTGGGCAATTTATTCATGTTTAACCACCCTGACAGTTAGGAACTTTTTCCTAATGTCCAACCTAAATCTCTCTTGCTGCAGTTTAAGCCCATTGCTTCTTGTTCTAACATTAGAGGCAAAGGTGAACAAGTTATCTCCCTCCTCCTGATGACACCCTTTTAGATACCTGAAAACCGCTATCATGTCCCCTCTCAGTCTTCTCTTTTCCAAACTAAACAAACCCAATTCTTTCAGCCTTCCTTCGTAGATCATGTTCTCAAGACCTTTAATCATTCTTGTTGCTCTTCTCTGGACCCTCTCCAATTTCTCCACATCCTTCTTGAAATGCGGTGCCCAGAACTGGACACAATACTCCAGTTGAGGCCTATCCAGTGCAGAGTAGAGCGGAAGAATGACTTCTCGTGTCTTGCTCACAACACATCTATTAATGCATCCCAGAATCACGTTTGCTTTTTTTGCAACAGCATCACACTGTTGACTCATATTTAGCTTGTGGTCCACTATAACCCCTAGATCCCTTTCTGCCGTACTCCTTCCTAGACAGTCTCTTCCCATTCTGTATGTGTGAAACTGATTGTTCCTTCCTAAGTGGAGCACTTTGCATTTGTCTTTATTAAACTTCATCCGGTTTATCTCAGACCATTTCTCGAATTTGTCCAGAACATTTTGAATTATGACCCTGTCCTCCAAAGCAGTTGCAATCCCTCCCAGTTTGGTATCATCTGCAAACTTAATAAGCGTCCTTTCTATGCCAACATCTAAGTCGTTGATGAAGATATTGAACAGAGCCGGTCCCAAAACAGACCACTGCGGAACCCCACTTGTTATACCTTTCCAGCAGGATTGGGAACCATTAACAACTACTTTCTGAGTACGGTTATCCAGCCAGTTATGCACCCACCTTAAAGTAGCCCCATCTAAATTGTATTTGCCTAGTTTATTGATAAGAATATCATGCGAGACCGTATCAAATGCCTTACTAAAGTCTAGGTATACCACATCCACTGCTTCTCCCTTATCCACAAGACTTGTTATCCTATCAAAGAAAGCTATCAGATTGGTTTGATACGATTTGTTCTTTACAAATCCATGCTGGCTATTCCCTATCACCTTACCACCTTTCAAGTGTTTGCAGATGATTTCCTTAATTACTTGCTCCATATCTTCCCTGGTACAGAAGTTAAATTAACTGGTCTGTAGTTTCCTGGGTTGTTTTTATTTCCCCTTTTATAGATGGGCACTATATTTGCCCTTTTCCAGTCTTTTGGAATCTCTCCCGTCTCCCATGATTTTCCAAAGATAATAGCTAGAGGTTCAGACACCTCCTCTATTAGCTCCTTGAGTATTCTAGGATGCATTCCATCAGGCCCTGGTGACTTGCAGGCATCTAACTTTTCTAAGTGATGTTTTACTTGCTCTTTTTTTATTTTATCTTCTAAATCTACCCCCTTTCCATAAGCATTCACTATGTTAGGCACTCCTTAAGACTTCTCAGACCGAAGACCGAAACAAAGAAGTCATAATAGTTATTGATGGAGCTATCCTCCATGAAGTTATCTAGTTCTAGCCTGCCTGCTTACTGAATTGTTCCCATTGTTCTTAGTGAATTCCCCCAGGAGCATAAAACAGGTGTTAAAGTTGTATGGCTCCTTTACATTGCCATTGTGCTGTAAAGCACAGTATGGCTTATAAATGCATATGGTGCTTCAGTGATTAGAACTGATCTAAATTTTTGGACTGAAAAAGTTTCATATCTCAATGTGCTGGAGGTGCTCAGTAGTCAATATAAATTGTGAATTTGACTCCCCAGCCTTCACTTGCTCTTCAGTTGCCTATGAGCATACGGCTGCATATATTTGTTGACTAATAACTAGAAATAAAGGGTCAAACCTAGCGACATTACTGTTAGACAGAGGGAGTTGGGGATTTCCTCCAACGCTGCCCACTCCCATTCCCCATCCACTGTATTCTAGTTTAAAGAAATTACCAAAATAATTGAAATCAGCATGATTATATTCTATGTTCCATTCTATGCATCTGATGAAGTGGGCTGTGGCCCACAAAAGCTAATGCTCAAATAAATTTGCTAGTCTCTAAGGTGCCACAAGTACTCCTGTTCTTTTTGTGGATACGGACTAGCACGGCTGCTACACTAAAACCATAATTATATTGCATTATTTTGACAAACAAAATATGCTGAATTTTAAAATATTGTATATGGAATTTTTAGGCGCAGAATTCCCTCAGGAGCAAGAGGGGCACGAGACTCTTTACTCAGCTTTGCAGATCACCTCCTATTTGAAATTCGCCTCCTGCTGGAGCTCCTGCAGGCCTCAGGCAGAAGCATTTTGTGCTGAATTGACCATTTGTTGGCAAAGAGGAGGAAGAGGAAGAGGGGGTGCAGTGCCAGTGAGGGACGGGAAATCCAGTGGTGCTATCCCCACAGGGACAGTGAGAAGAGAGCAATGGGAGGGTCCAATGGAACCAGTCTCCCCACCTTGCATTCTTGCATGTGGCTGGGCTTTGGAGGGTGGGAAGCAGTTGATGAGTGCATCCTGCAGTAATTCATGGGCCAGGTTTGCCAGCAGGTCCTAGCAGCTCTGCAGGACTGAGACAGCCCAGTGTGGCCAAAGGTGCCCAGGGATCTGACTGTGTAACCCCACTGTCAGTACAGAAGATTCTCTCTCACTGAGGCGCTGGCGCATTCCTGTCGCAAGCCGTGGCTGTCTCGTTGCTGGCCTGGCCTCCCTCCCTCGGCTCTATCCTGGAGCCAGCCACACTCAGCGGGAAAGCACTGTTTACAAAAGGAAGCAGGCTCTGTTTCCACAGCCTGCAGGGAGGCTGAGCTTTGTGCCCAGACAAAAAGGGAAGTTATGCAGCTATTACCCAGACTGACCAGCACATCCATCAAGATGACAGGGACAGCCCCTCTGAGGGGCACACGCTGCTGGCTCCGGGAGGCATGGACACCTGGGACTTTCTTTTTCTAAGGCTGCCAACTTGTGCTCCAGAATCTCAGCTTTCATTTAAAACAGACAGAGTCTCTAGCCCACACAACTCTGAAGATAACCTTGAAAATGTGACCTAGTATAACCAATGAATGGAGTGATGCCTGCTTGATTCTGTGGTCAGGTTGAAACAATAGCTCACAAAGGTAAGCTCTGCCCCTACTTGTCCTGAGGGGCAGGTGCTCTGAAGCCCAAAGATGAAAACTAAAACACCATTGGCACTAACCACAGTACTGTAGGGCTGGAAGGGACCTTGAGAAGTTCTCTAGTCCATTTCCCACCCCTCACCCGGGGTGGGGCCAAGTAAACACAGACCATCCCACACAGATGTTTGTCTGAAACCCCCCCAGTGACAGGGATACCACTACCTCCCTTGGGAATCAGTTCCTCTGCTTAACCCCCTGAGAGTTAGAACTTTCTTCTTAATATTTAACCTAAATCTCCCTTGCTGCAGCTTACCCCCCGCCCTCCAATTCCTTCTTCTCCTGCCTTCGTGGACACTGATCTTTATAACAGCCCTTAGCATATTTGAAGCCTGTTATCAGCCCCCCCCCCCCCAGTGTTCATTTCTCAAGACTAAACGTGCTCAGTTTTTTAACCTTTGCTCATAGATCAGGTTCTCTAAACCTTTTATCATGTTTGTTCCTCTCCTCTTGACTCTCCAATTTGTCCACATCTTTTCTAAAGTGTGGCCCCAGAACTGCACACAGGACTACAGCTGGGCCTCACTGGTGCTGAGTGGAGCAGGACAGTTACCTCCCAACACTTCTGTGAATACATCCTAGGACTACATTGCATTATTGGCTCAGGCTCACTTTGTGAGCCACTCTAACCCCCCAGATCCTTCCCAGCATTATGAGCCCTGGCCAGTTAGTCTCCATTTTGTAGCTAAGCTTTGGTTTTCCCTTCCTAAGTACTTTGTAGTACTTTGAACCTGTCTTCATTGAATTTCACCTTGTTCATTTCAGACCAATTATTCAATTAATCAAGGCCATTTTGATTCTAATTCTGTCCTCCAAAGAGCAGCAACCCTCCCAACCTGGCATCTGGGAGGGCTAGGACAATGCCTGTAATATCTTTGGGGTCCACTGCTTCCAATGAATGGTTCCTGTATGATTCTGTCCTGCTCCATGGGGCAGGGCTGCACAGCTCCTCCAGGAACTGTGAACAGTGGGTGGAGATTAAGGCAAATCAGCCAGATTGGAACCCACCAGACAAACCACCTCCTGGGGAGGCTCATGCATACTGGTTCAAACTGGCTTTCCAGAGACCAGCAGATGAAAAAAGGACTATAGGATAAATAGCCAGAGTTCAAACTGACTCAGGCTGTTTGTTCTGATCCAGTAAACAGCCAGGACCTCCTTCCAAAGGGTGCCCCAGTCCTCATGGAAGGGCTGGAAAAATCGAACCTATCAGGGGCCCATGAGACTGAGGGCTGACCTATGGTAAGCTTTTAGCCTGCATATAGGAAACTTTATTGTCTTAATATGTTTTCTTTGTGATGCTTTTACCTTAAGAATAAAAGGTGCTTGCTTGGAAGGAGCTGCGTGGTCACTTGTGACTGTTGGCAATACACTGGTCATAGTTCTCAGAGAGAAAGCAAAGTGCAGGCATTGTCCGCTAGGCAGACTGGCTTGCTGGGGATATCATAGTGTAATTCATGGAACTATGCAGCCTTAAAACCCTGGTCTGGAAGGAGAGAGATGTGGCTGATAGCTGGGAGCCATAAACCTTTCAATATGTGCTCTTGAGAGATCACAAAAGGGGAATACAGGTGCAGTTACCCCAAAACTGTGACAGTGTCATCCACAGATTTTATACACATACTCTATACTCCATTGTCCAAGTCATTAATGAAAATATGGAACAGTACTGGACCCAGGACTGATCCTTCCAGGACTCGACTAGATACATCTTCCCGTTTGACAGTGAGCTATTGATCGCTACTCTTGGAGTAAGGTCTTTCAATCAATTGTGCACCCACCTTGTAGTAATTTCATCTAAACCACATTTCCCTAGTTTGCTTAGGAGACTGTCATGTGGGACTGTGTAAAAAACCTTCCTAAAATCAAAATATATCACAACTACTGCTTCCCCCAATCCACTAGGCCAGTATCCCTGTCAAACAAGGTAATCAGGTTGGTTTGGCATGATTTTTCCTTAAAAAATCCATCTTGTCTATTCTTCATAACCCTGTTGTCCTCTGGGTGCTTACAAATCAATTAAGAATTTGTTCCAGTACTTTGTCATGTATCGAAGCTGGGCTGATATTTCATTGCTGATCTGTGCATGAAAGAAGATGGAGGAGCTGATTGTGATCATCTCATAACTTAATGTGAGTCATAGCCTCCTTCTGCCACCTCAAGTGGACACAGCTGGGTTTGTGAGGAAAGCTGGACTGAGCCCACCCCACCACAATTTAACCATTAGAACTCTCATTCGCCTTCCTTCCTGCTAACAGCAGCACTTTGCATTTCGATAGCACTGTACATCTACGGATCTCCATGTACTCAGCAGACAACGAATTCAGCCCCAGAACCCTCATCCACTGCAGATGGCATGTAAGGCTTTTACCCCACCAATGCACAGTGAGTTTAAGTGGCTCACTCTTGGTCACCAAGTAAGTCAGTGGCAGAGCTAAGACTGGAACCCAGCTGTCCTCTCTCCCAGGCCTGTACATTACCGATCAACCCTCCTTCATGCTTTCGTCTAGCACTGGCAACAGCTGCATTATTCTTCTTAGCTCCCAGGACAGTAACCTCTTGGTCATGGCAGTGAGACAGCATGTCAACTGGGAGGAGATGAGTGAGTCAAGATTCACAAGCTCTTTTCCTGTCTCTGCCACTAACTCACAGGTATGATTAGGGCCCTACCAAATTCATGGCCGTGAAAAGTGCGTCACAGACCATGGAATCTGGTCTCCCCCGTGAAATCTGGTCTTTTGTGTACTTTTACCCTATATTAAACTAAAGGCCAGGTAAAAGTATACAAAAGTACAGAGTGTTTCTCAAACTGTGGGTCCTGACCCAAAGACTGCAGGGCTGTTCAAGGGAGGTCACGTTACTGCCACCCTTACTTCTGTGCTGTGGCTCGTGGCAGCACTGCCCAGACAGCTGCTCTACAACTGCCAAGCTCCGAAAGCAGTGAAATGTAAGGGTGGCAATACTGAGACTCCCCTCCCAACAACAGCCTTGCACCCCTTTCTCGGGTCAGGCCCCCCAGCTTGAGAGATGCTGTTTATATTTTGCTGTTCTTAATACATATTCATGCTTTGTTACACCATGAAATTTAAGGTTTAAATATCTAAACCCATGAAATTCAAGGTGTTTTAAATGCTATGACTGTGAAATTTACAAAATGGAGTGTGAATATGATAGGACCTATTTGATGTTGGGCGAGTCATTTCCCCTCTCTGCACCTCAGTTTCCCCTCTGTACAGTTGGAATGACATGTCTCTGTTATGCTCACTGAGCTTGGTTAAAGGAAGATGCTTCGTCATTACCTCTCTCCCCTCGCCTGCCCTCCCCGAGCCTCCTGCCTGTTCTTGTGTCTTCACAACCACTTTGTCTTATTGTTTAGAATCCTTTCCTCTCCCCCCACCCAGTGCTGCATGAAGGGCTCCCCCAAAGCAGCAAAGCAGGCGTAGCTGCCTGCCTGGACGGGAAGTGATGCTGGCTAGATATACAGCAGGTGGGAAACACACAAAGGAAGCAGACTGAAAAAAACAGAGACAGAATATTTCCCCTTCCCTCTGCCAGCTCCAGCCCTCCCTGAGGCAGGTCAGATCCAGCATTTTCAGGCAAGAGTGCAATTTGTACAGGTCCCTTGGACACCCTCAACCAGTTCTCGCACTGCACGGGGCAGGGAGTCTACTCTTGTTCTGCACCCACCTGAACCAGGCATGAAGGCTCTGTGTTTTTTCCAGCAGCAGTGGGTGACTGGGTGGAGAGCGGGTGGCACTGATGGAAGGGGAAGATTAACGATATCCTGGCTGGGATGGCAGCGATCCCCCAAGTCTGAGAGAGGCCACAGCTTTTCAGCAGAGATGAGATGCACTGTTAGGGTGATGGCATCTTTGTGTCTAGAGGCTTTCACTGATCAAAGCATGAGCACCCCCTGTTGGCAGATGAGCCACGGTACACAGCTGAAAGCATGCCCTTGGCTTCAGACTAAGGCCACGTCCAGACTAGGGTATTAAAATCGATTTTAGATACGCAACTTCAGCTACGTGAATAACGTAGCTGAAGTCGGATTTCTAAAATCGAGGTACTCACCCGTCTAGACGGCGTGGCATCGATGTCCGCGGCTCTCCGTGTCGATTCCGGAACTCCGTTCGGGTTGATGGAGTTCCGGAATCGATGTAAGCGCGCTCGGGGGTCGATACATCGCGTCCAGACTAGACGCGATATATCGATCCCCGAGCAATCGATTTTAACCCACCGATGCCACGGGTTAGTCTGGACGTGGGCTAAGATGAACACAGGAAATCGCAAGGCTAGACATAACTTAGGGAAGTGGAAAGAAGGAGAAGAAGGGCTTCCTAAATCCTGCATCACTGGCCCAAACTCTGCCCACTCTCCAGAGCTCCAGGCCTCAGCAGCAGGGCTGCAGAAATTAATGCTGGGGAAGAGCAAGAAGTGAATGTTTCTGACTTTTGATCCAACTATCACGTTAGCCGGGTATCAGTTGCGGCTACCAGGGAGCAGAGCTGTGGGACAGATTCACAGTGACATTCAAACCCAGCACAAGGACAGAGCTTGGCATTTCACTACCGCTTGGCAAGAACAAGCCAGCTCTGCACAAAAAACTACTGCAAAATGTTCTGTTTATTGGATCTAAACCTCCAAACATGGTATGCTGGAATCCAGAATGGAGTTTAGGCTAGGGCTCCACTAGAGAGCTTGCAGTGGCACAGCTGCACCAATCTGGGGTGGTGGAACTGGGCGGGGCAGGGGGCTATGCCCTCCTACTTTTTACCAGCTGCAATGGCAAGCAATGAGGAAGGAGGGGTGGAGGGCTGGGCCTCGGGGAGAAGGAGTGGTGTGGGGGTGGGGCCACAGTTCAGGCAACGGTGCATGCGCTCCCCCCCCCACACACTTATAGGGAGGTTCTGCCAGTGATGCATTGTAAGTTCTGTGTAGCCACTCTAAGCCAACAGGAGAAAGCTCTCCCCTCCGCTCTATTCCTCCAGCCCCTCTCTCCCCCCCGAGCACGAATTCTGTTGCTGTGGGGTGGCTAATTCACACCTCAGAGAGACATGTCCACTGAAGCTGTAGTGTAGCCATAGCCTTGGACAAGGGTTGCACTTTCCCACTGACATGCTCTCTGCTTCAAGGGGAAACTGACAATTGGGCAAAATGCTACATTTTAGGGTCACAACATGATTATTATTGATTTGTATTATGGTAGTGTCAAGAGGTTTCAAACGAGGTTGGGGCTCTGTTCTGCTAGGTGCTGTACGTAGCATAGGGACAGAGCGTTCCTGCCCCACAGATCTTATAATTGAAATAGACAAACAGAGAGTGGGAGGGCAAAGAGAGAGGGTCACGCAGCAAGCTCTAGACCAGGGTCGGCAACCTTTCAGAAGTGCTGTGCTGAGTCTTTATTTATTCACTCTAATTTAAGGTTTTGCATGCCAGTCATACATTTTAATGTTTTTAGAAGGTCTTTTTCTGTAAGTCTATAATATATAACTAAATAGTGTTGTATGTAAAGTAAATAAGATTTTTAAAATGTTTAAGACGCTTCTTTTTAAAATTAAATTAAAATGCAGAGCCCCCCGGACTGGTGGCCAGAACCCAGGCAGTCTGAGTGCCGCTGAAAATCAGCTCACGTGCTGCCTTTGGCACGCGTGCCATAGGTTGCCTGCCTCTGTTTTAGACCCAAAGCCTGCCCTCTAAATGCCAGGCCTTGAAATCAGGAACCACATGAAGTTACTTGCAAAAAAAAAAAAAAAAAAAAAGGGCAGGCACAAGATCTGGTAATTGGGTAGGTTCATTTCACAAAGAACAAGTTCTGCAGCTCTCTCAACTCATTTCTGACAAAGGGAACTTAGCTAAAATACAAGTAATTATAAACATGTATGTGATATTCAGTCATCTCCTATCCGTATGCTTTTAGATCTGTGTTTTACAGTGTAATTCCAGTTATGCAAATGCCCTTTACCCGAAAATCCTAGTTACATGAATCCACTGTGTGCCCTCCCTGAAACCTTATGTATGTTAATCACCAGCTAATAACTTTTCAATTAGCCTCTTAGTGCTAATCAATGACTTTGTTTGTACAGCTGTTCTGAGCTGTCACCTGCAGTCTCTGAGACCTAATCCCATTTCAGCAGTAAAAGAAACCTGATAGGATTATATGCAGCTCAAAATAGCACTTCCATCTACCCCAATGTCCAGTGACCCTAAGGCCATTTGGATAAATAGGAACTTACTATGTGTTGAGTTTGGTTGTTCCTACTTGTTTAAAAGTCTGATTTTGAAGGCAAGAACAGAAAACCACCTGTAAACTCAAATCGAAATAAACTGGCAAAGAAATCCATGAGTGGGCTAAAGAACCCAGAAGCACCAATCGAAAGTCAGAGCAGTGGGGAAAGAGCTGCCCCCTGATTGGAGTGGGGGGGAGGGGAGGAAAGGGTACAGGCATCAACTCTTCACTGCCTCCCGAGTCACAGATTCCACTTAACAGCTTCTTACTCAAGATATGCTGGCTGGAGCCATTTATGTTTCCTTTCCCGACAACTGGCAAACTAATTCAAAAGAGAAGTGTAATTGAGCCAGTCCTCGCTCTCTCTCCCCACTACAAAGAACTGGTTTGTGTACAGTACATTTTAGGCTCTGTGGAGTTCAACTCCCAAAGCGCTACACTCACCTCTGCAAGGTAGAGGATGCAGAATTTCAGATCTTCAGAAGAACCTATAAGGGAAAAAACAAGGCCGAAATCAGGCTTTGGCTGCATCTGGGCCTCCACAAGCAAAGATCTCTGGCACCAGCAGCAGAATCAGCTGTGGGGTTGCATTTAATGAGCAAAGGTTGAAGTTCTGCATGGCAGGTTGTCAGCTGGGAGCGATGTCTGCTGCAGCTGGCTTCCAAGGGGATGGATTAGGGCTGATGAAGCAGGCAAACTGGCGCTGGTCTGGAAAGTGGAGGTGCTTTCCATTTACTCACTGCACAATTACGGCTTTTTCTCCAGGCTCATTTTCCTGAAAAAGGGTCTCTCTCTCTCTCTCTCTGTCATAGCTGTAGCCTGGTGGGGTTGGTCAATGCACTGTGCAGGCAAGGGCCAACCTGATGCAGAAACAAAGCAAGAGGCCGCTTACGGCCTTGGTCCACTGGAAGCTGTGCAGCACATGGGCTGGGCCAGCACTGAGATCAGAGGGGAATGTCGCTCAGAACTGGCTGCCCTCCTGGCAGGCTGCAGACTGGGGTCTCTGGGAATTAGAAGGCTGGAGCTAGTACAGGCAATTGTCATTACACACAGACACACCCACTCACCCCTGGTCTCCACATTGATCACTGAACATCTCTCCACCCTAGGGCTTTAGGGAAAGGAATCTCCTAAATTCACATCGGGACACAGGAATTGCCTGACTGGATCAGAAACCCAAGGTCCATCTAGCACAGTGTCCTGTCTCTGGCAGTGGCCAGCACCAGCTACGTCAGAGGAGGTGTGGGAAACAGGTCTAGGGAGGCAGCTGTGGGATAACCTGTCCCCAGGGGCAGTTCCTGACCCCCAAGAGCCCTGACAAACTCTTGGCTATTACTACCGTAGCTCTGGATATGTTATCGGTATAAATGCGCAGTCTCATTTGAAGCCTTCTAAGCTCTTTTGCTCAATAATTTCATGTGGCAGGGAGTTCTGCTGTCTTATTACACAATGTGTGAAAAAGCATTTCCTTTTATGGGTTCTGAATTTACTGCTCTTCCATTTTGTTGAACGCCCCCTTGTTCCTGTGTGATAAGACAGGCTGAACAGAGGCTCCTGAAATACCTTCTCTGTGCATGCATTACTCTGTATTCTGTTAGCATTGTATTTGTCTCCTCTGTAAGGTACAGCCCCAATCTTCCCAATCTCTCGTGGTCTGGGAGTCTGTCCCTGGTCATTCCCATCGCCTGTCTCTGAGCCTCCTGGATTTCTGCAAAGTCCTTTGTGAGACGGAAAGATCCTCTGTAGCCAGGGGCGGCTCTATGTATTTTGCCACCCCAAGAACAGCAGTCAGGCGGCTTTCAGCGGCACGCCTGCAGGAGGTCCGCCGGTCCCATGCCTTCGGCGTACCTGCTGCCGAAATTGCCGCCGAAGCCGTGGGACCGGCGGACCTCCTGCAGGTGTGCCGCCGAAGGCAGCCTGACTGACGCCCTCATGGTGACCGATAGGCTGCACCCCCTGCAACCCCAGGCATGTGCTTGGTGCGCTAGCTAGTGCCTGGAGCCACCCGTCTTAGCGAGGCTGCCTTCACATCCCTCCCCTCTGCACAGCACATGCAGAAGAGGGCCACATACCTGAGCCAAAGGAGGCTGTGGGGAAAGACAATCAGAGCAGAGGAGGCAGGAACATGCCAAAGGAGGCAGAGGGCTTCTGCCTCTCGGCACTCCCAGCCCTGCCATGCTGCCCCATTTCCTACTCTCCAGTGCAGGGAAAAGGGAAGCAACCCAAAAGCCTGTCACCTTGACAAGGGCCCCATGAGCCAGCTCCATGTGTGCACCCCTCCCTCTGGAACAGCCCCAGGGACCTGACTCCTCCTAGCCCTGCCCCCAGCCCCGGCAGGCAGGGAGGCCTCTGACCTGAGGGGGCGGAAGGCGCCGCTGCTCAGGAAGCGGAGGCGTAACACTTCCCCTGCATTCTGTGGCTACATCTACACAGGGATAAAAACCCCGCGGCTGGCCCAGGTTAGCCGACTCGGGCTGCAGGGCTGAAAAATCGCTGTGTAGGGGTTCAGGCTTGGGCTGGAGCCGAGCTCTAGGACCCTGCGAGGAGGGAGGTCCCAGAGCACAGGCTCCAGGCCGAGCGTCTGCACTGCAATTTTTAGCCCTACAGCCGGAGCCCTGCAAGCCCGAGTCAGCCAACCTGGGCCAGCTGTGGCTGTACCGCAGGGTCTTTTATCCTGCAGAGCCACTGCCAGAACAGGCTCTCCAGGAGACCTGTCTCCATGTAGCTGGCACCCTGCGTGGCCCTTGGAAAGGGAGGTGATGAGAGAGCAGGAGTCATTCCAAAGCGACAGTGAAGCCTTTGTGAAGCCTGGAGCTTCCTCATCTCCTAACCCCGTTCAGCACAGCGTGGCTGAGGAAGACTGCTAGGCCTCGCTGCAGTCCAGACAGTTGCCGCAGCACTAGGGACCAGCTAAGCAAACAGACTGGCTGGTGTTTTCCACTGACAGACTTTGCTGAGAGTGATGCCCCCTTGCCCTCCATATGGGATCTGTTGGAGGGAAGGAGAAACTCCGACAGTGCCAAGCCCTGGGAAAACCAGCCCGCGGCAGGCACCTGAGCCCAGGCTCACTCAAGGAGATTTAGTCAACACACCGCAGGGCCACTTGGACTTTACAGAAGGACATTCAACCTACTGCAGGATGTTCCCCTGGGGCGCCATGGCCCCCTGCTCCCAGGGGAAGGTGGCTTTTAAAATGTTATCTCCTGTGTGGAGCAGGCTGGGGCTGCAATTCATGCTCAGGTGCGATTCTTGCTAATGGCAAAGTGAGTACAAGTCAGTCTCATTCTCACAGCGTGTGTAGCGCTAATGATGGAACCAGGCTGCCTCACGCTCTCCAGAGAACTGCAGACTAATCATCCCAGTGCAGTCAGCAGCCCTGGAGTTCCCAGCTGGCACGAGAGGCTGATGCCACCATTGCCTTCGCCAGGAGGAGATGGGCAAAATTCAATTTTTATTTTTTTAGAATTGTGATGGATAATATCAGGGGATATTTAAAAACATTTTTATTATTTTTATTGATGTAAATTTTCATATTGCAGGAAATTTGGGGGATCAGACAATAATTATTTAATGACAGTAGGTGCTGAGATTCCAAATATTAAAGCTTTGTAGCCATTAAAACAGAAACTGTCAACATCACATGTCAAAATATACCAAGTCAATATCCTCCAGATACCTACCACATTCTCAAGCAGTGTTTTCCCTACTTTGCCTCTCTGCACATTTTGATTTTGATCAGTTTTTGCAGGTGTGCTGAAATCAATGTTTACCAGCTTTGACTGATAAAACTCTAATCCTTCCAAGGCTATCCCTGAGCAGCAAAGACAGTGCACACAGCAATGCAACATGCTCAGCTTTCTCCTTACAGTGACTTTCTGCTGGCCTTTGGTGAGCACAGTCTGGGGGATCACAGGCTTCCCCCACTCCAACTAACAGGGCTGGGGCAGACTGAGGACGCTGCAGGGCCTTGGGTTTTAAAGGGCACAATGTCCCCTTTGCAGGGACAGTTGTGCCCAAATCCCAGGACATGCTGGTGACATCCCGATATGCTGGGAATGCTGTTGGAGAGGTGTCAGATAAAGAACACTTTAGCACAATGCATATCTGCAGGCATCCTGAGCTCTGCTCTGCCACATCCCATGCTGGGTTAGTTAGGGTCTGGAAAATGCCCTCATACTCCTGTGCTACTGTAACTAAGTAATGGGACTGGGAGTCCAGGGCCTGCTTTATATCCTTACAAAAGCGAAGAAGTACGTTCCTGCACCTGAAAGGGCCCATGGCTTCCTCCATCCCCCCCCAAAGGTTCCAAAGTGGCCACTAGGGGCTGTTCAAGAGCCCACACACCACCTCTCGACTTACCACTCCCACATGCCCGGGCATCCCACCAGCACCCCAAGACATAAGAACATAAGAACAGCCGTACCGGGTCAGACCAAAGGTCCATCTAGCCCAGTATCTGTCTACCAACAGTGGCCAATGCCAGGTGACCCAGAGGGAGTGAACCTAACAGGCAATGATCAAGTGATCTCTCTCCTGCCATCCATCTCCATCCTCTGACAAACAGAGGCTAGGGACACCATTCCTTACCCATCCTGGCTAACAGCCATTAATGGACTTAACCACCATGAATTTATCCAGTTCTCTTTTAAACACTGTTACAGTCCTAGCCTTCACAACCTCCTCAGGTAAGGAGTTCCACAGGTTGACCATGCGCTGCGTGAAGAACTTTCTTTTATTTGTTTTAAACCTGCTGATAGTTCCTACGCAGGCTGTGCCAGGACCCCCACAGCATCTTAACCAAGACAGTCATCAGGGCTGCCTTGCACGGCCAAAGCCAGTATTCTGGGCGACCCTGCAGATGCCTCCAGCTAGGGTGGGTGGAGATTAGGAGGCCAGGCCAGTTACTTGATACTGAGGTTTCATGGCCACTTTCCTTTACTCTTCCTTAGTGTACAAAACTCCCACTTCTCCCCTCCTCCCAAATGTGGCCTTTCGTTACTTCCTTCTTTCTGAAGAACAGAGAGATGAAACTAGGGCCCTGCTTAGCACAATGTCGGTATCAGGCAGGAGACTGGCCGCACAAACCGCCACCACAGCCCATTTACAAGGTTGATAATCCAGCTCCCCGAGGGGCTGGCTAAGCTCAGTCACAAGCATCCCCCGGCCCAATAAGAGGAACGTGACACTGGCTAGTAGCTGCTTTGGGAAAGTTACAGTCTTGAGACACTGTATTTGGGTTCCTACAGTAATACGTCATAACAGATGGCTGCTTAATATGGGAGGACACAACACATGGCCCCTGGGACTGATTTCCCTTCTGAGCGGCCAATGCCCTTCTGGAAAGTTACAGACATAAGCAAGAACCCTATCTCTGCAGAGCACCTCCCTCCTTCCCAGACCCCGTGGCAGGGTCATTGCTGGGCAATGTACACAAGTAGGCAGTTCTGGGGCTGGAAGAACACACTGGTCAGGTGACTAATCACCTATTATGGGGTGAGGAAGTACAGAGGAGCCAAAAGTCTACCTCTGACATTTTATACCCACTACATGGGATAAGAGGAGTCACAGGAACATAAGAATGGCCACACTGGGTCAGACCAATAGTCCATCTAACCCAGTATCCTGTGCTCTGACAGTGGCTGGTGCCAGATTCTTCAGAGGGAATGAACAGAACAGGGCACTTTCCAGTGATCCATCCCTTGCCATCCACTCCCAGCTTCTGGCAATTGGAGATTTAGGGACACTCACAGCCTGACCATCTTAGCTAACAGCCATTGATGAACTTCTCCTCCATGAACTTACCTAGTTCTTTTTTGAACCCAGTTATACTTTTAGCCTTCACAACATCCCCAGGCAATGAGTTCCACAGGGTGACTGGGCGTTGTGTGAAGAAATACTTCCTTTTGTTTGTCTTAAACTTGCTGCCTAGTAATTTCATTGAGTGACCCCCTGGTTCTCGTGTTATGTGAAGGGGTAAATAACACTTCCATAGTCACTTTCTCCACACTAGTCATGATTTTATAGCCTCTATCAGATCCCCCCTTCGTCGTCTCTTTTCTAAGATGAACAATCCCAGTCTTTTAAATCTTTCCTTGTATGGAAGCTGTTCCATAGCCCTAATAATGTTTGTTGCATTTTTCTGTTTGTAACCCCCAAGGAGATGACATAGATTCCTGGGGATCTGTCTCCTGGCAGCTCAGGGTGAGGCACTGTCCCAGGTAGGGAGGGAGAGCCAAGGCAGACTCAGAGTTTGCCCGGCAACCAACAGGGAGTGAGATGCCTGTCCCAGGGAGCTCAGGAAAGGGGAGAAGCTATTTTTTGAGTCAGTCTGGAGCAGGCCAGGGCAAGGGCAGGACTGGCTGTGTGGAGAGCTGGTGAGTCCCAGGCCTGCAGGCAGGGTTTCCCCCGAGAACTGGCCTCTAGGGACCTGAAAGCAAGATCCTCAGCTGGGCTTTTCCATCTCCACTGATGGTTCCCAGTTTGTAGAGCTTTGCTGGGAAACTTCCCCAGCCAGGATGAGTTCACCCTCCAGCTCCCTAGGTGAGACCAGTCACCACCAGGTCAGCTCTGCTCTGCTGCTAGTCCAGGGCTGCTGCCTGCTGTGTGTGTGTCTGGAGGCTGGGCTAGGAGATGACAGTTTGGATTTTGGTACTGTTGTGTAACCTGCACCTTGAGTCCTGCACCCCTTTGTGATGAGGGGAAATCCTGAGACCGAAGCAGCCTGACTCCTGCCTGAAGAGGGTCCCGGGCAGCAGAGATCAGCCTCTCTGCAGTGACTGAGGAGTCCAGAGTCAGCTCTGAACCTGAGGATCATTCATGGAGTTTGTGAGTGCAAATTTTTAGTTAGTTAGTCAGAGAACTTGTTTGGGGACCCTCTACTCCCTGGACTGTGTCCTCAAGCCAGGGAGTGAGGGTTTCGGGATCTTATAACCTGCTGCATATTAAACCTGTGAAGGGATTTACCACCTTCTCCCACTTGTGAGTCCTTTGGGCTGAACTGAACCCAGTCAGCCACACTGCTAAACCACGGCAGAGACGATATCGTGGTCATAGGTCACCAAGGGCCCCAACAAAGTACGCATACCAACGGAACACTGATCTTACGTTTGCTACCTCCAGTCACGTGACTGGGGAAAATCACGAGTATTATCAGCCTGGGCTCTCCAACTATCTGGCAGGTAAGTGGGGGTTACCCTGAGGTTAGAATTTTCCTTCCAAGCTGCCCTGGTGACCCTGCCAGGAAGGAGCAAGGGGAGTGGCGGCACCGCCAAATAAATTCATAGGAAAAAATAAAGAAGATTCATCCTGCTGAGTGGGTGGTGGGCTCCAGAAGAACCCAGACCGGTCCATCAAAACCTGTAAGCAGATTGGTATTAAAGAAGGTAACCAGGTGGAGAGGGGGCGTTACATGTTCCTTTTCCAATTCTAATGTAACATTTTTGAGAGAGGGTGACCAGAACTGCACGCAGTATTCAAGATGTGGGCGAACCATGCATTTATATAGTGGCTTCATGAATTTTTCTGGTTTACTTTCCTAATGGTTCCTAACATTCTGTTCGCTTTTTTGACTGCTGCTGCACACTGAGAAGATGTAGTCAGAGAACTATCCACAATGACTCCACGCTCTCTTCTTTGAGTCGTAACAGCCAGTTTAGATCCCATCATTTTATATGTAGAGTTGGGATTATGTTTTCCAATGTGCATCTCTTTGCATTTATCAGCATTGAATTTCATCTCCCATTTTCTTGCCCAGTCACCCAGAGATCCTTTGTGAGATCCTTTTATAGCTCTTTGCGGTCTGCTTGGGACTTAATTATCTTGAGTAACTTTGTATCATCTGTAAACTTTGCCATCTCACTGCTCACCCCTCTTGCAGATTATTTATGAATCTGTTGATCGTACAGGTCCCAGTACAGATCTTCGAGGGACCCTGCTATTTACCTCTCTCCATTGTGAAAACTGACTATTTATTCCTACCCTTTGTTTTCTATCTTTTTAGCCAGTTGCTGATCCAAGAGAGGACCTTCCTTCTTCTCCCAGGACTGCTCACTTTGCTTAAAAGCCTTTGGTGAGGGATCTTGTCAAAGACTTTCTGAAAGTCCAGTACACTATATCCAGTGGATCACACTTGTCCATATGCTCATTGACTCCCTCAAAGAATTCTAAGAGATTGGTGAGGCATGATTTCCCTTGACAAAAGCCATGTTGACCCTTCCCCAACATATCGTGTTCATCTCTGTGTCTAAGAATTCTGTTCTTTCCTAGAGTTTCAGCCAATTTGCCTGGTACTGAAGTTAGGCTACTGGCTTGTAATGCTAGGATTGCCTCTGGAGTCCAGGCTCAATAAACAGTAATTAGAACCACAAGGCAAAACTAATGAGGCCTCTGAATCACCTGCCCATCACTCCCTGGACCATTTACAACACACTCTCTCTCCCACAGGGACAGGTGATCTGTGACCAGCACTGAGAGCAGCTGGAGCAACAGGAAACCGTCAAGCTCAGGCCCTGCTGGGATTTCTGATCGTTCACTGCACTGACACAGAATGAGAGGGGAAAACAGAGTCTTTACTGCAGCCCAGCCACCAGTAACACTGGGGGTTCCCACGGAGACACAGCTCCCAGGTGGTGAGGAAGATCGAAACCAGCTTGCCTGTGCTCCTCTGGTGTCACTAAGCTACACTCACATGGCAGCCTGGTGTGTGTGCGCACATGAGTACCACCAACCCCAAGCTTCATGGGCGGCAGGTATCATAGGCTGGAAGAGGCTGTGCCTCCCCAAACAGCATGGCGTGACCCCACCCATGCTCTGCCCTGGCCCAGGCTGGCTGGCGCTGAGGCTGGCCAACCTGCCACGGGTACTCAGGGTGGCTGGCACTAGGGCCGCACCGCCCAGCGCTCCGGAGATGGCTGCCTGGTGATCCAGAGATGGAGGCGCTGCAGCCGTGCCACACAGGCATGGGAACTAGAGGTGAGGGGAGTGCTGCAGCACTCCTGGCTGCCTGGAGTCCCGGCCTCAGCTCTGGGGTGAGGGGGTGAATAGGGGTAAGGGGGCTGGTTTTCAGCACCCCCACTATTAAAAATGTTCCAGCACCACTGCCATGTCACTGGGGCCATGGTGAGATGCTCTGGGCTTCTGCGGGGGAGGGGGGACAGAAGGAGAAGGGGAGATGAGGGACTTCAGGCACAAGGATAGGGGCCGGGACTAGCCTCCCCCCATGGCTGGATCACCAGCTGCTCATGTCAAGCATTCAAAAACCATGCAACTGACCACCCAGAATCAAGGGATTGGCTTAAAAATCATGAGTTAAAAAAAACCCCACTTTGGGTTCTTCATTTGATTTCTTTTATGAACCTTTCTTGGTAGAAACAAATGGAAGCTGAGATTCTCCCATATTCACTTGACTCTCGGTGCCAAGGCCTTGAGAAAAACACCAAATCTCAACAGACTCTCAGTCAAATCCTGAGAGCTGACCGCACTGTGTGCATGCGCCTGTTCATGGCACGGGGCAAGGGAGGAAGCACTGGATATTGCAGGCAGGCTGGTGCACAGTGTGAAAGGGAGGGACAGACCCAACGCCTTCCAAACAGGGCCAACTCCAGGCACCAGTGCAGGAAGCAGGTGCTTGGGGTGGCCAATGGGAAGGGGCGGCCCATCCACGTCTTCGGCGGCAATTCGGTGGCAAGTCCTTCGGTCCCTCTTGGAGGGAAGGACCCGCCGCCGAATTGCCGCCGAAGAATGAAGCGGCGCAATAAAGCAGCCGCTGAAGTGCTGCCAGTCGCGGCTTTATCTTCTCTTTTTTTTTTCTTCCCTCTTTGCTGCTTGAAAAGCCTCAACCCCCAGGAGTGTCCCAGCCCAGCGCCCTGGAGATGACAGCCAGCTCTCTGTCTAGTCAGGATTTAACACTGCACCCATCAGCATGGTATCTGAGCACCTGCCCCATCTACAAACTTCCCCACAGCCCCAACCTCAGCAGAGCTGCCTGTGACAATGGTTGTTTATATGCTGGGGTTACAGAGCACAGGGAGGGATCAGGCGGAGACGCTGAATAACAAACACCACAGAAAGGACAGTTACCTGTTCTGTAACTGGCGTTCTTCGAGATGTGTTGCTCAGGTGTATTCCACAGTAGGTGTGCGTGCTCGCCACATGCACCGGTGTCAGAAGTTTTCCCCTTAGCAGTACCCGTGGGGGGGGGAGCACTGGTGTGACCCCTGGAGTGGGGCCTCTATATCACGCTATAAGGGGAGCTGCACACTCCCCCAACCCTTGGTTCCTTCTTGCCAGACAACTCCAACAGAGGGGAAGGAGGGTGGGATGTGGAATACACCTGAGCAACACATCTCGAAAAACACCAGTTACGGAAACAAGTAACTGTCCTTTCTTCTTCGAGTGATTTCTCCTGTGTATTCCACAGTAGGTGACTCCAAGCTATGTCTGATGGAGGTGGGTAGGAGTTTCCGGGTTTCCGAGATGCAGTACCACCATACCAAACCCGGCATCATCCCAAGCTTGGGAGACGATTGCATAATACGAAGAAAAGGTGTGGACAGAGGACCACGTGACAGCTCTGCATATGTCCTGGATAGGGATGAGAGCTACACAGGTGGCCAACGAGGCCTGAGCTCTCGTAGAATGCACCTTAACGACAGGCAGTGGGGAAACCCCTGCCAGGCCATAACACATGCGTATGCACGAGGTGATCCAGCAGGAAAGGTGATCCAGCTGATGCAACGAACAGCTGCGAGGATTTCTGGAATGGCCTAGTTCAGTCCAGGAAAAAAGCCAGCGTCCTACGCACATCTAGTGTGTGTAGGCAGCGCTCCTTGTTGGAGGAATGGGGCTTAGGACAGAGTACCAGTAGGAAAATGTCCTGACCTATAGGAAGGCGGAGACCACCTTCAGGAGAAAAGCAGGGTGTGGGCAAAGCTGGACCTTATCCTTGTGGAAGACGGTATACGGGAGTTCCGAGGTCAAGGCCCTAAGCTCCAAGACAAGTAGGGCTGATGGGATAGCAACAAGGAATGCTACCTTCCATGACAGGTGAGACCAGGAACACATGGCCAAGGGTTCAAAGAGAGGACCCGTGAGGCGGGATAACACTAGGTTTAGATCCCATTGCGGCACAGGGGGGGCTAGCATACAGGAATGAACGATCCAGGCCCTTTAGAAAGTGGGAGGTCACACTGTGGGAAAAGACCGAGTGGCCCTGTATCGGCGGGTGGAAGGACAATATGGCCACCAAAGGCACCCTGACGGAGGCGGGCATTAGCCCTTGGGTCCTAAGGGATAGGAGGTAATCGAGAATGAGTCACAGTGATGCGGACAATGGGGAAGTTCCCTGCTCCCCTGCCCACCTAGACCATTTGACCAGGTACGTCCGTCGTGTGGACGGCTTTCTGCTTTCCAACAGAACTTGATTGACGTTCTCCGAACACCTCCCCTCCTCCTCATCTAACCACGGAGCAACCACACTGTCAGGTGAAGCGCGGCCAGGTTGGGATGGAGGAGGTATCCCCCTTCCTGCGAGAGGAGATCTGGGCGAAGTGGCAGCCTCTGCGGAGGAGCCCCTAAGACAGGGGTTGGCAACCTTTCAGAAGTGCTGTGCCAAGTCTTCATTTATTCACCTTAATTTAAGGTTTCGCGTGCCAGTCATACATTTTAACGTTTTTAGAAGGTCTCTTTCTATAAGTCTATAATATATAACTAAACTATTGTTGTATGTAAAGCAAATAAGGTTTTTAAAATGTTTAAGAAGCTTCATTTAAAATTAAGTTAAAATGCAGAGCCCCCCCAGACTGGTGGCCAGGACCCGGGCAGTGCGAGTGCCACTGAAAGTCAGCCTACATGCCGCCTTTGGCACATGTGCCATAGGTTGCCTACCCCGGCACTAAGAGTTGCAGGAGGGTCCTGTACCAGTGTTGATGGGCCAATCTCGGGCTATAAGGTTTACCCGCGTCCTGTCTGCTTTTACTTTTTGCAGGACTTTGCCTATCAGGGGAAAAGGTGGGAAGGCATAGAAAAGTTGGCCTGACCACCAAAGGAGGAAGGCGTCCAAGATCGCACCCCTTCCTGCCCCTCCCCTGGAGTAGAACTGGGGGCAGTGTCGGTTCTAGTCGGTTGCAAAGAGGTTGACCCGGAGAACTCCCCAGTCTCGGAAGAGCTGTAGGGCGACCTCCCAGTGTAGTGACCACTCACACTGGTGGGAAAAAACCCTGCTGAGGTGATCGGCTCGCACACTGTGAATGCCAGGAAGGTGGAAGTCTCGCAGGGAGATATCGTGGGCTATACAGAACACCCATAGGCTCAGGGCTTCCAGGCATAGGGCTGAGGAGCGCATTCCTCCCTGTCTCTTGATGTAATACATCACAGCCGTATTGTCTGTAAGGACTCTGATCACCTTCCTGTGAAGGTGCCCCCTGAAGGCCACCCATGCCAGCCGTATCGCCCTGAGTTCCTGACGTTTATGTGTAGGGATAACTCTGAGGCTGACCATTTCCCTTGGGTTTGAATGTTCCCTTTATGGGCTCCCCAGGCCAGGTCCGAGGCATCCAACACCCGGTCTAGTGAAGGGGAGATTTCTCGGAAGGGGACCCCATGTAGCATGTTGCACAGGAGGGACCACCATTGTAGGGCAGCAACTACTTGGGACGGTATCATGACAACCTTGTCCAGCCTGTCCCAGGCCTGGGAATACTGGGAGGCCAGCCAGAGCTGGAGAGGCCTCATTCTGAGCATGATATGCAGGACCGGCGCTACCATTTAGGCAGCCTAGGCAATCACCTAGGGTGCCAGAATAATTGGTGGGCGCCGTTTTGCTGGAGCGGGCGGCAGGCGGCTCCGCTGGAGCTGCCACAGTGGTGCCTGCGGAGGGTCCAGTGCTCTGCGGCTCCGGTGGAGCTGCCGCAGTCGTGCCTGCAGACGGTCGGCTGCTCGCGCGGCTCCGGTGGACCGCCCGCAGGCATCACTGCGGCAGCTCCAGCGGAGCCGCGGGACCAGCGCGCGGGGTGGCGAAATTGCCGTCCGCCTAGGGCGCTCAAACCCCTAGCACCGGTCCTGCTGGCATGGCACATCACGGATGTGCATGCCGCCCTGTTACCGAGGATCTGAAGGCACACCCTCGCTGTTGACACTGGGAAGGCCGTGACTGAGGCAATGAGACCTTTTAGGGTCTCGAACCTATCTGGGGAAGAGAGGCTGTGGCCTCTAACGAGTCCAGTAGAGCCCCTATGAACTGTATGCGTTGAACCGGGACTAACGTAGACTTGGCCTCGTTTACCACTAGGCCGAGATCTGCGCATGTGGACAGAAGTCTCACCTGGGCCTGTACCTAGGACCGAGAATTGCCCTTGAGAAGCCAATCGTCCAGGTAAGAGAAAATTTGTTCCCCTTTCCTCCGGAGATAGGCTGCTACAACTACCATGCATTTGGTGAAAACTCTGGGGGCCGCAGAAGGGACAAACGGGAGGACCGTGAACTGGTAATGGTCCCCCCCCGTACCAGGAATCGGAGAAAACGCCTGTGTCCCTCGAAAATATGGATATGGAAGTACGCGTCCTGGAGGTCCAATCCCCCGGGTCCAGGGAGCGGATGATAGAGGCCAGGGATACCATACGGAGCCTGTAGCAAACCATGAAACTGTTGAGATTCCAGAGGTCTAAGATGGGCCTGAGCTCCCTTTCGCCTTCGGGATCAGGAAGTATCGGGAATAGAAGCCCTTGTTCTGGAATTCTACCAGTTCCTTTTCCATCGCCCCCAGGTGGAGGAGGTGCGCCACCTCCTGTCCTAGGAGGCAGCCATGCTCCGGGTCCCCGAGGCTCACCCAGCGCAGGGAGAGTGGTGGTGATAGGGGGGTGAAGTGAACTGCAGCGTGTAGCTCTTGGAAATAGTGTTGAGGACCCACTGGTCAACGTTATCCGGGACCACTCCACTCCACTCGGAAGGCAAATAAATGGTTGCAGAACACAAACTTTATTAACTGGGGGGTCTCCCTGGCAACAGGCCTGGTGGTCCCCCGCAAAGAGTCAAAACCGACTCTTCCCTGCCTTTTGCCCTTTGAGGGGCCAGGCCTCCCCCTCTTGTGGGACAGGCGGTGGTGCCACTATGGCATCCTCCGGTGATGGCGAGGGGACCGACACGGAGCCTAGGGAGTCGGTTGGTCGATCCCTGGTCAGAGTCCGGGCGCGGTGCTGTCGGCTTGGGACCTGTTGATTTCTCCCTCTGTCGTGGAGGGGAGGCCGAAGGAGCCTGAGATGCTCCAGCCACCGAGCAGGGTCTCGCCTGGGCGGTGATCTGCAGCCACGGAGCCCATTGACACCACTGCCCTTGCCATGGTGTTCCGTGCCACTGACAGACTTGGCTGGGTACCGATGCGGAGGCCACCGCCAACTGCACGGTACTGCAGGAGCAACATGAGTGATGGTGCCTGTGACAGTGCCGTCCACATGACCGAGACCTCAAGGACGAAGATTGGTACCCGTCCAAGGTGCTGTTCCTGTACTCCCCCCGGCGGCTGGAGAGGAGTCCCGTGCGCGAAGTCTGGTAGAGCAGGAACTCAAGTTGGAGCATCTACATCGGTGGGTCGGGATCGGCTTTGGTAGCTTCGAAGCGAGGAGGAGCGTCGGTGCCACTTATCCCGGTGCCTGTGTCCCCAGCCGCAGGGCGTAGAGGAGCCCCAAGGCTCCCTCGCGGGTGGTGAGCTGGTCAGCCTAAGCGGGGTAGAGGGCTGGCATGAGCTGCGGGAAGACCACGTCGAGCGAGGCAGCAAACAGCCCTTGGAGCGGGGACTGTGCCGCATCAGGGAGGGTTGTTGTGCTCCCAGTGGCAGCTTCCCTCAAGACTAGGGGCCAACAGCAGCCTCACCACAGGGGAGGCACGCGCAGATGGGACTGGGCGGCTCCGCTCAACACGAGTTGGAGGCCCGGGTCCTGAGGGGGATCGCAGGCTGCCCAGCTCTGGTAAGGTCTCACCCCATCTTTCTCTCGGCGCCGCTGAGTCTTCCCTTGCTTCTTTGAAGGGGAGCGGTGCCAGCTAGTGGAGGGGACTTTGCTCCATACCAAAGACGCGGTGCTGGGCGCCGAATCCGTTCGGTGTGCCAGTGCCAGGGTCAGTGCTGATTCCATTAGGAGAGTGTGAAGTCTAACGTCCCTCTCCTTCGTAGTCCATGGTTTGAAAGATCTACAGCTCCTATAGTGCTCACTTACGTGGGTCTCGCCCAAGCAGGGGAGACACTGCGTGTGCGGATCACTTCTTGGCATAGAACTGTGGCAGGAGTCACACGACTTGAAGCCTGGGGAATGGGGCATGCCCCAAGCCCAGACGACTAACTGGGAAACTACTGAAGAACTGTACGACTAAGGCTAACTAGAAAAGCTGCAGCAAGGCTGGAGCACGAAGTTCGAACTAACTTCACTGGCGGCAAGAAGGAACCGAGGGTGGGGGGAGTGCGCAGCTCCCCTTATAGCGTGATATACAGATCCCTCTCCAGGGATCGCACCGGTGCTCCCTCCCCTACGGGTACTGCTAAGGGAAAAACTTCGGCACCCGCACATGGCGAGCACGCACACCTGCTGTGGAATACACCCGAGCAAGCACTCGAAGAACGCCAGTTACAGAATAGGTAACTGTCCTTTCTGTGGTGTTTGTAGTTCAGCGTCTCCCCTCGATCCCTCCCTGTGCTCTGTAACCCCAGCACGCACACCTGCTGTGGAATACACCCGAGCAAGCACTCGAAGAAGAACTGGCCAGGGTTAAAAACCAAGGAGCAAGGAAAAGAGGGACTGAAAGGAAAGTCGTTGGTGCCCTCACTCCTCACCCTTTGTATCTGGGCTCTTATGCTGGAAACTCTCTAGGGCAGGAACCGGGTGCATCTGCTCATCCTCTCTAGGGCAGGACCCTGGCCTTTCTGTGTGCTCATTCCGGCAAATGCCCACAGCATGAGAGTCAAATATAATATCAGCTGTGCAAAAACTAGTCACTCCCCAGCGGGTCTGCTGCCTCCGTGTCTCTCGCTCAGAGGTGAGCCATGGCGGCAGGAACTGCCCTTGAATGTGTCTGTGGGGCTCCGCACTGGTCGGCGTCGCTAGATGCTATTGCAATGGAAAGGTTACATAATAACAGGGTTCGGGCACGCCTGCTTCTGCCCTCTTGTACCGCCCTCAGCACTAACCAATAATGAGTAATAACGGTCTGTCAAATGCCATCCCGGCTCTGCTGTGACAGAGACACAGGCTGTTATCAGCCACGCTCAGGGAAATGCTACAAGAGAGAAAGCAGCACAAAAAGCCAAGGACCAAATGCTTAAGATTCTTTGCATAAGCACATAAGGCAGGCAGTGTCTCTCTCTGACCTGCTGGGCATATGCTGTAAAGCACTGAAGGGGAACAAATGGCTTGTACACAGAACCACCCAGCACAGATTAAGCCCCTGCAGGCCAGTCATGTCCCCACAGAGCCAACAATCACTGTGTGTAATGTGGGTCCCTGTACACAGCAGCTGTTCAGTACCCCCACCCCCACTCCCTTTTCAGAGGCAGATGAGCAGACGACAAGAACCCAGGAGCAAAGGAAAGAGCTGCTCAGCCCCTTGCGGCCTGGAGGTACCCGCTGGTGCAGATCAGGGAGGCTGCTGTCAGGCCACGGGCATGGGAAAGGGGGTGGGCTGGCAGTGCACTGCAACAACTGCCGTTCCCAGGTCCCTGCAGCTGGCCCATTACATGAAGCGGGGCTCAGCACTCCTGGTTCAGACCAGGGGCTCCCTGTTGGGCTAATTAAGAAAGTGGGACAGTACCTGGGGGCTACAAAAGATCAGTCAGGAGTCAGCCAGGCGAGGGTAGGAGATGGGAGCTGCCAGAGACAGACGGTGGTTCCTGGGGGCAGGTTAAAGGCAGGAGAGAAGAAAGAGGGGTTTGCTGACGGGGGTCCCCAGGGCCAGGCGGGCTGGAGAGGGCCGAAGGCAGGAGAAGCAGCAGAGGGAGATGTCTGCAGGCTCTAAGCTGCAGTTAGTGCCCAGGGGCAGAGGCAGGGGAGCAGCGGAGAGATGTACTCGCTACTGTCCCCTTGCTGGAGAGCTGAGGTGTGCTGAGAACAAAGACTGTGTGCCTGGGGGATATGGACTAGTTCGGGACTCAGGTAGAGACTTGTGCTGGAATCAGCTGGCCCCCAGGAGGGATGATGCTGTTTAAGTAAGAACCTGACGTGAAGTCCTTTGGGTTACCCACGAGGGACACTGAGGCGAGAAGCCACTGGCAGGGCTGCCCCAATGGGGTGTCCTGGAGGAGGCCACTCATCTACAGGGAGACTAGCCTCCAGGGGCACCTCCGAACAGAGCAAAGGTACCGAGTAATGGCTAGCAGCCACTTCGGCTCCAGCAACCAGCAGCAATATGGGACCGGCCCAGCAGAGAGAGTGGGACAGTGTTGAAATCCTGGGGCTAATTACCATACAAGAGGCTGCTTTAAGCATGGTGCCTCCTCAGTACCCTGAGCACTGGGCCAGCAGAGGAGCATGCAAACGGCGAAGCCTCTGTTCCTACTCTGAAGTGCGAAAAGGGTGGGGACAAGGAGCACGGCTGGGGCAGATCTCAGCGGAATCCCTGATTTGGGCTATTATGTATTGTTGCCCCTTTCCATTCCCGATCTGAAGCTTCCCCACCCCAGTAGGGGTGTGGTCCCAGCAAGTCAGTAAGTTTGGGATGGAAGTTCCCATAGTATCTAACCAAGGACGCTCACTCCATTACATTGGAAACCCTGGCTGACGCGATGCTCATCAGCCATGCTGGGCTTCTAAAGCAGGAAGACAGTGCATTGTGAAGCCGATTATACAGATTTGCTTTAGCACAGCGCAGCGAGCAGCAGAAACAGGAAACATCACAATGGTCTTCAGTGCACCGGAGATGTCTCAATTGTTACACTCAGCAATACGCCCGTTCCTATTAACGTGCCATTCAGTTATTTAGGAGAGCAGCAGAAAGTCACTGCCAAAAGGGACTGACAGCTTTTGACTTTGGCTCTGGCTCAATGACACGTTTTTGCACCAGACTTGTGTGATCCATAAGCAGGCAACTTTCTGGCAGCAAACAGCACTGAGCTGGATTCCTGGGGAAGGTCACGCTAAAGGTTAGGAAAGGCAGAAAGAAACATCCCTTTCTGGAGGGGTTCCCTGGGCTTGCTCAGGCCATAAATAACAGACAGCTTCCTGAGAAATGCAGCTGGCATGAAGGAGCAGACGGCACATCCCAGTGCAGGACCTGAGCAGGTGCAGGAGAAAGCAGCCATCTGGCAGCAGTTACCATTCCGAGGGCCACTGAACAGCTTGGCCAGAGGGCCCAGCTGGGAAATCAAACATGCACCTGATGCCCACAGAAACGTACTTCCCTCAGGGGACGGCCACACTTTGAGCTGGGGTGTGATTCGCAGCTCGAGGGGAAATACAGCTAGTGAGCTAAAGCCACAGCACAGCCTTGGCAGTGCGACCAGCTGTCCCAAGGACATCCCAATGGGCTGGGCCGGGGCTGCTAGCCCCTCCTGTGGCTGCGGCTACACTCTCCCTAGCATGCGAGCTCATGTGAGCATTTCTCCTTGAGCTGAGACTCAAACCCCAGCTCCAAGTGCCGACGTACTCTCAGGGGCAACATTTCTGTACCCGTTCTTTAGAAACAACCTGCCTGCGCTGGGGGAAGAGTTCCAAAACCATTCTCACGCATATTCAATCTTCTTTCTAAATGAGTTTGCTTTTCCTGTGTCATCTCTCATTGTGTCTGCTCTCCCCATATAGTCTAGTGAATGAGCTCACTGGCAGAAAGATCCTGGAAACATGCAATGCTAAGTGACTCTTGTAAAAGAACCAGACATAACCGTGTCACAAACAGCTCATATATTCACTATCCAGAGCTTACAAGGAACGGGAGGAAGCTGACAGCCAAAACTCACTCCCAGAGAGTTCCAATCAGCTGAAGGAGTGATGGGAAATTCCAGAACAGGAAACACTCGGTAAATCATCAGTTGGGAAGGACAGCCCCGCTCCAGAGAGTGCCCTCTAGCAGTAGATGTGGACTCCTAGTGCCATTTACACTGGGATACCAAATAGCAGAGCCTGGTTCCACAGGACGGTGCCAGTTTTGGTTAGACGTATTCCTCGAGGCTTAATCACATGACATAATCTTTAATTAAAGATTAATTTGTAATTCCTGGAGACTCCAGGACAATCCTGGAGGGTGGGCAGCCCTATTCCACAGCAACTTCAGGCCTGGGGCTGGGGAAGGAAATAGGGTGGGGAGATCCGGGCAATGCACCATGTCTGCAGCACCTCACGACTCCACCCACACAGAATGTCAGCTACTCCACTCCTCTGCCCTGCCCAAGCAGGTCTCCCATCAATGGGTTAACATCACCTGCACCAGTCACATAGCAGGATGAGTGCTAGACTCGCCTGGCTAAGGTCTGGAGTAGCTGTGGGCTGTGAGCCAGTCTGCACAACCCACCAATGCAAACCAGGAACATGAACTAATGAGCAGGCTAGTCCTTCAGTGCCATGTCTACCATCCACTCCTCAGTTCTCCATCTCACCTCCATTGCCTCCTGCTCGCTACCCACCGCCCACGTCATCTCCAGCCTCAGTAGCTGCCTCTTGGGGGCTGCAGGCTAGACGGCTGTTCAGAGAGGATTTGCACATGTTCCCAGGTATGCTGGCTGCCCCAGGGAAGTAGAGGCAGGGAACCGGGGTCACGGAAGGGATGTTCCTTATTTGTATCTGAGAAGCCTCTCCACCCCCTCCTAGCATCCCAACTGAATCAATTGCTTCAGATTGCTCCCCACCGCTGGAGCCATCTCTGCTGGTAACAGTCCCTGCAGCCAGCCCACCAGCAGGGTGTAGCAGCCATGCCAGGCAGGCAGCGTGAGAGGAAGGCTCCCAGCCCGACCCAGCAGTCATCGGTGTGTCAAGGCATAGATGGGAGAAACGGCCCTGGCTGGCTGTGAAGGGAAACCGTAGGTGGTTGAAGGAGGAAGTGGAGTAAGCAAAGGTCACTAGAGCTTAGTCAGAGACCTGCAGAAGAAGCTGCTGTGCTCTGTTAAAGCACCAGAGGGGAAACCTCAAGACTTCATTTCCCTCATTGTCTCAGCTAGCCACTGCTGCAAACAATAGGGCACCAGCGGGATGGGGAAGGGCAGC
The DNA here is from genome assembly GCF_025201925.1 of Gopherus flavomarginatus. NCBI lineage: Eukaryota > Metazoa > Chordata > Testudines > Testudinidae > Gopherus > Gopherus flavomarginatus. The sequence goes on from NC_066633.1 coordinate 22,814,513, forward strand.
TCAGCATGGTGACTGCACAGCACACAGCGGCCTTGGAAGGGCTGGCCTGTCATCCCTGGAGAAGAGCCCTGTCCACTCCCACAACAGCAAGGGACTGTCTCTGCAAGAGGCCTGCAGTTCCCTGGCAACCAGAGTTCTGCCTATGTGCCCTGGAATATGACCAGACTGGAGCCTGTGTTGGATGATGGTGGGCAGGACTGGCTGGAACCCCCAGGGAAGGGTGGCTAGGAAGGAAGGCTCACTGTGGGTCCTGAGCTCCTCCCATGGGGGTACATTCAGCAGGAGAAGCAGGAGGGGAAATCATGTACTTCTGAAACCCCTGCAACAGCAGGAAACAATGGTGGGTGACGGCATGCTGCCTGGGCTGCCCCACTTGCCCACTGGGCCTTGATGGGCCAGCGATCTCAGCGAGCCATTGAGAATCAACAGCCAGAAAATGTCCACAAAAGCCAGGCACGAAGAAGCTTCTGCCTGCTGACACACTCACCCTCCTGGAGTTTGACACTCTGGAGATAGAGAGGATTCCTCAGCACATTGCAGCGCCCGGGCTCATCTTCCTTAGTGAAGAGCAGCAAGTCCGAGTAGATGAAGACGGTCACCTGGAGGGTAAGATGACAACACAGAAGGCATCAGGAGCCATAGCCAAAGAGCCTCCTTCCAGTCTAGACAGTCATCAGCCCCAAGAGTTAGCCAGGACCTCCATTCCAGCACCACAGAGGCCTCTGGAGACACACTGGCAATGAAGAGAGCATTTCAAACACTGCAAAACTCAGACTACTCCAAATGACAGAAGCTTGCTAGAATCAACAAGTTATTACCCATCACTCCTACCTTGCAGTCTGTTATTTACAGGGGATTTCCGGAGCCCTGTGATGGGATGAATCAATGTATCCAGAATGTAATAGATGCAGTTGTTGTGCCCACATGAATACACCACACCGCTCTCTCTCCAACCCTCTTTTCCAAGGTTTTCATACCCCCAGATGAAGGACAAGAAAAGATTTGAGTTGTGGAAGTTCCAGTCCGGGAGCACATTTACTCGCTCAGATTGCAGGAGAACCCATTTTGGTGAGGATGAGGGGCTTTGACTCTGTTTTAAGCCATCACACACTGTCCTGCTCCCCTCAAGTAAACAACCGGTTGGCTCTGAAGGAGCCATGCTAAAGGAGAATGTTTGCAGGCATGTAATGGGGACAAACAATGATACTTAAAAACAATAATTATTTTGGCTGCAATTGAGATGCAAATATTACAAAATACATAAGCTACAAGCCTTAGCGACTTAATTCCCCTGAAACTCAGGCGAGGGAACCTACTATATATTCATGGCATTAACTGTTTGTTAATGGTTTGTACAACTCCTAGCACAGTGTGGTCCTGACTATGGCTCCTAAGTGCTACTGCAATAATAATAATAAATAACAAGCAAAAGAATCAACTCATCCACCACGTGGGACTCCATGACTCAGATGTTAGCAGTTCTGTCCTGCCAGCCAGTGTATGACTCGGCTTGGTTACGAAAGGCACTCGCTGGACTCTGAGCTTGCCCAAGTCTCAGCCAGATGCCCAAAGCCTACATCCAAATCTAGACTGAAAAGGGGACAGGACAAACCCTTGGGAACCTTTTGAATTTCTTTCTCCTCTAAAAGTGGGTGCTTCCCTAGACAGCCAATAGGCATGCTGTGTGAGGGATGAAGTGTAACAGGAGAGAGCCAATCTGCTGCTGTTCTCCCTGATCACCCCCAGCTCAGTGCCAGCAGTTGTACTGCACCTCCAGGATTGCTGGCACTGCCGCTGAACGATACAATACTGAGTAACTACTCCAACGTCTCTGTGACCAAACTTGTGGCAACTTATTTCCAAAAGCAGAAAATTAAAAAACCTGAATGCTCTTTGCTAGGGTTGTAAGAGAGAATCCACTTGCTGGCTTCACTACTGCTCTGTCGCCACCATTCCCTGGACCAGCCTTCAGCCACGGCACTGACTCAGTCAGTGCCGTTCCGAGAGGAGGCAGAGAAGAAGAGGCAGATTTCACTAGGCCGAGGGACCAGATTTCAGGTTCTAACAGAACTCCCGTATGTTGTGTCAGTGTTTGGCTCTGACGCTGAAATGAGTGGCCTTGCTACAGTCAGTTTTCCTTCCTGCCCACAGGTTTGGTTTTGTGGAGTTCTCAGGAGTGAAGAACTATGAACCTCGCTTTAGCTTACAAATAAAACTAGCATTGTGTTTGCTTCTCTTACTGAACAGCCAGAGGCCCGGCCCTGCTGCCCATGCTCACCCGCTCAGGGTTTGGCTTAATTATTAACTTCAAGACCAACACAGTACAAACCTCACCTTAAGCCTGCTTCTGAATTTGGCTTTTTTCAAGAGTCACTCCCTGGAGGATCCCTCCAGCCCTGGCCCTAGTTCACTCTGCCTGGTAAGGAAATACTCCAGCACTGCTGTACTTGCCAACGGGTGCTAACAGGAAACAACGGAGACCAGGAAATGTCAGCAAAATCACTCTAGCTCCATGGGGGGGGTCATAGGACATAGGAATCTCCAGACTGGATCAGACTCATGATCCACCTGGTCCATCCAGTCTCCTGTCTCTGGCAGTGGCAGTACCAGCTGTGAAAACCCAGCAGTGGTCAGACGGGGGATAATGTGACCTTTGCATTAGGTCTCTAAGGATACATCTGCAAGGCATGGCCATGGCTGGCTCAGGTCAGCTAACTCAGGCTCATGGGGCTCAGGCTGCAGGGCTAAAAATTGCTGTAGAGACATTTGGGCTCAGGCTGGACCCTGGGCTCTGGGACCCGCCTCCTCAAGAGGTCCCAAAGCTCGGGCCCGAGCCTGAACATCTACACAGCAGTTTTACAGCCTCGCAACCCAAGCCCCACAAGCCCGAGTCAACTGGCCCAGGCCAGGGGCAGGTGGTTAATTGCAGTCTAAACTTTAATAGTTAGAAACTGGCTCAAACCCTGAAGCTTGAGATTTGATGTCCCTTCCAAAATTTATTGTCATTAATTATAACAACTCTGGATATTCTTGTTATCCATATAAATGTCCAACCTCTTTTTGAATCTTGTTAAATTTTTGGCCTCAGCAAGTTCCTGTGGTAAGGAGTTCCACAGTCCAATATTGTGTTATATGAAGAAGGGTTTCTGTTTGTCAATTTTTAATTTGTCACTCTTTCATTTCATTGAATGCCCCTTGTTCTTGTGTTATGAGACTGAGAACAGAAGTTCGCAATCTCCCTTCTCTAGACCATTCGTTACTTTACATGCTTTTATCATGCTGCCTCCTAGCCATCTCCTCTTCAAAGTAAACAATCTCAATCTTTTCAATCTCTCTTCCTGGAAGTTTTTCAGGCCCCTCGGCATTATCATCATCATCCTAGGACCAAGAGTCTGTCACACTCCCCAAGAAAAATATTAGTTATTTTGCAAACACACATCCCTTTAAGCCCAGTGAACACAAAAACAGAAAAGTGCTTCCTTTAAAGTAGATCTGCTCACACACTGAACTTTCCATCCGTGGGAAACTCCAGCATTTGAAATATTTATTTTTTCTTCCAAATCGGAATGAAAACCTGCAATTTTTAAATTTCCCACAAAACAAAATTTCAAAAAAATTCAAATTCGAACCCATCAAAATGTTTCAGTTTGATCATGTTGACTCTTTTCCTTTCAACTATTTTATTAAAATATGAAGTATATTTTCTCTGTTGTATTAAATATAACAAAATATAATAAAATTATGATTTTAATTATATTAGTGTCTAATCAAAATGAATTGAAACAATAAACTCAACACAAAATGGTTTAACTGTATTGAAAATGACAATAGTCGACATGAAACATTTCATCTTTTTCTGTGGAAAATGCCCTGCCAGGTGGAGGTGCAGGAGGGCAGAGCACTGCCTCTGAGCTCTGGCCAGGCAGAGACCAGCAGAGCCTTTGGTCAGAGCTGTTTCAATGGGGTGCAGGGGTGGAAGCTGGACTGGAGAGGGGCTGGGAAGAAACCACAGGGGATCTCCAGCCACAGGCTGCAGACAGTGCGATCAAGGATCTGAAAGGGAAAGGGAGATGGGGCAGTAAATGGAGAAACAAGTAGGGTAAAGCTAGAGGCAGAAGCCAAGCAGATTTGAACTGAAGATCAAGAGGCACAAACACAGAACATAAAATGCCATTTCACAGTCACTTTTCTGAGCAGACCTACTGGGAACATGGAAAAATTAAAATTCAGCATGTAGAGAAAACAAGAGTAGAGACCAGTGCAGACTACACAGGAGGCATTTATCCAAGTGGCTCTCAAACTTTTGTGCTGATGACGCCTTTCACACAGCAAGTCTCTGAATGCGACTCCCCCACCCCCCATAAATTAAAAACACATTTTATCTATTTAACACCACTATAAATGCTAGAGGGAAAGCGGGGTTTGGGGTGGAGGCTGACAGCTAGCGACCCCCCATGTAATAATTTTGTGACCTCCTGAGAGGTCCTGACCCCAGTTTGAGAACCCCTGGTTTATACCAAACAGGAGCAGGGTCCAGTGCAGATTATACAGGAGGTGTTTATACCAAACAGGAGCGGAATCCAGTGCAGGTTACACAGGAGGTGATTATACCAAACAGGAGTGGAATCCAGCGCAGATTACACAGGAGGTGTTTATACCAAACAGAAGCGGAATCCAGCGCAGATTATACAGGAGGTGTTTATACCAAACAGGAGTGGAATCCAGTGCAGATTATACAGGAGGCGTTTATACCAAACAGGAGTAGAATCCAGCGCAGGTTACACAGGAGGCGTTTATACCAAACAGGAGTGGAATCCAGCGCAGGTTACACAGGACATGTTTATACCAAACAGGAGCAGAATCCAGCGCAGGTTACACACGAGGTGTTTATACCAAACAGGAGTGGAATCCAGCACAGGTTACACACGAGGTGTTTATACCAAACAGGAGTGGAATCCAGTGCAGATTCTACAGGAGGCGTTTATACCAAACAGGAGTAGAATCCAGTGCAGATTACACAGGAGGCATTTATACCAAACAGGCGCGGAATCCAGCGCAGATTACACACAAAGTGTTTATACCAAACAGGCGCGGAATCCAGCGCAGATTACACACAAGGTGTTTATACCAAACAGGAGCGGAATCCAGCGCAGGTTACACGGGAGGCGTTTATACCAAACAGGAGTGGAATCCAGTGCAGGTTACACAGGAGGCATTTATACCAAACAGGAGCGGAATCCAGCGCAGATTACACACAAGGTGTTTATACCAAACAGGAGTGGAATCCAGCGCAGGTTACACGGGAGGCGTTTATACCAAACAGGAGCGGAATCCAGCGCAGGTTACATGGGAGGCATTTATACCAAACAGGAGAGGAATCCAGCGCAGGTTACACAGGAGCCATTTATACCAAACAGGAGCGGAATCCAGCACAGGTTACACACGAGGTGTTTATACCAAACAGGAGCGGAATCCAGTGCAGATTACACACAAGGTGTTTATACCAAACAGGAGTGGAATCCAGCACAGGTTACACGGGAGGCGTTTATACCAAACAGGAGTGGAATCCAGCGCAGGTTACACACGAGGTGTTTATACCAAACAGGAGCGGAATCCAGCGCAGGTTACACAGGAGGTGTTTATACCAAACAGGAGCGGAATCCAGTGCAGATTATACAGGAGGTGTTTATACCAAACAGGAGCGGAATCCAGCGCAGGTTACACAGGAGGTGTTTATACCAGACAGGAGTGGGATCCAGTGCAGATTACACAGGAGGCGATATACCAGGGTGCAAGTGTCCAGGTGGTTGTCAGAAGGTGGTATTCTACTTTACACCAAAGGCCACACCTGTCACAGAGGAATGGTTCCCTCCATCTTCCTCGCAAACCCCATGGCAAAGCAAGGGAGGGTGAACCCCCCAAGTGACTAGGAAAGCATGGGCACCTGGAAGAGGTTCCTCCTGCAGAGCTAGGAGAATGGCAAACACTTGGAGGAGGGAGCATTCCAGAAGTTAGGGGTTAGATCATTACATACCTCTGTACAAGGTGGCTGCATTTGGGCTTGTTCTTTTCTGGAGCATGTAGAGAAATAAGCCAGCCCTGGAGCACAAGCAAAGCATTTCCTATTGATCCTCTGACCGGGGGTGCTGTCCCTCGGTTCAGCAAGCCGAGGGTTCGCTGAGCAGCCGCTTCTGGGACTGACTCGGCAGTTTCATGCAGGATTCTAACTGCTAACAAGGTGGGTCACCAGAAGAGCTACCCAACTGGTCCAGAGAGGCCCTGGGGAGGGTACCCACCCATCTCTCCCGAAGGGTGCTGTCACTGCTCAAGCTAGCAGCCTCCTGTGTGGTAGCAGGGCACGGAGGCACAGAGAGTTTCCTGGGAAAGGTCCTTTTCACACATTCGTAGAGATTTCAGGGCAGACAAGACCATGATGAGAATGCAGCCTGCAGAACACAGGCCAGAGAATTCCACCCAGGGCTTCCTGCAGCGTGGCCATGTGTTCCGGCGGAGCTAGAGCGGAGCTCTGAGAACAGCACATCCAATTGCGAGGATGATCTAAACACAGGTTTGTACTGACTGAGCTATAGTCTCAGTGAGGGGGATGGGAGGGTCAGGGATGGGGACGGGTAAGAGAGGGGTCTGGGGTAGGGAGAGGAAGGTGGAGTGGGTGTCACTGGGGCAGGATGGCAGGGTGGGGGTGGAGAAGGGAAGATGAGGGGGTGGAGAGGAGACGTGATGGCAATGTGGGGGAAGGGAGAGGAATGGGGGTGTCACTGGGGCGGGATGGCAGGATGGGGAGGGGAATGAAGGATGTCACTGGGGCAGGATGGGAGAGGGAGGGGTGAAGAGGAGAAGGTGGGGAGTGTCAAGGAGACATGATGACAATGTGGGGGAAGGGAGGGGAATGGGGGTGTCACTGGGGTGGGATAACAGAGTGGAGGTGGGGAGGGGAATGAGGGGTGTCACTGGGGAGGGAAGGGATGGTGAGGGGTGCAGAGGAGGTTGGGGGGTGTCAAGGAGACATGATGGCTGGGTGGGGGTGGGGAGGGGAAGGTATAGAGCGATTGAGTCTCTGGCCCAATTGGACTTGTTAGGCTGGAGGGAATTGCCATGAGTTGCAGTTACTGAGAGTTTGCTTTTGAAACCTCCCCTGGAGTTCAGTGGGTCTGTCTGACCCTTTGTCCCAGCCGGGCCCAGCTACTCCACTCCCAGCTGGACCTGGCACCCCAAGTGCTGGGATCTTGCAGCACAAGGCAGCAAGGAACGATCTGAAGAGAAAGTCTTGCTTGTGTCTCCGAGGTGGGGATCGGGGCATGCTGGCACTCCCAGTGCAGGGTTTCTGGCTGCCCCGAATGGAATTCCCGATGGCTGGGAAGGCAGGGAAAAGAGGGAGCAGGGAGAAGAGCGGGGTGGGTGGAATTTGTTGTAGCTTCAGTGGCTGCCTTCAAGGACATTAGGAAATGGGCCAGACAAAGGCAAAGTACATCTAGGTTCCTCTGCAAAACAGGCTGCAGCATTCTGGATCCTCTGGCTAGAGGCTTGTTGGGGGGATTTCGGAAGACCATAAAAGCGGGAATTGCAATACAGTCTAGACAGGATGTGTGTGAGGCCTGAATAAGGATTGCACCAGAGGTAGGGCCAGAGAAAGGATAGATTCTGGCAGGGCTCCAGAGATGGAGACCAATTCCCTCCTACAGGAGATGGAGGACAAAGAGCTTCGGGTTCCTGGCTCTGGAAGTGCCAAGTTATGGTCCAAGTGAAGGGGAAGATAATGGAGTTCAGGAGGAAAGGCAAAGAGTTCATTTTGAAATCAAGATGCAGGAATTCAGTCTCTGCCAGCTGCCCCATGGCTTCCCGCTCCTGAATGATTCAGAGCCCAAGCAAACAGAGGGATCAGAGAGCAATGCCCACACCAGTGCCAGGCATCTGCCACTCAGAACTGGTGTCCTAGGCTGACACAGGTCAGGGTTAGAAGAGAAAGAGGGCAGAGGGCACTAGCACACTGCAGAGAGGAAAGGGGATTATCCGGGAAATGAAAGCAGACGAGAGAGCGAGATAGAGAAGGCCGAGGGCTACCTTGAGATCAAGCCAGGTGAGAAGAGAGGTGTGACATTCTCTACCTTGGGGGAGCATCCTAGAACCCCCATAATCCTCATTTTCATAGAATCATGATCTTACATATAAAGCAGGCCTTGTAAGGGATCAGGGGAAAGGTTATGATCTGCTGAAAGTCATTTCTCTATCACAGATGTGTATCATTAATGCATGTGAAGTTATGAGAATTGTGTTGTGTGGTTGTCACTAAAACATGCTGTAAGTTAGGGAATCAGCCAGATATTAGCTCCCCAGAGGCAACAACAAGGAAAGTAACTAACACCCAGGTGGGGCATTAAACAACCCATCACCAGCCATTGTCCAGCAAGGGAGCTACAATGCAATGACTCACCTGCATGAGGCCACACCAGGGAATTGCTCAACCTTGCCTGGAGACTCAGCAGTGCCCCCCAGACATGCCTGGACTTGTGCTCCCCAAGCGCATGGTGTGGCCACATGCTGGACTTTTTATCCTGCCCCCACCTACGCTGCAAGCAACTAAGACACTGAGAAGACAACAAGTCTCCAACAGAGGAGATTGGCCCAGATTTCAAGGGTGAAATCTGTATACTAAGGACTGCAATATCCAGTGGGGTAAGAAAACCTGCTTAATCTAGTTGTTGCCCAGTCTAATAGGGTTGAGAGGTTAGACTGCCTGCTTATATTTTCTTTCTTTTGGTAACTAACTCTGACTTTTTGCCTATCACTTAAAATCTACTTTTTATAGTCAATACATTTATTTAATTGTTTATCTTTACCAATGAGTTTGTATGAAGTGTTGGGCAAATCTGCTCTTGTTTGACAAAGGCTGGTGTATGTCCATTTTCCATTGCTGAAGTTGTGAACCAATTAATAAATGTGCACTGCCCATCTTGAGCAGTACAAAATGGTATATTGCTGGGGTACAGTGCTAGGAGCTGGGGGGATTTGGCTGGTGCCTTTCTCTGTGTGATTCATGAGTGGCTCTGGGAGCATTTATGCAATCTCTAGCTGGGTGTGGGGCTCCACGTCTGTTGTGCTGAATGATCACAGTGCCTGGAGGGGCTTGCTGCTGGTCACTCCCAGGCTGGGGAGAGTTCAGAGGGCACAGCAGTCCCACAGTCTCAGGCTGCACCCCGGGTGGATCCCATCACAAGACTCTATAGTATAGGGTGAGACTCTGCTCTTGGGCATGCCACTGTAAATCGGACATGAAAGGTTTAAGGACGACAAGCAGGTGCTCTCAGTTCCACTGGAGAAGGGAAGTCTCCAGCTTTCTGAAGGAATGCACTGCACTTGCCTCCTGTCCTGCCAGGTTCCATGAGATCTAGATAAGTTCATGGAGGACAGGTTCATCAATGGCTATTAGCCAGGATGGGCAGGGAGGGTGTCCCTAACCTCTGTTTGCCAGAAGCTGGGAATGAGCGACAGGGGATGGATCACTTGACGATTTCCTGTTCTGTTCATTCCCTCTGGGGCACCTGGCACTGGCCACTGTCAGTAGACAGGATACTGGGCTAGATGGACCTAAGGTCTGACCCAGTCTGGCCGTTCTTATGTTCTTATCAGACCTTAGAGTGGGGATGTTGCTGAGTTCGATTGAACACTGAGTGATGTAAAAATGTTATTAGTTACGATCCTCCTCTCTCCACAGTGCAGCTAGCTAGGCTCAGAGCTGCTCCTGGATGCTGCTGCGCACTGTGCCCAACATGGCAGCTCAGTCTTCCAAGGCAGCTGCTGCCAGCCTGTCCCCTCCCACCTCATTAATCATATCCAGAGCCAGGCTCCACGGCCCTCAGCGACATATTCTTCTCTCTTCCCCCTTGCCAGATTTAGCAGATAGCACGGCCCCAAGTGCAACATGATTCCCAACCATCTCTCTCGCACTCACACCCAGGGCACACTTCTTTGAAGGAGGTAACTCCAACATGGAGATCCCACTCTCATCCCCTAGACGTGATAGACCAACAGGATCCATTTGTTCTCTGGCGCCCTCACTCTGACCGAGCTTGGACGTCTACAGCAGGGGCCCCAAAATGGCTAACCAGAGCCACTTGGCTATAGTGACAGGGCAGCATATTTCTTCTAGCTAGAAAAGCCTCAGCATGACCCTCTTCATGTTCCCATCTACGTCCACTTCCTGCCCCCCTCACCTTGGCCAGCCAGAAACGGCAGCTCAGTGACACAGGGTGAGCTAACATTTTGCTCTTGTGTAGACCTTTGTAACGGAACCGGAGACAGGCAACTCCAATCAACCCAGAGTGGGCATCAGGGCTGTACTAACTCATTGCCCCACAGAGGGGTAGGGGGGAGGTAAATATTACGACACTGCCTCCACACCCATACAGGAGCTGCACTCCCACAGCTGAGTACTCCGCTGATGCTGCATATACACCTCTACCCCGATATAACGCTGTTCTCGGGAGCCAAAAAATCTTAGCGCGTTATAGGTGAAACCACGTTATATCGAACTGGCTTTGATCCGCCGGAGTGCACAGTCTCCGCCCCCCACCCCGGAGCACTGCTTTACCACGTTATTTCAGAATTCGCATTGTATGGCGTTATATTGGGGAAGAGGTGTATTGGGGCTAGCGGTGTATCGGGGTAGAGGTGTACCTATACTTACCTGGGGGGCTTTGTAGCCCTAGAAGAGCCATGACAGTGAAGGACATTTGAGGCACAGGCAGGGCAAGAGTCTAGTTGCAAATCAGTGATGAGTTTCCCAAGTTAATGATACAATTTTCGAATGACTTTCATAGAAAGACCAATGAATCAGATCAGAAAGATGGCGGAATTATATTTTGAACACCACAGAGAAAAACAGGAGCAATTTAACAGAGCTGAACCACACAGATGCTTGTATGCCATTGGCCAGGAGCAAGGTGGTGGTTTTCTGAGACTCCGCAACCAGCCATCCAAAAACATGAAATACAAAAGGTTCTGAATAGTAAATGACAAGGTCCCTCCGTGGCTACATGGACATGACACAGAATTTTGTGCAGCCAAACAGGTTACCGAGCATCCGAACGACTACACACATATCAGCCGAGCTTTTCCGTTCGTGGCAGTTCCAAAAAAATGAAAACATAATTTTAGTTTAGGCTGAACTGAAACCAAAACTTTTGGAGTTTTCAGTGAATCTAAGGGTATATCTATACTACCCGCCGGATCAGCGGGTAGTGTTCGATGTATCAGGGATCGATTTATCCCGTCTCGTCTGGACGCGATAAAATCGATCCGCTAATCGATGCCCCTATTCCACCTCAGCAGGAGGAGTAAGCGGAGTCGACGGGGAAGCCGTGGCAGTTGACTCACCGCCGTAAGGATGGCCAGGTAAGTCAAACTAAGATACTTCGACTTCAACTATGTGAATAGCAAATAGCGTAGCTGAAGTTGCGTATCTTAGTTCGAACCCCCCTGCTAGTGTACCCCAGGCCTAAGAAGCCAAAAACATTTCATGGAATCATAGACTTTAAGGTCAGAAGGGACCATTATAATCATCTAGTCTGACCTCCTGCACAACGCAGGCCACAGAATCTCACCCACCCACTCACTCCTGTATCAGACCTATGTCTGAGCCATTGAAGTCCTCAGATCATGGTTTAAAGACTTCAAGGTGCAGAGAATCCTCCAGCAAGTGACCCGTGACATTTCATTTTGGGTCGAAGGAATTGATTTTTAATAAAGCAAAGGGACTGAAGGGCTGGATTCACAAAACCCAGCTCAAGGCGATGGCACGGATGCTAGTGCCCCCTTTAGCCCAATAGTGAGGACACTCACCTGGGATATGGGAGATCCAGATTCTAATCCCAGCTAGCAGGAACCAGAACCCAGGTTCCCCCCCTCCCACCTGGTGAGCACCTCAACCCCAGGCTGCTGAGTATTGCGGCAGGGGCTCTCATTCTCTCCTGTTGATGCTGTCCCACTTTGTAGAAAAGCAGGACTAGTCACTGGTCAGACAGCATGAGAATGACTCTGACTTGGTGGGTAGGGTGCTCCATCTGGGGGGTACCTGGGTCCAGTCCCTACTCCAGGGAGTATTTATACAAACAGAACAGTTTCAACGAGACATATTGAGAAAGACCCATCCCCAGAGGAGCCTATAGCCAGTGGCTAGGGCACTCGCCTGGCAGAAGGAGGAGACCTGGATTCATGTCCCTTCTCCAGAGCAGAGATTTGCACGTGGGTCTCCATACACCAGGTGAGTGCTCTAACCACTGGGCTGAAGGTTAGGGGACGTGGAGGTGCCCAGGTACCTCTTCCTCTGGGGAGGCTGATATAGAAATCTAGCCCAAAAAATTGAAGTGAGATGTTTTGTTAATGTCAAAATGGTTCATTTCAGCATTTCCAATTTAAAATTATTGTTTTATCAATTTCATTATAATTATAATTTTCATTTCAAAATTGACACAAATTTGTAAAATGTTTCAGTCAACCCAAATCTACATTTTTTGGCAATTAAAGATTTTGACGGAAACCTTTCTCCCACCTCTACGCATTATGGTAACTGGACAGCAAAAGGAGGGTGCGCCGCATGACAGTGTTTCAAGCAAAATCATCTAAGACAAACTACACTTTGTCCCATGCGTTCATGTCAGGCAGAGACAGGTGGGTAGAGCCCAATGGAGCTTAGACAAACCTCTTCTTCAGCGTCAAATACTTGGGGGTTGCAACACCTACATTTTGGCTCCAAATGAAGCCAAAGCAAAATTCAGATGAAATCATCAGATTCCCTGGGTTTGGCTGTTAAACTTCTGATGTACACAGTCTGGCTCAAGCATGTAACCAGCCCTGGTCTGGTTGTCAGGGGTTTGCACACCCCTCCTGATAATGCCGCAGGCACAAAACACAGCAAGTGAGGAGGGGCCAGGGGTTAGGAGAGGGCATATTTCCTCTTTCAGGACCTACACTTACCAAAAACCAAACCCTGGTGAAACCTAGGTATGGTTTCCCTTGAAGCCTGTTTTGGTTTCTCCAGTTTTGGGAGCTTCCACAGTGCACAAAGGTTTCCAACCCTGCCCCTGGGATCAGGTCCTGAGCCAACAGTTAAGCAGAAACAAACCTTCATGGCTATTAGGCAAATGACTGGCATGTGTTTGCCACGTGTGGAATTCTCTCTATCTGGTGCCATCAAAGAGGATCCAAAGAAGAGAAGACTCCAGCAACTGCTGTGGCAGTTAGTCTATCCCAAGATGAACTGGCTACAACTGGTTTTGAATTCCACTGGAATGAAGCATTTTAAAAGTCAAACATTGACCTTTTCAATCTAGCATGTTAGATGCGTAGGAATGTGTTTAAAAAGCACGAACACAATAACAATGTTAGGAGCGACTGAAATTCTCACCTTTACAGTCCTGCTTCTGCCTTCGTGAAGCAGCAGCTCCTCTGACAAAAGGAGAGTCCGGACCAGGTTGCAAAGGTCTAGAGGCTAAACATTTAAAACAAACAAACAAAAAAAGGATCCAGAACATCAACTCAAAATGAGAAAGTTTCCCATGAAACGTATTAACTCTCCACCCCCTAGAAGCTCCTCGCCTTTGGTTTAAGTTGTAAACCACTGCAAGCGAAGCAGCCGTGAGCTGCCCCGCGACAGCACATCTCTCAAGGATGGAAACTCTGCAGTCCAGCGAAGTGATAAAAGGGAAAAAAAACCCTCACATTTAACACCTATGTCATGTGAAGCTATAAAAAGATTATCAGCAGCTTCTGCTTCTCTGTACATTACTTCTTCTGCAAAGCGTGGGCTTGCCTGCGGCGGCTCGGAGAGCAGGAAGCACAACCACAGCACTAGCCCACCCCAGTCTCATCTAGATTCAACACGAATATGGGGAGCTACACATTTTTAACTGATTAACTTAATTAGCAAGATGAAGAGCCTCTGGGCAGGTGCCTTCTATGCTGCAGTAGACTTTGGGCTACATAGCCAGCTTTGCAGGGGCAACTTGCTTTGACATCGGATAAGCCAAGAACTAACAAAAAAAAAAAATCAGTTGCTCTGACTCCTGCACAATGCTGACAAAACCAGCTTCTGAGACAATATCATGCAGAAGAGCATTCAGAGCAGTGTAACTGCTGCCTGCAATGGGACTTTGCTCTGCAAAGCCTACAAGATGAAATACTGCAAAGCACAGAGGCAAAGTCTGAACTCACTGAAAGACACTGTCGTTAATATCAGTTTTAAAAGTGTGGGAACATTTCAGAGTGAAACCAAGAGTCACTGACTTGGAAAGACAATAAAACAGTAACAAAGCCCCAGTTAGTCTATGAGGTGCCACAGGACTCTTTGTTGCTTTTTACAGATCCAGACTAACACAGCTACCCCTCTGATTAAGCCCCAGTTGTGTTCTTACTTGGGCCTGGTCTACACTACGAGTTTATCTCGAATTTAGCAGCGTTAAACCAAATTAACCCTGCACCCATCCACACGACGCAGCCCTTTATTTCGATATAAAGGTCTCTTAATACCGATATCTGTACTCCTCCCCGACGAGGGGAGTAGCGCTGAAATCGATATTGCCATTTTGAATTAGGGTTAGTGTGGCCGCAATTCGATGGTATTGGCCTCCGGGAGCGATCCCACAGTGCACCATTGTGACCACTCTGGACAGCAATCTGAACTCAGATGCACTGGCCAGGTAGATAGGAAAAGCCCCACGAACTTTTGAATTTCATTTCCTGTTTGCCCAGCGCGGAGTGCTGATCAGCACAGGTGACCATGCAGTCCCAGAATCAAAGAAGAGCTCCAGCATGGACCACATGGGAGATGCTGAATCTGATCTCTGTATGAGGAGATGAATTTGTTCTATCAGAACTCCGTTCCAATAGATGAAATGACAAAGCATTTGAAAAAATCTCCAAGGCCATGATGGACAGAGGCCACAACAGGGACTCAACACAGTGCTGCTTGAAACTTAAAGAGCTGAGACAAGCGTACCAGAAAGCCAAAGAATCAAATGGACGCTCATGGAGGAAGGGGCGACTGATGACTGTAGCTATCCCACAGCTTTCGCACTATCCGAAAACCATTTGAATTCTTGGCTGAGCTCCCAAACACTGAAGGGTCAAAAACATTGTCGCGGGTGGTTCAGGGTATACGTCGTCAACGCCCCCACCATGTGAAAGCAAAGGGAAAAAAATCATTTCTCGCCTTTTTTCAATGTCACCGTAAGTCTACTGGATGCTGCTGGCAGACGCTGTGCTGCAGCGCTACACAGCAGCATCCTCTTCCCTTGCCTTGCGGACGGCAGACAGTACAGTAGGACTGGTATCCGTCGTCATCGTCCCGTGGGTGCTCCTGGCTGGTCTCGGTGAGGTCAGCCCGGGGCACCTGGGCAAAAATGGGAATGACTCCAGGTCATTCTCTTCTTTAAGTTTTGTCTAATGGAGATTCAGTCCTGTCTGGAATATCATGCCAATTGGAGGATTCTGCCTCAGGCTGCTCTCTGCAGTCAGCAGCACCCTTGCTACCAGGGCTCACAATCAGATATTTAGACCTCTACATTTTGCTGGAAATAAAAAAATTAAGCTGCCATTCAGAACTGACCCCCAACATACATATCCTGGGACATTTTGCATTTTACCAGTGTCAGCCAAAGGCCCACACACAAATGAAGATTCAGTCCTGCCTGTGCTTCTATCCTAGTGCTTGTCACAGATTCCCATTTTCAGTTACAGGCTGAGCAAGTGTAGAATGGTGGTTCACTCTACTTCGCTGTAAGCCAACCACCCTCCCCTCTCCCCTTTGATCTCTGCTTGCAGAGGCAATAAAGTCAGTGTTGCTTCTTATTCATGCATTCTTTATTGCTTCATCACACAGATGGGGGGATACTGCCATGGTAGCGCAGGAGGGGTGGGGGAGGAGGGAAGCAACGGGTGGGGCTGTTGTAGGGGCACCCCTAGAATAGCATGCAGCTCATCATTTCTGCGGGATGTCTGGGGCTCTGACCTGGAGCAGCCGTTTGCCTCTCTGGTTCTTTAGTAGGCTTGCCTGATATTTTAGGCAGGACTGACTCTCCATTAGACAAAACTTAAAGAAGAGAATGACCTGGGGCATCATTCTCATTTTTGTCCAGACGACCCCAACTGACCTCACCAAGGCTGGCCAGGAGCACCCATGACAGCAGCAGTCAGTACAGTATGACTGGTAACTGTCTTTGTCAACTTGCAAAGCAGCAGATGGTACAGTAGAGCTGGTAACCCTCTCTGCTAACTTGCAAAGGCAAGGGGATGCTGCTGTGTGGCGCTGCAGTACTGCGTCTGCCAGCTGCATCCAGTAGACATATGGTGACAGTGAAAAAAGGCCGAAGGGGCTCCATGGTTGCTGTGCTATGGCGTCTGCCCGGGCTATCCAGGGAAAAGGGTACGAAATGATTGTCTGTCATTGCTTTCACGGAGGGAAGATTGAGTGACGACATTTACCCAGAATCACCCACGACACTGTTTTTGCCCCATGAGGCATTGGGATCTCAATCCAGAATTCCAATGAGCGGGGGAGACTGCGGGAACTATGGGATAGCTATGGGATAGCTACTCACAGTGCAACGTTCCGGAAATCGACACTAGTCTTGGTACATGGACACACACCGCCGAATTAATGTGCTTAGTGTGGCCGCGTGCACTCAACTTTGAACAATCTGTTTCCAAAAATCAGTTTCTGTAAAATCGGAATAATCCCGTAGTGTAGACATACCCTTAAAGACAAACCATGAATGCACCCATTGCCTGGGCACGGTGAGTTCAGATAACACATGCAATACACATGCAGTAGTTGTGCTGTGGAAGACAATGATAGGGAAGCGAACTTGTTTTGAGAACCAGATTATGGAACTGGCTTGGCTCATCCCAGAAGCTGCAAACTGAGTCAGCATCAGGGGCAGCTCCAGGCACCAGCACACCAAGCGCGTGCCTGGGGCGGCAAGCTGTGGGGGTTGGCCTGCTGGTTGCTGGGAGGGCGGCAGGCAGGCGGCTTTTGGCGGCACGCCTGTGGGAGGTCTGCCGGTCCCGCAGTTTCGGCGGCAACTCAGCGGCGGATACACCGAAGGCGTGGGACCAGCAGACCTCCCGCAGGCGTGCCGCCAAATCCGCGTTACCAGCGGACATCCCGCAGCACTGAAGGACCCCCCGCCACCGAAATGCCGCCGAAGACCCCCCAGAGTGGGGCCCTCTTAGGCACGGGGCCCGATTCTGGGGAATTGAGGGAATAGGCTAAAGCCAGCCCTGATTACCCCCCACCCCCGTCCCAATTTTTCACACTTGCTGTCTGGTCACCCTAACCTTGCAGCCATGAGCAGCTATGTCATTCGGTACCTTCCGTAATGAGAACTCGGTGGTCGAAACCCAGGCTTGACTGGTCAGGATTCCCTCAAATGGCTGAAGCAGCCAAGCACCAAAGGTGGAAAGCTGCCTTTTTACAATGAAAACCACAGAAGCTAGAGATGGGGAAGTCCATTGCAACAGCAAGTCCATCCCCTTACAAGAGCAGGACATAGTTCCCTAGAGAGGCTCTGCACTGAATGCTAGACAATACTAGGAGGGGGAAGCTGAACATGATGAGGGATCCAGCTCTTTGCTACACATTGCATGGAGGATTTCTTTCCCTTCTATGACAGTATCTACAGTCATGACTCAAGCTCTGGCGGCGAACTCTGCGCTTCCTGCCAAGAGGCTGCGCTTGGCAGGTGCCATCCCCGGAGTGCAGCACAGCACATGGACAAGGGTCTTTTCCTACAGCCAACAGCTCAGTTCCCTGACCAAAGACTTTCGATGAAAGTCGATTCTAGTGGTACATGGTGGCTTACGAGTGGGTCTTTGAGGCACTGAGGTGAATGAAGAGATTAAAGGAAAAGTAGTTTCCACAATGGGACAGAGATGTGAGGCACATTCCCTGGCACAAAGAGCAGGCAGCACTGCAGTTTGTTAGAGAACTTTAAGTTAGCACGTGCAGGGAGAGTCTGTGATACACAGGCTGCCTTTGGGCCACACCAGGCTGGGTAAACAGGGGAAAATCTGATTGTTTAATTTAGTTATTTAAATTACGTTTTTCTTTTTTTTAAATAAACCTGTTTAAATGAAATCTGAATTTAATACAAAATATGTTAAGGCTTGAACTTCTTATAACTCAGTTGTGAATGTGAAACAGGTTTTGATAAGAGAAATGTACGTATCCAAAATATTTAAGATTGTTTTGTTTAATCAAAATAAATGTTATATGTGGTTTTGTGTGTTTAATTAAATCCCTGTTACCATCCTAATGCAGTTTAGCACAAATCATGAGCCAAAAGTTTATTGTCTCATAAATAAGCAGTACATCATTCCCCATTTCTAACATACTAAATGTACAATTGATAAGAATCTGACAATATTAGGTTATATAAATAACTGTGTACCTTGCTATAGTGTTATTGTGTCCCCCGCTAGGTTGCAAAAAGATGCATCAACTCGAGTGTAAAGGCACTCTTTGGTTATAAATCAACATGTTTGATCAGTTATAGCAGTCAGAGAGAAAGCACCTTTCTTTAGACAATAACTGGAAAAGCTGATTAAAATTGATGATTTAAATCCAGGCTTTGCACTTGGTGATTTAAATCACCCTGATTTCAGTCAGTCCCCCCTGGCCATACAGCCTGGTTTCCAGATGTGCCGGGAAGGGCCAGCTTACCTGCACAAAGACAGGGAACACGAGGACTTTGGGGGCCAGTGTCACATAGGTGCCGTAGCTGGAGTGCGGGATATGAGGCCTCACAATGGTGCAGTTCTGGTAGTTCCCATAGCTCTTCATAGTTTGCACTGTCTTCATCAGCCTGGATTTCCGTCCGGATCCCGTATGAGATTTGCCTTTTCCTGCATTTCCTGGGATCGTGAGAAGCCAAAAGAAAGCAAAGGAGAGAGAGCGAGAACTGAATTTGCAAGGGTCTAGTCCACTCTGTCATTATAATTCCTGACATCGCTGATAATGCAAAGGGGAGTAACTCAAACTGAGAACTGCAGGGAATCAGTGTCTGTGCTATCATAACCACTCAGCATTGTAGTGCATGGAGCTGCTGAGTGAGTGAGCCAAAGATTAATCAAAACATGGGGCCAAATCCTCACCTGGCACAAACAGATTTACACCAGCTGAGGATCTGGCTCTATGACTTACACTCACACGCACAGCACAGTGGGTGGTTTGTACAAGGGTTTTATCAGCACTGATGTGAAATGGTCACATTACTCGTGAACTGCAAAATCCCAGCTAAATGCCAATAAAACCCAGTCAGTAGCTCAGCACCCATCTTGTATTTTGTACACACCATATGTTGTCAAACATATTTTGCAAATGTTTTCGAGTTTTAAAGAATGTAATTGGCATTATTTGCTGTATGTATCCAACAGAGCAGGGCTCAAACTCATAAAAACTAACAGATGCAAAACAGCTCTAAACATGAGTGTAAACAGACCCACAACTGTCCCCTACCTTCGGACCTTCTTCCCATTGCTAAGCATGGACACTCCCCTTCTCAATAGGATAAAGAGTCATAGAGTTTAAGGCCAGAAGGGACCATCAGATCGTGTAGTCTGATATCCTGTATATCCCGGCCCACCAATACCATTCAGCACCCACACACTCAACCCAACACCCGAACTGAGACCAAAGTATCACAGCCTGCAGGAGACTGGACTTCTGGCTATGAAATGATTACGTGAGATAATCCTGGCAGGTGACCCACATCCACATGCTGCAGAGGAAGCCAATCACACCCCCACAGGTCACTGCCAACTCGACGTATGGTGATCAGTTAGACCAGGAGCATATGAACAAGAACCAGCCAGCCACACCCCTCAGAGAGAGAATCCTTGGTGCCACCCCGTCCAATGTACCGTCTCTGGCTGGGGCCAGTCCTGATGCTTCAGAGGAAGCACCCAGGCCTAGCCCAGATGGATGTCAAAGCTGTGACATTTTTTCATACAGAAATCCTGTCCCTGGTCCAGAACTGAATCTTGCCCAGTCCTAGGGTATTTGGGGCCTGGGGAGCAGATTTCACATTATCAGGAGAAGAAAACATTCTCAGGCAGGTCACTCTTTTAACTGCAACTCTGAGAAGCTGCTCGGGGTGGGAGACGCCAGAATAAATGTCAGAAAAATGGATTTGTAAATCTCTCTGTAAGTATCTGAATGACCCCAGGCCTCTCCAAAGCGACCACGTGGCTATTACAGCTGCTCAGACATGGCGAATGTACACGTCAGTGACGACTCGTTGTGAGTGAGAGTGGCAGCACCCAGACCACACAGGTTTGGTTTTTAAGCGTCGTATTTCACTGTCATGCTCAGGAAATCTGACCAACTTCATTAGTTTTCTTTCCGGACAGGTAGCGGAGTCGGTGGTACTCTGTGTGTACTGTGAAGATGGTTTGGGGGCTGCTTTGCTTGGATATCAACCCACTCTTTCCTCACTAATGGCTCCTATCACTGAGCTGTCCCCTTCTTGCACAGCTCAGTGATAGGGGCGGCTATGGTGCTAAAGTGGGGCACGAACCTTCGATAGTACCCCATCATCCCAATAAAGGCCTGGAACTGCTTTTTGGTTTGGGGAGCGGGCCAGTCTCTGATCACCTCCACCTTGGCTGGTTCCTGCTTTAGGCAGCCGCTCCCCACCCAATGGCCCAGATAATATACTTCAGCCATCCCCACCTTGCACTTCTCAGCTTTTACGGTCAGCCCAGCCTCCTGGAGTCGGTCCAGCACTTGTCTAACCTGGGACATGTGGTCCTCCCAGGTCCGGCTAAAGATGCAGATGTCAATATACGCCACGGCAAAAATCCCCCTCAGTAGCTGATCCACCAGGCTCTGGAAGATGGTCGGCGCTCCCTTGAGGCCGAAGGGCAGGGTCAGAAACTCGTAGAGCCCCAGAGGGGTGATAAAGGCTGATTTCAGCCTGGCATCTGCGTCCAGCGGCACTTGCCAGTAGCCCTTTGCAAGATCCATGGTGGTGAGGTACCGAGCGCCTCCCAGCTTGTCTAGGAGCTTGTCAGGCCTGGGCATGGGGTAGGCATCAGATACGGTGCTGGCACTGAGCTTTCAATAGTCCACACAGAACCGATCGACTCATCCCTTTTGGGCACCAGCACCACTGGCGAGGCCCAAGGGATGGAAGACGGCTGGATCACCCCTAAGGCCAGTATGTCCCTGACCTCTCTTTCTAGGTCCTGGGCAGATTTCCCAGTGACCCGAAAAGGGGAGCATCTTATAAGGGGATGTGACCCGGTCTCCATCCGGTGAACAGTCAAATTAGTGCATCCAGGCTGCCTGGAAAAAAGTTGTCGGTATAGATGTAGCACCCCTCTGATCTCAGCGTGCTGGGCCAGGGTCAGCTGATCAGAGAGGGGAATTGCCTCCAGGGGGGAACCAGCTTTTGTCCCAGGGAATAGATCCACTAAGGGGTCATCTCCCTGCTCCTCCCAATGTCAACACACGGCCAACACCACATTCCCCCTGTCATAGTATGGCTTCATCATGTTCACGTGGTACACCCGACGGTGATGTGACCGGTTCGACAGCTCCACCACATAGTTTACCTCATTTAGTTGCTTGATAACCTTGAAGGGTCCTTTCCAGGCAGCCAGGAGTTTGTTTTTCCTCACGGGGATGAGAACCATCACTTGATCCCCGGTGGCGCAGGCATGGGCCTGCGCCATGCGGTCATACCAGACCTTCTGCTTCCTCTGGGCTCGGGCCAGATTCTCCCTGGCCAGGCCCATGAGCTCAGCAAGTCTTTCCCGGAAGGTCAGGACATACTCCACCACCGACTCTCCCTCGGGAGCGGCCTTCTCCTCCCATTCGTCTCTCATCAGGTCCAGGAGCCCCCTTACCCGCCTTCCATATAACAGTTCGAAAGGCGAAAACCCGGTAGATTCCTGGGGTACCTGCCTGTACACGAACAGCAGGTGAGGTAAGTACTTGTCCCAGTCCTGTGGGTGCTGGTTCATAAATGTTTTTAGCATCATCTTTAGCATCCTGTTGAACCTTTCCACCAGCTTGTTGGACTGGGGGTGATATGCTGAGGCCCAGTTGTGCTGGAGCCCACATTTTTCCCACAAGCACCGGAGCATCGTCGACATGAAGTTGGACCCCTAGTCTGTTAAGACTTCCTTGGGGAACCCCACCTGGCTGAAAATGGTCAGCAGCGCATCTGCCACTGTGTCTGCTTCGATAGAGGACAAGGCCGCTGCCTCGGGGTAGCGAGTGGCGAAATCTACCACCACCAGAATGTATTTCTTCCCCGACCAGGTCGCCTTGCTGAGAGGTCCCACTATGTCCATGGGCACCTTCTGGAAAGGTTTTTCTATGATGGGAAAAGGCCTCAAAGCCGCTTTCCCCTTGTCCCGGGCCTTCCCCACCCTCTGGCAGGGGTCACAGGTTTGGCAGTACTGTCGGACATGGGTAGAGACCCCAGGCCAGTAAAAGTTCTCTAGCAGCCTCTGCCTGGTGCGCCAGATTCCCTGGTGCCCTGCAAGAGGGATGTCATGGGCCAGGTACAGTAGCTTGTGGCGAAACTTCTGGGGAACCACCAGCTGCCTCCTGATCCCCCATGACTCTACTTCCCCTGGGGGAGCCCATTCTCGGTACAGGAACCCCTTCTCCCACAGAAACCTCTCCCTGCAACCTCTCCTCATGGTCTGTACCGCACTGAGGTTAACCCGGTCCCTGGGCTTCCGCAAGGAGGGATTTTTCTGCAATTCGGCCTGGAACTCAGCAGCTGGGACAGGGATGGGGACCTGCTCTCTCTCACTGGCTGGGTCTGAGGCCACAGCCTCTCTGAGCCATGTCCCTGGGCGTTCCCTCCCCACCAGGTTAGAGTACCTTCCCCGTTGTCAGGGAGCAGTGCCCTTCGCCAACTCTGACTACGGGTCACGACCAGGGCACCCCGGGCATTGCTTGGCTAGACCTCCAGGTCCCGCCCCATTAACACCTCCATGGGCAAATATGGGTGTACCCCCACATCCTTGGGGCCCTCCTTGGCCCCCCACTTCAGGTGTACCCTCGCCATGGGCACCTTGAATGGGGTCCCACCCATGCCCATCAGGGTCAGGTAGGTGTTGGGCACCATCCGATCTGAGGCCACCACCTCGGGCCGGGCCAGTGTTACCTCTGTGCCCATGTCCCAGTACCCAGTGACCTTCCTCCCATCTACCTCCAAGGGAACAAGGCACTCTCTCCGGAGGGACAGCCCCATGCCCACCCTGTAAACCAAAAAATCTGGAGTCTGGAGCATCCAGCCCCCCAGAGGAGTTGACCTGGGGCCCTCCACCCTCCTTCACAGGCAGTACGTGGCCAGCCCCCCTTTCCTGCGAACGCTGCCCCTCGTCCAGCTGGGTCTCTAACAAGTTAACCCGGTGTGGGGTCGGTCTGCTCAGTCTGTCCTTGAGCCTGGGGCACTGGGACCGTATGTGGCCCCTCTGGCCACATTGATAGCAGCTCGTGTCCCGTGGGTCCCCTCGAACTGGTCGGTTTTCCCTGATGCTTGGCGTTCCCCTTGGGAGGGGGTTCCCCCTATTCCCCCTTTGGGAGGTCCCAGGATGACTTTCTTTCTGCCTCACGGCGGACCTGTTCCTTTGGGGCTCCTCCCTGCCACTCCCGACCAGCTCTTCACAAACTCATCGGCCAGCCGCCCTGCATGTCATGGGTTCTCTGGCTTTTGTTCCCTCAACCACAGCCTCAAGTCGGATGGGCACCGCTCATACAGTTGCTCCAGTACCAGCAGTTTAACCACGTCCCACTTCGTCTGGGCCCCATCTGCCCACTTGCTGGCATATCCCTCCATGCGGACGGCTAGTTGCAGATATGAGACCTCAGGGGTTTTATACTGACTCCGGAACCTCTCCCGGTACATCTCAGGAGTCAGCTCAAACTCGCACAGCAGGGCCTGCTTGAATAGTTAGTAGTTCCCTTTCTCCTCCTCTTCCAGCTGGCGGTACAATGCCACGGCCTTGGGGTCCAGTAAGGGGGTGAGAACCTGGAACCTGTCCGCAGGATCTACCTGGTGCAGCTCGCAAGCCGTGTCAAAGGCACCCAGGAAGTCATCCATGTCCTCCCACTCCTTACGCTGGGCCAGGATGCACTTATCAAAGCTCTGTGCAGTCCTGGGCCCCCCCTCACTCACTGCAGCCGGGGACCCGTTGCTCCTCAGCCTCGCCAGTTCCAGCTCAAGCTGACGCAGTCTCTCTTTCTCCTCCCAGTCATGTTCTCTCTGTCCCTCTTTCTCCTCCAGTTCCCACTGTCTTTGTCTCTCCTCATGTTCTCTCTGTCTCTCTTTCTCCTCCCGGTCATGTTCTCTCTGTCGCTCACGATCCTCTAGCTCTTTCATTTTTAGCTCTCTCTCCCATTCCAGCCACTTCCACTCCACGGAAGCCGAGCATCGCCGGGACGATCCTCTGCTGGGGGGTGAACTGCGCCAGGAGGATCCCCTGCTGGCCAGGGGTGTCACGGTGCCCTCGATATTCACTGGGCTCCTCCCCGCCCTTCCCCTAGACATAGGAATGGGGGTTTCAGGAAGCCCTCAGCGCTGGCTGCCCACGCCCAGCAGGGACAGACACTGGTGCCTGCGCTGCATCAGCCAGGCTGCTTCCCTCAGAGACAGGGATCAGTTCATTCGAGTGATCTCCCTCCTCCAGCTGGGCAATCAGCTGGTCTTTGGTGAGCCTCCCACTGCGCAGCCCCCTCTGCTTGCACAGCTCTACCAGGTCACACTTAAGCCACTTGGCATACATCTTTCTGCTGGCCACTCACAGGCCGGGGTGCTCACTGCTCCCCATGGTTTTCAGGGGGACTCCTAGTGCACCAGCCCTTCTTGAGGTCACCACCTCCCTGCCAGGGTCGAACTGCAGACTCCTCCGCCCCTGGGACCACTCGCTGCAATCCCCCGGGGGACCCTGTTACTGCAAAGTCCTTCTCACTGGGCACACACTCCCAGGGGTTAATCACCCCTGAAGTTGTCCCTTCATTTTACTGCTCCCCAGTCACTTACTGCAGGAAGCGCCGTCCACGGGGTGCAGTATCTCCCGCCACTGCCACCAGTTGTCACAGAGTGTGGGGGAGTCCGGCCCTGCACCCCTCTTCCTGGGACTCACAGTGACTCTCAGCCAGCCAGTAAAACAGAAGGTTTATTTGACAACAGGAATGCAGGTTACAGCAGAGCTTGTAGACACAGCCAGGACCCCTCAATCAAGTCCGTCTGGGTCTCAGGAAGCTTAGTCCCCTGAATTCCAACCACCCAGCCCAAAAACCGAAACTAAACTCCACTCCCTCCAGCCGGCCCCTTCCTTTGTCCAGTTTCCCGGGCAAAGGTGCTGACACACCTCCCTGCTCCCTGGCTCAGGTTACAGGCTTAGGTCCTGGCCCCTCACCTAAAGTAAACCCCAGCTCTCCCATCCACCACACAGACAGTCCTTACTCCATCACAAACCCATATAACTTTTCCTTCTGATACTCATTTTACAGCTCTTCCTTTTGGTTACCCCCAGGATGCCCAAGAGGAGCAGGGACAGTGGCAGGGAGGGGAGCGGATCATTCTCAATTAGCCAAAAACAGGCACATACCAGAGCCCGCAATCTAAACTCACCCAAACTATCTCATCACATTTCCCTAATCCCTGCAAGACTGTGTCCTACACACGCTCTTTCAACTGGCCGAGAGCTGGCAGCATCCCAAACTCCCCAGCTGAGCCTTCCTCATAGAGACAGGAGCCTCTTTAGAAGGTGATAGTCAGAACTGCGTGCAGTCCATTGCATGGGGGAGCTTACACACAGCCTGGGGTACAGTGCTGGGATCACTAACTGATGGAGTTTCATGGATCTTTTACTGGCGTGCAGCACTCTGGCATTTTTAGGTGTGGCTCTCTCCTGTGCTTCCATCCTAGCAGTAGCTGCACTGGCTGGAGAATGAGTTAATTGCCTTCAGAATGCCAGCTGTAGAGGTCAGCAGTGCTTCTATATCCTGGGAAATTTCCCAAAACCTGGGAATTTGTGAGTAAAATGTTTCAACTTGGGAAATTGGGAATTTTCATTCAAAACATTTTACTCACAAATTCCCAGATTTTGGGAAATTTCCCAGGATACAGAAGCACTGTAAAAAAACTTTATCTGGGAATTTTTCACCAGATTTGGGAAATTTTTAGCGCTAGGTTGGGAAAAGTTGGCATCACAATATAGAAGCACTGGAGGTCAGCTGGTTTGCTTTCATTTAGCATGGTTGCTGGTTGCAAAGCTCTATGTCTTGTTACAGATTAAACTAATGCCCTTAATAACACTAATGATAGCAGCTGCAATGGGCATAGCTAGTAACACAGCCTTCTAGTCAATTACATCTATGGGCTCTGCCTTGGACACACCTTCCACCTGTGTGCAAACCACATGAAGATGGGAGAATGTAACCCCCTTCCTCTGCCTCAAGTGTCAGTCCAGTCTAAAGTGACTGACCCCACAGAACTGGGGGTCAAGAGAGCTGTCCTTTAATGCCAGCCTGCCTCTGACTCATGAGTGACCTTGGGGCAGGTCACAGCCTCCAGTTCCTCAGTTTCCCCTTTTGTAAAATGGGACTAACAACTTGCTTCTTTCTCTGTAAAGCACTTTGGGATCCAGAGGTGGACAGTGTTAGATGAATGACAGGTGACTTCTGGGGGAAGCTGCTTTTTTCAGTCAACTCAAATCCTGTCACAGTTATACCTAAGTGAGACTCTACCAGCCGCAGAGCAACGCACCCAGCTTTCATAACAGCTGCATTCTCAAATGTTTCAGAGTGGCCAGCTGCCAGATTAGTTAATCTGTCAGCAGGAGACACTGTGCAGGTGACTCAGCCTGGAAAGCAGCGTGAGTGCACGTGGGACAAATGTTATGGTGAAGTGCATATGCCATGCAGCTGTAGCGTGTTGGCGGCAGGATATCAGAGACAGCTGTTACTGTAGGTGGCACTCTCAACGTGTCACTGAACAGATGTGCTCAGGTACTGCACAGCAGAGAACTCCGCTTACCCGGTCAAAGGCCTAAGGCTGCAGAAATAGCTAGTGGCCTAAGTGCTGCTTTTGGGGGA
Source organism: Gopherus flavomarginatus (assembly GCF_025201925.1). Taxonomy (NCBI): domain Eukaryota; kingdom Metazoa; phylum Chordata; order Testudines; family Testudinidae; genus Gopherus; species Gopherus flavomarginatus. The sequence goes on from NC_066633.1 coordinate 22,841,649, forward strand.
CAATGAACCCTCCTTAAGAGCTGTCAGCCCTCCCACTTCAGAGCCTTCTCAGAACTACCCCCAGGGACGCCAAGAGCAGGTTCAGGCCCCAGTGAAAAAAATTTTTCAGGCCCCCCAGCAAGAGATGACCAGCTAAACAGAGCCGACAAAGCAGGGCCCCGGGCCCCCTTCCAGACCACCGAGCCCCGGTAATTTGTACCAGCTTCCTCCCTTCTGATCAGCCCTAACTACCCCCAGCAAACTGGCGTGTGCCAAGGATGTGAGGCAGGGGAGTTCCTGCCTACCAAGAAGCAGGTAGCTCTGAAAATGCAATGCCAGAGTGCCGCCTGTCTGGGGAGGGAGGAGACTGCCAGTCCATCTGGCCCATAGTTAGTGTCAGAGGGGAGATTAAAGCAGGGCTGTCAAGATGGGGGAAGTTGTAAAATATTTCCTATTTAACATGTTGTTTGCTGTCCCCCTGGCCCGGGGTGGGGGCTGACTACAGAGAGAGCCTTCCTATGAAGTGGGGCCACTGAAAGCACTGAGGAGGTATAGGGGGACCCGGACCCAGACCCATCCCAGGGGTCTCAGCCTGCCAGAATTGAATCCTCATCACAGCTGCAGCACCATAACTGGACAGAGTGCAGGAGCTGTCACCCCCTGTCACCTCAAGGAGCCAAAGCAGCCTCTGTACCCCAGAGAAGGGCCCAGATGCAGGGCCTTTGGGGCTGGGAATCTAAGTTCTGTGTCGAGATTTCAGGGCAAAACCATTGCCAAAGGGATCTGACTGCATCTCTCTGTCAGCCAAAAGCTGTCCCCTAGTCCCTGTGGATGCTGCCCCTTCTGTGGCTGGTGTTCCACATAGACCAGGGAGAGGACCAAGCAGGCAGAAATCTCCCAGGTCAGCCATTAGGACTTAGGTCAAATGAGACTCCAGGGAGCTACTAGCAAAGGAATCTTGCCTAAAGCAATGTCCCTCTGCTAGTGCCTAGTGCTTGGGTGCAGCAGCGTCAGTGCTAAGTGGCTGCATAGGCTGCAGTCCCTCCAGTTGCCACTTCATGAATCCAGCCATTTCTGTTATGACCATCACAGAGCGCACTGCATTTTCTGCTCCTACCTTTGCATTGCAGCTGAAACCCATAAGAAAAAAGAGGAGTGCCCATGTACCAGCAATGCAGATACAGGTGAGCAACTGTTTTCATGTTCTCTCCACAGGTACTAATGCGGAGAGTGGACTAGATGATACATCTGAGGGAAAGGAGCAGAAGGAGACTCCACCGATTGGAAGGCATGAGACGCACTGTCCTAGGGATGGGGGTTCCATGACCACCACTCCCAAGAGAAGGAGGCGGGTGGTGGTGGTCAGGGACTCCCTCCTCAGGGGGACTGAGTCATCTATCTGCTGCCCCGACCAAGAAAACCGAGAGGTCTGCTGCTTGCCAGGAGCTAGGATTCACGATGTGACAAAGAGACTGCCGAGACTCATCAAGCCCTCGGATAGCTACCCCGTCTTGCTTCTCCACGTGGGCACCAATGATACTGCCAAGAATGACCTTGAGCAGATCACTGCAGACTACGTGGCTCTGGGAAGAAGGATAAAGGAGTTTGAGGCGCAAGTGGTGCTAGACCATGGGATGAGTTCCAAGAAGGAGGAGTGCTAGGCAGAGACCGGCTCCACTTAATGAAGAGAGGGAAGAGCATCTTCGCAAGCAGGCTGGCTAACCTAGTGAGGAGGGCTTTAAACCAAGTTCTCTGGGGGAAGGAGACCAAAGCCCTGAGGTAAGTGGGGAAGTGGGATGCCGGGAGGAAGCATGAGCAGGAGAGCACAAGAGAGGAGGACTCTTGCCTCATACTGAGAAAGCAGGATGATCAGCGAGTTATCTTAAGTGTCTATACACAAATGCAAGAAGCCTGTGAAACAAGCAGGGAGAACTGGAAGTCCTGGCATGGTCAAGGAATTATGATGTGATTGGAATAACAGAGACCTGGTGGGATAAATCACATAACTGGAGCACTGGATGGATGGATATAAACTGTTCAGGAAGGACAGGCAGGGCAGAAAAGATGGGGGAGTTGCATTGTATGTAAGAGAGCAGTATGACTGCTCAGAGCTCCGGTATGAAACTGCAGAAAAACCTGAGAGTCTCTGGATTAAGTTTAGAAGTGTGAGCAACAAGGGTGATGTCGTGGTGGGAGTCTGCTATAGACCACCAGACCAGGGGGGTGAGGTGGATGAGGCTTTCTTCAGGCAACTAGCAGAAGTTACTAGATCACAGGCCCTGGTTCTCATGGGGGACTTCATTCACCCCGATATCAGCTGGGAGAGCAATACAGCAGTGCACAGACAATCCAGGAAGTTTTTGGAAAGTGTAGGGGACAATTTCCTGGTGCAAGTGCTGGAGGAACCAACTAGGGGCAGAGCTCATCTTGACTTGCTGCTCACAAACCAGGAAGAATTAGTTGGGGAAGCAAAAGTGGATGGGAACTTGGGAAGCAGTGGGCATGAGATGGTTGAGTTCAGGATCCTGACACAAGGAAGAAAGGAGAGCAGCAGAATACAGACCCCGGACTTCAGAAAAGCAGGCTGACTCCCTCAGGGAACTGATGGGCAGGATTCCCTGGGAGAATAACACGAGGGGGAAAGGAGTCCAGGAGAGCTGGCTGTATTTTAAAGAATCCTTATTGAGGTTGCAGGAACAAACCATCCTGATGGGTAGAAAGAATAGTAAATATGGCAGGTGACCAGCTTGGCTTAACAGTGAAATCCTCGCTGATCTTAAACACAAAAAAAGAAGCTTACTAGAAGTGGAAGATTGGACAAATGACCAGGGAGGAGTATAAAAATATTACTCAGGCATGCAGGAGTGAAATCAGGAAAGCCAAATCACACTTGAAGTTGCAGCTAGCAAGAGATGTTAAGAGTAACAAGAAGGGTTTCTTCAGGTATGTTAGCAACAAGAAGAAGGTCAAGGAAAATGTGGGCCCCTTACTGAATGGGGGAGGCAACCTAGTGACAGAGGATGTGGAACAAGCTAATGTACTCAATGAATTTTTTGCTTCTATCTTCATCAACAAGGTCAGCTCCCAGACTGCTGCACTGGGCAGCACAGTATGGGGAGGAGGTGACAAGCCTTCTGTGGAGAAAGAAGTGGTTCAGGACTATTTAGAAAAGCTGGATGAGCACAAGTCCATGGGGCCGGATGCACTGCATCCGAGGGTGCTAAAGGAGTTGGCGGATGTGATTGCAGAGCCATTGGCCATTATCTCTGAAAACTCATGGCGATCGGGGGAGGTCCCGGATGACTGGAAAAAGGCTAATGTAGTGCCCATCTTTAAAAAAGGGAAGGAGGAGGATCTGGGGAACTACAGGCCAGTCAAGCTCATCTCAGTCCCTGGAAAAATCATGGAGCAGGTCCTCAAGGAATCAATTCTGAAGCACTTAGAGGAGAGGAAAGTGATCAGGAACAGTCAGCATGGATTCACCAATGACAAATCAAGCCTCACTAACCTAAATGTCTTCTACGATGAGATAACTGGCTCTGTGGCTGAGGGGAAAGCACTGAATGTGTTATTCCTTAACTTTAGTAAAGCTTTTGATACTGTGTCCCACAGTATTCTTGCTGGCAAGTTAAAGAAGTATGGACTGGATGAATGGACTAAAAGGTGGATAGAAAGTGGCTAGATTGTCGGGCTCAACAGGTAGTGATCAATGGCTCCATGTCTAGTTGGCAGCTGGTATCAAAGGTTGGTTCTGGGGCTGGTTTTGTTCAGTATCTTCATTAATGATCTGGAGGATGGTGTGGACTGCACCCTCAGCAAGTTTGCATATGACACCAAACTGGGAGGAGTGGTAGATACACTGGAGGGTAGGGATAGGATACAGAGGGACCTAGACAAATTAGAGGACTGGGCCAAAAGAAATCTGATGAGGTTCAACAAGGACAAGTGCAGAGTCCTGCACTTAGGACGGAAGAATCCCATGCACTGCTACAGACTAGGGACTGAATGGCTAGGCAGCAGTTCTGCAGAAAAGGACGCAGGGGTTACAGTGGATGAGAAGCTGGATATGAGTCAGTGTGCCCTTGTTGCCAAGAAGGCTAATGGCATTTTGGGCTGTATAAGTAGGGGCATTGCCAGTAGATTGAGGGACGTGATCATTCCCCTCTATTCGACATTGGTGAGGCCTCATCTGGAGTACTGAGTTGGAAAGAGTCCAGCGGAGGGCAACAAAAATGATTAGGGGGATGGAGCATGTGAGTTATGAGGAGAGGCTGAGGGAACTGGGATTGTTTAGTCTGCGGAAGAGAAGAATGGGGGGAGGGGTTGATAGCTGCTTTCAACTGCCTGAAAGGGGGCTCCAAAGAGGATGGATCTAGACTGTTCTCAGTGGTACCAGATGACAGTACAAGGAGTAACGGTCTCAAGTTGCAGTGGGGGAGATTTAGGTTGGATAGTAGGAAAAACTTTTTCACTAGGAGGGTGGTGAAGCATTGGAATGAGTTACTTAGGGAGGTGGTGGAATCTCCTTCCTTAGAGGTTTCTAAGGTCAGGCTTGACAAAGTCCTGGCTGGGATGATTTAGTTGGGGATTGGTCCTGCTTTGAGCAGGGGGTTGGACTAGATGACCTCCTGAGGTCCTTTCCAACCCTGATATTCTATGATAACCATCCTGTACATAAACAGGCCAAAACACTCCTGCATAAGGCCATGGAGTAAGTAGGACCTTTTCCAAACTAAATACTAGTCTAACCAACATTATAAAAAGGGTGTGGAGCAACTGGAGGAGATCCAGAGACGAGCGACAAAGATGACCAAAGAGATGGAACACAAGCCATACAAGAAAGGCTGAAGGAGCTGGGTATGTTTAGTTTGGAGAAGAGGAGATTAAGGGGGGACATGATAGCAATCTTCAAATACTTGAAAGGCTGCCATAAAACAGATGGAGAAAAGTTGTTCTCTCTTGCCACAGAGGGCAGGACAAGAGGCAGTAGATTCAAACTACAGCACAGAAGATAGTACACTAGCACTTTTGTCAATTAGGGGTGTGAAAAAACACACACACCCCGACCGACATAAGTTTCACCGACAGAAGTGCAGGTATGCACAGCCCTATGCCAGCGGGAGACACTCTCCTGCCGACATAGCTAACTCCGCTTGTTGGGATGGTTTAATTATGCTGACAGGAGAGTGGCTACATGGGAGACCTTACGGAGGTGAAGCTGCAGCAGTACAGCTGTGCCACTGTAATATTTGTAGTGTAGACATGGCCATAGATGAAATCTCAAGAAAAACGTTCTACTGTCAGAACAGCAGGACAATGGCTCAGACGCCCAGAAAGGTTGTGGAAGCTCCTTCACTGGAGGTTTTCAAAAGGAGGCCAGACAGACATCTGCCTTGGATGGGTTAGGCCAGTGGTTCTCAACTAGGGGTATGCATACCCCTGGGGGTACACAGACAGAGGTCTTCCAGGGGGTACATCAACTTATCTAGATATTTGCCTAGTTTTATCACAGGCTACATAAAAAGCACTAGTAAGATCAGTACAAACTAAAATTTCATAAGGCAAAATGAGAAGTCAGCAATGTTTCAGTAACAGTGTGGCTCTGACACTTCTCTATTTTTATATCTGATTTTATAAGCAAGTAGTTTTTAAGTGTAGTGAAACTTGAGGGCACGCAAGATAAATCAGCCTCTTGAAAGGGGGAGAGTCATCTGGAAAGGTTGAGAGCCACTGGTGTAGACACAACAAATCCTGCATCTTGGCAGGGGGTTAGAGTAGCTGACCCTTGTGATCCCTTCTAACCCTCTGGTTCTACGATTACATATTCCCTTAACCATTAGGCAGTAGTGTGTTTGCTTTTAGATAAATGCCAGGAGAGACTGACTGCACTGTATTCGCAGCACCCACTGTTCCTCTTCGTCCAGTACCTTGCCCTGATGGGGGCGGTGGGCTCAGTTACCTGCCAGGTTGTTCCCAGCTCTAACTACAGAGATTCTCTAATTCATTCCATGTTCCCTTTGCTAACAGTCTGACTGCCAGATCAAAACAAACAATGAGAGATGGGCTCAAGGCCGGGCACTGAAGGGCAAGGAGACTACAGGCTGGCAGCTGGCTCTTACCCCGTATTGCTAAATCTCCTCATTTCACTTCAAAAATTCTTCACCCGTCAAAAGTAGTTTCCTAATTGTCTCTGGTCTGATCTGGGAAGGCAGCCAACATGCCCAAAGCAATGTTACCCTTGCAATATGACGGGTGACAACAGCTCCAGTGTTTGCTTGTTTAAACTCTGTTCAGATTAACTGGCGTTTTCTCTCCCCTGCTCGGTAAACAAATTGCAGATGCTAATTAAAAATAAACACTATGGGGAAAATCCTGGTTCTTCCTAACCAGGCTCCTGTTGGAACAGGGAGGCCCCCATAGCAAGGACACTCTCTTCACAGGGTCAGCAGTGGCAGAATGGTTAATAACCCACAAGACAAGTGTCCCGCTGCCTGCTCAGGTTTCAGCTAAGTGAAATCTCCCATCTGAAGGAATTCAGAGCTTGGGGAAACCTGCACAGGGTCTTGGAAACTTGGGACCCATGCTGAATTCTCCAGCTGTCACCCAGCTTTTCCACTGCAGAGCTTTCCAGCTGCCACATTGTATCTATTAAGGGGGCTGGCCAATAACTACACTCAGTACAAAATTATACAGCTGGAAAACTTGCATGGACAGTTGCCCCAGTGCCAGGAGGAGACTGTTCAATTAGAGAAGCATAGAGAACTTCTCGTCCTAGGCCACACCTAGAGCCGCAGCCCCATGACACCCCCAGAGCTGAGCTCTCAAGCTACCCTGGAGCCAAGCAGATAACAACCCCACCGTCTATCCAGATCATTGGGAGAAGCCAGAGTGCAAGGCCTGCTGCTCCCCGGCAATGGCAGCTTTGTGAAGCTCTCCGGGCTGAAAACGGTGATTTCCAGCATCCAGTCTGTACCCAGCTGAGCACTTCCAATTCTCTTACCTGTGCTGGGCTTAGTCTGAAACACACATGCTTGGGACTGCTCTGCGCCGAGAGCCCCTCCCTGAGTCCCCGTGTTTACACTGGTCCTTTCAGCTCAGCAAGCTCAGGAGAAACTCTCTTTAGCTCAGCAACATCTGTCCTCACCAACACTCATCCAAACTCGTCCACCCCCCTGCACAGGCCGGGTTCCTGGCCTCCCTCCGCCCCCAGGCCAGGGGGCTCTTGAAGGCATGCCTGTCCTTGCTGTACTGGAGTCTGAGGTCCAGCAGGGAGCTCACACGCATGCAGTTAACCCCTTTGGCCGCCAGCTTCAGGGTTCAGTGGCTGCCTGAAGGAGTTGCTGATGCGGCTACAGAGCTGCAGGACCGGGGGGATTCAAGCAAGGGGCTAGTGCCCACAGAGAACAGCTAGTATGGCATTGCTCACCCAGCCCCAGCGAAAGGAGAAGCTGAGTCTGCAGGTCTGAGCTCCACTAACCAAAGTCCTTCACTGAGACGCACACCTTCCCCCTGCAACCGCTGTCCATCCACCCTCTTCTTCTCCCAACCCCAGCAGCAGCTTGAGGTCTGCATTTGGAATTCTCGAGGATAAACCCTCCATCCCTTGGTATTGGCTAGCTTTTTCCATTGCTTCGGGAACATTTTATTGAGCTGCCATAATGTGAAGTCTGGTCTCCCAACAGAACCCAGGCATTTCAAGGCCACGAGCAGCACAGATCACCCAGTAGCTTGGCTGCCTGAGGTATTAAATAAACCAAACACAAGGAGAAGCCGCACACCCATGCACAAAGGACAGGCAGAGAGATAATTTCTCAGCAAAGAGCCTCTCTGTTCCCATATTAGGTGTATCTTATATGAATATCCTCTGGCTCTGGGATTTGTTCTGTTATGATACAGAGGAGAGAGGCGAAGTGGGAGAAAGCAGACACTTTTCATGAGTCCATTGGCAAGCAAGTCGTTGGCCTCCTGTATTGCAGACAGCAGTGCAGAAAGAGGAACTCAGGGCTGCAGAGCATGCTACAATCAGCCAAACACACTGGGACTACAGGGCTGATTGCTAAGAAGACAATAAGACTTTTCCAGCTTCTCACAAATGCTGGCTCTAGAAAACCACGTCTTTAGTACAACCTGTTAGCAAGCCCAAGCTAAACGCTGGAGCTACATCTGCCCCATTGGCCCATGTCTACAAGTGGTTTTGCATTAAAACTAGACTGGATGCACTAAAGTGGGCCTGCATCAAGCAAGCCTGTCCAGACTCCGCGGCCCAGGACTCTGCACACCTGACACTGCTTCAGAAAGACTGATTTGAAACAAACGTCCCACACCTCAGAAGAGCACTTAATGGCCAAAAGGCTCAGAGCTCAGGGCCCTGCTTCATCTAATCCACCAAAATCCAAACACACATATTGTCACAGAAAACCCTGTCACCCTCCACTTCATTCACCTTCCCTCTACCGCTTCTCACTTAACCCTTCACTCTGCAGCAAAAGCCCCCCTTTCCTTCCGCCGACTGGCACGCACCTCGGCAGCTGGCTGCCCTGTTCGGAGCTGACGCTGCACAGGGAGGATTTCCCACGATCAAACGAGCTGCCGTTCCCACGGCTCTGGAGCAGTCTGTGCACAGGAACCACACGCCCTTTCCCCAGACAATATGTTGAGTCACGGGACATGTCACCACCAGAGCACATGGAAGCCGCTCTCCCAGCAGGGGGTACCAGAAGTACATGTTTCTCTGGAGCCAGACTGGCATCAGTTCCCACAGCTCTGAAGGGCAGGACTTGCTGTTATCCGTCTAGCTCCTCACCCCACAGCAAAGAGACCCACCAGAGCTGAATGGATGAGTGAGCCAACGAGATTTCAAGGAAAGCTGGCACAGTGTCTGCAGCAGCCTCAGACAGTCATGTAACTTTGACCGCACTAACTGCAAGGATCAGATCCAGGGCCAGTTCCAATTGCTCAGTAATAAAATGAACCCACTGGAGAAGTGCTAGGGGATGTCCTATGTGAGGAGCAACACCAGCATCTAGAGAGCTCCTTTCCCCAAGCCTGAGGAGAGCAGACCCAGGCAATGAATAGCAGACAGGCCCACGGACATATTCAGGGACCTGCCAGAATATCCACCCTCAGTGCTTTTCATCCCAGGATCTTAGTGCACTTTGCAAAGCAAAGCACGTAGCATTATCCCCATTTTAGAGATGGGGAAACTGAGGCACACTGGTGGGGGAGGGAGAAGTGCCGTGATGTGCTTCCAGATTTGAACAGAGCTCTCAAAGAAGGCTCCCCTTCGTTCAGCTAAATGCAGCATGCTCCTAGCGTGATTTGCTGTCCTTCACACAACAAAACAACCCAGTAATTCCACCATCTTCCTCCCATAATCTTCACCAACCCTTCCACAAGACCCTCACCAGATCCATCTGCCCTTACACCTCAGCCATGCTTCCCCACCCCTCCAACAGCTCCTCTAGGGGTCTCCCCTACCAGGAAGCTGTGGTGGCAAGTGGGTTGTTTCCAGCCCTGCGGCTGTGTGGTGCTTGGCTGGACGTGGAAAACATCCTTCTGGTGCTGGCTCATGGTCGGCTGCAGAATGGATCCCCTTTGTTTCCCGAGATGGCCTGGTCTCCTCTGACTGCTGAGAGGGGCTCAATCGGGGAGAGTCTTCCCTGGCTTGTGTGGGGAGTTTCTAGGGAGGAGTTGGCTGGGGTGGGGTGCAGGGGTGGGCAGGCAGGCATGGCAGGGACGTCCACTCAGTGGAACAGCAGCCCGACCCCACAACCTGCTCCTCTCCATGCCCAGCTGGAACAGCTGACAGGCTCCAGGAGGAGAGTACATGGCACTTCCTCCATGTGTGATGCACTGCTGAGGAGTGGAGGTCCCTTGCAGCTGCTGCTCTGGCAAGGATGGGGCACTGCAGGGCAGCCGCCGCCTCTGTGAGCAGCAGAAAGGTCAGTCCCAGCCCCAAAGAGGACGTCTGCAGGTGGGTCTGAGAAACCACTGCTTGCCCCGACCGAACATCACCAGGTCCCACTCACCAGCAGGTGATATGCACAGGGCTGGCCTGAGGACGCTGGGAAAGACCAGAGAGGTGAAGCTGTGAGACAAACCCTAAGAATGGTGTGGGGGCAACGCTGGGTCCCCCGCCTCCTGCCAAAGGAGGGCAGCCCAGCAGCTTGTCTCCTCAAGCCCTTGCAGTGATGTTTCCAGGCTTAGGTCCTCGCAAAGCACAAAGCCAGAGGCTTTCCCTCCTGGGGCCTCAGGCTGGCTCTGTTAGCCAGGGCTGGTGCAGCTTAGTGACTGCACAAGTTCATAGCCAAGGGGAACCCAGCCCAGCTTCCCTCCCAGGCTAGTGCCCCCTCCGCTGAGGGGGGCGCCACAGCAACTGCCTAGGCAGCAAAGTTCCTGAGTCTGCCAAGCCGTGGGCTGTTAGGAATGGACACTTACCCACAGCGGCACTGTGCTCCTGATACACCGGCCTCAGCAGCTGGAAGACACAGAGCAGGCAGGACACGGTTACTCCCTGCAGCTCCTGCACACCAGCAACCCTCAGCACTCGAATTCCAGACATCCCCAAGCACTTCGCAGAGGGAGGCATATTGCACTGATGGCAACAACTCCAGCCCTGTGTCCTACCCACTGGAAAGCCTCCCGGTTTCCCCCAGCACTTGGCACAACCCTGCTGATAAACAGGTTCAGCACAGCCAGCTGCCATGCCCCTTAGCAGGACAGTATCAGCACACACCGTACAATGGTGAGTGCTGCCGGGGCTGGGAAGAGGCCTTTGGGGGACAGCACTAGCTTGGAAGCCTAATTTACTGTGCTGAAAATAAGCAAAGACCACAAACGCTTCCCCTTCCCCTGTGGCTGGGTGGGCTGGGGAGGCATCACTTCAGACAGGCAGCAGCCTAGACTAACCCCACAGGGCTGTACTGTTCCCTTCCCTTCCCCTCCTAGCTAACCACACCGTACCCAGCAGTCACAGATACAACAGTTGTCCTCAGTGACATCTTGGGGGGCGGAAGGGGCTCGTTGGGGTCAGTTTGCATCATGCCACTGTGACATTTCTTGGTGCACAGGACCAGGAGCCAGGGACCCCACAGCTGTGGGCTGATTGCCTGCTCCTTGCAAACGGCCAAAGCCAGGGCATCTGCAGACACCAAGATACAGCAAGAAGCAGTGTCTGCTCCATGCATGAAGTCCAGCTTGTGCCGATGCAGGCTGGGGCGGAAGAGGGCCTGCCTAGGAGCATCAGAGAGGCTGAGGCTGGAGGCAGGATCACAGGCTAGCTGGAGCTGTGAGGAGTCAAAGCCCATGAGCACTCAGAGCTCAGTGCTGCCCTTGGAGGACCAAAGAGCTTTGAACACCTCATTTCTGGCAGCTCCTCAATCTGTACCCCACTCCTCCTGAAAGGACCCTCCTTGCTGACTCAGGTGAGCTCAGAGTGGCTACTCCTGAAGCCCTCCAGTGCAGCCCTGGGCCCAGCAGCTCCGGAAAGCCAGAGCATGTCACAGCCAAGGAAGCACTGGATCTAGGGATCAGCAGAGCCCTGCACATGGCCTGGGGCCTCGGCTTTGGCTGATCCCCCTTCAGGTGAAGGTGGCTTAGGATAGGTGTTCCCTGGAGGCAGGGCTGACTGGCGAGCTGGTCCAGACATGGCCCTGTCAAGAGGCGAAGGCCTGGCCAGCGTGAGGGGCTCAACCAGTGCCCAAGGACAGGCGTTGCTAGTGCTGGAGGGGGGCCGTACCTGACTCCCAGGATTCAGAGGGGCTAAGAGGATGTAGTTCTTGTCCCCGTCAGAGGATGCCCGGGACAAAGGTGGCATCGTGTGCTGGCTCCGCTTCCCAACCTCCGTGTATCGCGCCCAGTTGTTCAGCACCAGCCTGTCGCTGCCATCGTACACAATGTGGCAGCTCTGGCGCTGCTCGGGGCGCGAGGGCACCGTGCTGTTTTTCTCCCGCTTGTTTGGAGGCGACTGGAGGTCATAGGTAGATTTGCAGGACGACCTCCGTATCATGCCTTCAAGGCCCGGCTTGATCTGCGGCACAATCCTCCACACCAGCAGGATGATCTCACTGGGACAGTTCCTGAAAGAGACACCGTGGGGAAGGGTCAGACGAATGCAGCTCAGAGCCAGCCCCATGGGCAAGCCCAGCTCCAGCACAGCAAACAACACGCTTGGCAGGCGACACTAGCCACAGAGTGCCCCAAGCCACGCAACTTCAGAGCCACACAGACATCCCCCACCACCAGAGAGTCCCTCTCCCTTGCCTTCCTCCCCACCCCAAGAGTCCCTCTCTCTTCACTTCCCTCGCCCCCGACTCCCTCTCCCTTCCCTTCCCCCCACCCCGAGAGTCCCTCTCCCTTCACTTCCCTCCCCCCGACTCCCTCTCCCTTCCCTTCCCCCCACCTCGTGAGTCCCTGTCCCTTCCCTTCCCCCCACCCCGAGAGTCCCTCTCCCTTCACTTCCCTCTCCCCGACTCCCTCTCCCTTCCCTTCCCCCCACCTCGAGAGTCCCTCTCCCTTCACTTCCCTCCCCCCGACTTCCTCTCCCTTCCCTTCCCCCCACCCGGAGAGTCTCTCTCCCTTCCCTTCCCCCACACTCTGAAAGTCCCTCTCCCTTCACTTCCCTCCCCCCCAGATTCCCTCTCCCTTCCCTTCCCCCCCACCCCAAGATTCCCTCTCTCTTCTCTTCCCACTCTCCTGCCCTGAGTCTCTCTCCCTTCCCTTCCCCTCACCTCGAGAGTCCCTCTCCCTTCACTTCCCTCCTCCCGACTTCCTCTCCCATCACTTCTCTCCCTCTCAGATTCCCTCTCTCTTCCCTTCTCCCCCACCCCAAGAGTCCCTCTCCCTTCACTTCCCATCCTCCTGTCCCGAGTCCCTCTCCCTTCCCTCCCCCACACCCCGAGGGTCTCTCTCCCTTCACTTCCCTCCTCCACAGATTCCCTCTCCCTTCCCTTACCATCTCCACCCAAGAATCCCTCTCGCTTCCCTCCCCCACCCCAGACTGCCCCTCCCTTCACCTGCCCCACCTCAGGGACACCTCCCCCCCCTTCTCTGCTTAATGGACTCCCCCTCCCAGCTCCCTGCACCCCCTCAGACCCTCTCCCTTCCAGCCTCCTGCTCCACTCGAGAGACTCTTGCCTCCCCTCCCTCACACCCCTAATCAGAGACTTCTCCTCCCCCTCCCCAACTCCCTTTCCCAGCCCCCTGCACCTCCTCTGAGACCCTCCCTCCCCAAACCCCTCTGCCCCTCTGAGGCTCTATCTCCTCCTCTCCCCTCCAGCTCCCCCCGAGCCCCACTCACTCCACACAGAAACACTGGTACCCCCTCCCTCCCCCAGGCAGTCCCACAAATCTGCAACACTCAGCTGGGCCCGCTCTCCACCTGCCACTCCCCTCTGCAGCACATGGGCCCCATACGAAGGCTCCCGCCTCAGCCCAGTCTGGGGGTACCGCCTGTCCAGGTTTTCCTGGGATCACTCCACCCCTGAGGTGGCTGTGCAGGGAAACCTGCCCGCCAGCTCAGTGCACACTTCAGCTGGCCAGCTCTTGGGGCTCAGGATCGCCCCGGGGCCCCGTTTTCTGTATCCCATGTGGCGGCCCACTCCCAGCCCGACGGGTACTGCAGTGTGAACAGTCACCGGATTTCATGTGCCAACTCCACGCATTTCCAGTGCTCCACAGGCTGCTGGTTCAGCTGCACCACGGTGTCCAGCTGCTGCAGGCCGGCCTTCTCCGCTGGGCCACCTAATGGAGAGAAGGAGCCGTGCCAACAATCTGCCCCAGGACAGAGCCAAGCGCAGCGACAGTGCCCCTGGCAGGGGATGAACACAGGTACAGGGGTCAGCTTTGCATCTGGGGCATTCGCTCCTTCGCCCCAGATCCCCCTCCCTACCGCCCAGATCACATACTCATCCCATCCCTTCCCTCTCTACTGCCCGGATCTTCTAAGGACCCCGTCACTTCCCTCCCTATCACCCGGATCCCGTACTCACCCTGTACCTTCCCTCCCTACTGCCCGGATCCCATACTCATCCCATCCCTTCCCTTCCTACCTCCCAGATCCCGTATTCACCCCATACCTTCCCTCCCTACCACCCGGATCACATACTCATCCCATCCCTTCCCTCTCTACTGCCCGGATCACATACTCATCCCATCCCTTCCCTCTCTACTGCCTGGATCTTCTAAGGACCCCATCACTTCCCTCCCTAACGCCCGGATCCCATACTTACCCCGTACCTTCCCTCCCTACTGTCTGGATCACGTACTCATCCCATTCCTTCCCTCCCTACCTCCCAGATCCCATACTCACCCCGTACCTTCCCTCCCTACCACCCGGATCCCGTAGTCACCCCGTCCCTTCCCTCCCTACCGCCCGGATCCTGCATTCCCTCCGTACCTTCCTTTCCTACCGCTTGGATCCCATTTTCATCCTGTCCCTTCCCTCCCAAATGCCCAGATCCTGTACTAACCACATCCCTTCCCTCCGAACCACCAGGATCCCATACTGACCCCATGCCTTCCCTCCCTACCACCCACATTCCATACTGACCACGTCCCTACCCTCCAAACCACCCAGATCCCGTACTGACCCCATCCCTTCCCTCTCTACTGCCCAGATTCTGTTCTCACCCTGTGAGCATCGAGTCTGACCTACTGGTTCCTCTCTCGGCCACTCCCAATGAGAGTTAATAATGTCAATGGCAGTGCTTGCTGATGTGATAAAAATATATGTCCACTAGGAACTTTTCTGAGACCTTCAATCTCTTAAACATAGAAGCCAGACCAAGCCACCAGATTGTAATAACTGACAGTCATTGCTAGCCTGAACTGTGTGTGCAACAGGCCCAACTAGGGATGAAGCATACCATGAGGTTAGTGTCATTTATGGATGCCTGTTTAAGTCAAACACCACGCCCCTGTAAAATATACATCCTACAGTCTCACTACAGTTCCAACCTGTGACATTGATTAAAGGTAACCATGTAGATCTTTGTTGCTACCACTGTTCTATAATTGCAACAAATCTTGTACAAATTGTGTCAAGTAAGGCACCAATGGAGAAGTTACAGTTTGCTGAATATGATTATCCTGTTTGTATGCAGGTATCATTTTTGTATCTGAAGTTATGAATATTGACCATGTATCTGTATCTCAAATGTGTCTGCTCCTGTGATAGCACCCACAGGGCAATTTGCATCCAGTCTGGCCAGCATATTGTTAATTGCTCATCAGCAAACACAATGAATCATGGAAGAAGCCTATCCACACCTGATAGACTTTCATATGAATGTTCTAACTAGAGTACAGGTAATAGCCTCTGCTATAGAATATCAAGGTTGGAAGGAACCTCAGGAGGTATCTAGTCCAACTCTCTGCTCAAAGCAGGACCAATCCCCAGACAGATTTTTGTCTGAGATCCCTAAATGGCCCCCTCCATGACTGAACTCACAACCCTGGGTTTAGCATGCCAATGCTCAAACCACTGAACTATCCCTCCCCCATGACAAAGCAAAGCAGGCATGGACATGTGACTTGCCTATATGACTCCAAACTCCATCTTACCTGTAATTTTCCACACACTAGAACAATGGGTTTCCCTCCACATGGCAGAAGCTATACAAGGCCCTGGAAACACCTCCATTTTGCCACTTTCCTGCTCAAACCTCTGGACTATGGACGTATACTAATGGGAGCATCTATCCAAGGAACTGAGGACTTTCCAATTATTTGGGAGCAACCAACTTAACAAGCCAGCAGTTTATTTCATCACTGCTTCAAGCCTGATCCAAAAACTCTTTGCAATACTAAATCTCCCATCTCTACTATAAAACTGACCTCAAAACTGTATTCATATCTGCATGTATAGTGATCTTTTAACCAATACTCTCTCTCTTTCCTTTTTAAATAAATTTTAATTTAGTTAATAGGAATTGGCTGTACACATGTATTGGGTAAGATCTGAAATATTCATTGACCTGGTGGGTAATGTGCCCAATCTTTTGGGATTGATAGAACTTTCTTAAATGATGAATAAGATTTTCCGTAATCCTCCTCATATTTGACTTGGGTGTCTGGGTGGAAGCCCAAGGATGGGTTGCTTTAAGGGAACTGTGTTTTGGCTCCTGGATAACCAGTAAGGTATTATAGAAGCTGTTTTGTGGCTAGCTTGGTGGATCTAAATATTGGAATGACCACCAGCTGGAAGTGGACGATGCACTGACACCACCTTCTCTCTTAGACTCCGGCTGAGTCAAACAGGGCACCGTGGTTCCATACTACTTGGATGAATGGAGGCAGATGTTCTCAATGGAAGGGGAGGACGGCAAGTCAGCCAGGACTAAGCACTTCTCCTTTCCAACCCCCACCACTCTGGACTTGCCCGGATGGAGTTTGTACCAGCTGCCCTTGGCTACTCTGGGAGACCTGCGCGGGGGGGGGGGGGGTTGTAGAAGAGGAGCAGTTGCCCATTTCCATTCTCTGGGGCTGTTGGAGCAATAAGTGGAGCCACTGTAGTGCAATGCCATCCGTCCCACTATGTCATACAGGCAGGTTAGCAGCCTGGGACATTCTGAAGAGCTCGAGGGCAGAGGGCAAAGGGCCCCCTGATATCAGCTGACCTGATCCCAACTCACTATTGTTATCATCTGTAGCTAGGAGGTGTCATGTGATCTGTCACGGGAAAGCACATCACTCACTGGGTATTCACAGCATCATGTCATACAGGTGCAAGCAACTGATGCAAAGTTACGGACATAAACTGAAATTATAATTCTTAAAATGTGTTTGCCAGTCACCCAGGAGTTAGTGCACTCTAAACAAAGTCCCAAGCTTTCTCCACTGGGCAGTTACTTCCCAAATACCTTGAAAGACAATGAGAATGTATTGATATACCAGCTAAACAAAGCTCTCCAGCTAACAAGTGTGAGGAAGAGACTGCCTGGCTAGGCCCCAGGCAGAGACACTTTATCGGAGCTCTAAAGACAGGGGAGTCTAAATCTCAAATAATAAGCAATTGAATCAACTCATTGAATACAATATTAGTGCATCATGGAAGGTCTTTTATGTATGCCTGTAGCACGCTGGTGGTAAAATGGCTGTATTGATACTAGGGGAGGAATTATGGATGCTCATTGAGATTCTGCTGCCCAGTCTGCCCAGACACAGCTACTTACTTGTCTCCTATGTAAATCAAGCATCATGGACTCAAACAATGGAAGCCTCATTTATAGCGAAATCATATGGGGGATGAGAAGCCCACAGGAAGGGAAGAACAGCACGAGGTCATTGACCTTTGGGAGATATAAGTTGGGAGAGAAGGCAGCCATCACTAGAGAAACATGAGAGGCTAGAGCTCTGAGAAAGATTGGTCCTTCAACCAAGAGGGGAGGGGGGGCCTGAAGTCTCTGGAACTGAATGCAGGTGAGAAACCTGCTTAGAAAGAGATGATTCACCTAAGATGACAAGGGAAACCAGCCCCTGGTGCTTTTGTGGAAGGTCCTGACTGAGAGAAAGTCAGCCATGGCAGGGAAGAAGAACGACAGGTGAGAGAACAAAGCCTGTATCTTGCTAGGTGAAGTTTTAGACTCTTAGATGCATGTTTTTACTTGTATTTGCTTGTTACCTTTTCTGACTTTATTCTTTTACTTAGTAGCACTTAACCTACGGCTAATTATTAATAATATTTTATTTTACTATAAACCAACAGCACTGTGTTCACCCCAATTAGGTTCATAAGCTGTGATGTGGTTTTGTCTCTTTAGAGGAACAATTAAGCCATATTAAAGCTCTGATCTGCCCAGGGCATGTGGCCGTGGGCAAATTCGGGACTCGGAGTGCGTGAGGGTCTCCCTGCCAGATGTAACCAAGGCTGGTGGAAGTCGCTGTGGGGCTGTAGACAGAGGTCAGAGCTGCTGAACCAGGGCTGTCTAGCACATGGACAGTCAGGGGGTGACTTGCAGGCTAGCTTGGCTGAGAGTAGCCCAGTCTGAGAGCTACAGCAACAAAGCACTGTGAGGTGCCCAGGGTTACAGGGCAGGTGATTACACAACCATGCACTGGTCTGGATTTGCACCCCACACTGACCGGACCATTGTGGTAACTGGTTTGAAAGCTGCAGGGAAGTCACAACATGGAAGCACCAACATGGGACCTACACCCAAGGCCAGGAGAACAGCCTCTCTTTAGCGCCAGTGTGGCTGTCCCTGTCCTGACGCCCAATGACAAAGCATCAGGATGCAGCAGACTTGCTGTTGAAGCATGGCTGCTGCTAGCTTCTCAGTTACTTTGCCAAGGAATGGGAAGTTACAGGTGGGGCAGTGCCAGGTGGTTTCCTGCATCAAGTGTTGGCTTCCTGATTATTTGTGGCCTATGGCATTCCTCAGGGTGGGCTGGCAGGTTAGCTTCTCACAAGCAGGTGTTGATTATTTCCATCAGAAGCAGTCATCGTTTTTTGCCAGCTTTCCCCAGCCGGGACAGGAATGGCTCTTCTCGCGGGGGGAACTCCCCTGTGACTGGGAGCGCCAGCAGCATGCCCTCAGCACCATCTCATGCCTGCACTAGGGTGGGGACCACAGGCAGAGCACTCATTTGGGGTGCCTCTGAACCCCCAGTGCTCCAGTCTCCATATCAGCCTTTGTCATAACTATAAAGGGAAGGGAACAGCCCTCCTGTGTACAATACTATAAAATCCCTCCTGGCCAGAGGCACCAAAATCCTTTTACCTGTAAAGGGTTAAGAAGCTCAGGTAACCTGGCTGACACCTGACCCAAAAGACCAATAAGGGGACAAGATACTTTCAAATCCTGGGGGAGGGGGAAGGCTTTTGTTTGTGTGCTCTTTGTTTTGGGTGTTGTTCGCTCTTGGGACTAAGAGGGACCAGACATCACTCCATGCTCTCCAAATCTTTCTGAACAAGTCTCTCATATTTCAAACTTGTAAGTAACAGCCAGGCAAGACGTGTTAGTTTTATCTTTATTTTCTCAACTTGTAAATGTTCCTTTTGGCTAAGAGGATTTTACCTCTGTTTGCTGTAACTTTGAACCTAAGCCTAGAGGGGGTCCTCTGGGCTCTATTAATCTGATTACCCTGTAAAGTTATTTTCCATCCTGATTTTACAGAGATGATTTTTACCTTTCTTTCTTTAATTAAAAGCCTTCTTTTTAAGAACCTGATTGATTTTTCCTTGTTTTAAGATGTAAGGGGATTGGATCTGCACTCACCAGGAATTGGTGGGGGAAAAGGAGGGGGAATGGTTAATTTATCCTTGTTTTAAGATCCAGGGGTTTGGATCTGTGTCCATCAGGAACTTGGTGGAGAAGTCTCTCAAGGCTACTGGGAGGTAGACAGAGTTTCCCAAATAACTCTTAAAGGATTTGGGCGATGGCCGTAAAACTGATCTAAGCTGGTAATTAAGCTTAGAGGTTCTCATGCAGGTCCCTACATCTGTACCCTAGAGTTCAGAGTGGGGAAGGAATCTTGACAGCCCTGCAGAGACCAGCATGCAGCAAGGAGTGCACCTCGGGATCTGGATTTACACAGCTCCTGCAGCCCCCCTGCTGAGCCGTGTCATGGAGGAGATGCAAGCTGCATCCCAGCTGCAGGAGACTGTCCCTGGCCTGAGATTGGGGCAGCGATGCGCTTTCACTTCCTCAGGCACACCAAGGACCCAATTACTCACAAGCGGGAAAAGCAGATGAGATTTGGGTTCCTCATTACCTCAGTAGGCAGGTACAGGATAGCAAACTAGATTTCCAGGTCAGTTTTGTGGGAGAGACAAATCCATTTCTCACCCTGATGATTCTGGAGAAAAGCTTGAAAACACATCCCATAAATGCTCAACAATAAGACCGCAACTAAAAAGAACCCAAAGTGCATCCGTTTTAAAATCCCACGGTTTGTGAAATGTTGTCAGTTTTGGACAACTGAAATGTGTAATATTTTGGCCTGTTTGGCAAACATTTTCAGTAAAGCCAAAACATTTTACCTGACCTACTGAAATTTTTCAGTTGTTGAAAACCAAACAATTTTCAGTGTTCATGGTTTTGTTGAGAGTTTTTTTTTTCCTGGCAAAAAAATGAAAAATTCTGTCGAAATATGTCAACAAAAACATATAAAATAGTTTTTGTCTAAATGTTTTATGCGGGGGCGGGGGGGAACCTTTCTCAGCCACTGCTAGTATATATATTAGACTGACACCAAAACACTGCAGAATGCCACACATAGCACAAATGGTATATTGTCCTATTTGAGAACCTGCATGGGATCCCAGCATTAAACACTGTATTGTGAGGCATAAGCACAAGGGGCAGAGTTAAGGTGGCTTTTCCACTTAACGTTTGCATTTCCTGACTTTTGCTGTGGAACTGAAGGGACTGATACAAAGCCAACTGAAGTCAATAGCAAGGCTCCTAGTGATTTCCATGGGCTTTAGACCAAGCCATTAATGCTCTCTCCCAATATCTGGCTATCTGGAGCACTCGTTACATAATCAAATTTTACTCACTCGATGAGCAATTAGGAAAAAACTAGTTGCCACCATTTTTGTGTCAAACACCAAGAAATGGCACAGGAGTCCCCACCGCTGCCCTGTGCCCAGCAGTCACACCGAAATGCCTTCTTGCTGAGCATACAGCGCTGAGCACAGACAGTGCTGTAATGAGACAGCCATGCTGGCCTCTGGCCTCATTAGAGGCAAAAAGGGGACATTTAAAAGAAACTGTTCAAGAGAAAAGGAAAATTCTGTGAGGTTTGAGAGGCTCCTAAGACAGGATCAAACACAGGGAAGCAAAGGGGGCCGGGGAGTCCCTTTCAGATCAGTCCAACAATAAAAGATGTATAAAAATGGGTTGTTCTCTTACCAGAGTCTACAGCCTGCACACGGACTGGAGAGTCGCAGCAGATTGTGAAGCCAAACCCATCCCTTCCTCGAGGGATTGTAATCTGAAAACAGACATCAGAGTCATCCTGTTACACAGGAAGGCAGCTACTGTGTGTGACCACTACGAACCCAGCACTCTGCTCATGCATAGCCTCAGGACTTTTATGCCTACATTAAAACAGCGTCTATACAGCCAACTGGAGAGGGATGGATGGACTGTTCAGAGACAACAAACAGCTGTCAGTATAAAAGTCCTCCCTTTGTAGGAGGACATAAACTACTGCAGACGGCCAGGACATAGCTGACACATCTGATGCTGGACTGCAGCCAAGGGCATTTAAAAGGGCATTTACAAATCACATAAAATTTGGCATTGCAATCTGTGAGCAGGTGAGCTGTGTATCCTGTACTACAGGCAGATAACACAATTCTCCACCCCTGAATTTCTCTTGATAACCAATGGAGTCTTCTAGAGGTGCGATGAAGGATGTGTTAAAGGATAAGATTGGGAACCAGGAGATATGATTTTATTCCTGGCTTTGACAAAGACTTCCAGTGTGACTTCTTTGAGCGACTCTCTGTGCCTCGGTTTCCCTTATGTAATATATAAATAATGACGTTTCCCTACCTTGCAGGATTGTGGCAAGACTTAGTATATCAATATTTGTAAAGCAGTTGGAATGAAGACGCTCCGAAAGCCTCACACATAATTTTGTGCTAAAGTATTTTCATTAAGTAGGATACGGCTGAAAGGAGTTCTGAAGGGAAGGGATGGAGGGTTAATGGGGTTTTTCCATCAGCATTCAGGGAACAAGCTAAAGGCTCCCCTCGTCACGCTGCCCCTGGAGGCTATGAGCTCTCGTGAACAGAGTGAAGTTCATTTGTTGAAGGCAGAGTCACAGTTCCTATAAATGTTATTTCAGAGAAGTTTGTCACATTTCCTGGTTGACTGAAAAGAAGGAGGGTGGGGGGAACCAACTGACCCATATGATTTCTGGAAATAAACAGCCAGAAGGATGGATCCCATTGAGGGACCCAGTATAAGCAACCACAGATCCTGGCTGAGAAGAATTTAATCCAAGCCTCTTTCTATCTTTTGCTCTAATAAAGCGAAGATGAAATCACAATAGTATCCGGTTGCCGAGCTCCACACCCTGTCTCCCAGCATTTCCCTAGCATGGCAGTGGGCTTCCGAACCCAAACTTCCTTCCACTGCCATCATCAAGAGCACGCCCAGTCCCACCACCACGGGTAGCTTTGGGGGTTGGTCGGTCACAAACAGGCCAAAATGCTGGTGGTGGCTCTGCAGTTTTGACTTTTCTCTACATGTAGCTCTAACACAGGACCAGAGGAGCAGAGGGGGTTTCTAGGCCTGGGAGTCATGACCAGAGGTCGGTGAGCAGCTCTTTGGGACAGCCCCACGCCACAGAACCCCAGCACTGGCTCCCCATCCCCACCTCTGCCCCTTGACCACTGACAGAGACACTCTTAGCCCTGAAGGGAGAAGGGGGTTTATGTCACTAGCCCATTCAAACGTGGGGATGGTGACACAAAGGGACAGGGTGAAAAGAGCACCGTCTTACTCTGTCTTCAGGGTCTGCATGTCAGATCTGCAGCTTTCCCTCGCAGAGACATGTTATTTCTCCTGCTGGCCCTGAAGAGCCAGCCCGGCAACAGGAGCGTGAGCTGGCGTCAGATCTGCTCATGCAGCATCAAGAGAACCAGCAGCTGAGCCCAGATCTTCGTTACTGATAAGGGAACCCAGCTCTGCTCTTCACGATGGAGTGATCAAAACACTGGAGCTCGGGCTCTGGGATACAGCTCCCAGCTGGCACCAATGCTGTGTTTCTGCCCCTGCAGACATGGGCTGGGAAGTGTGAACCCAGACAGGGAAGGTGGGTGCAGAGATGGCATGTGACTTCAGCACCCTAGAGGGCACCGAGTTATCAGAACTCTACACCCCTGGTGTGGAGGGAGGAGCCAGGGCAGATTTCAATGGTTTTGGGAGACCAAGAATTAACATGGCCCAAGACGAGAGTCACAGTAAACCATTTCCACATGCAGAGCGGAGTGGAGTTGCCTTTGTCCAGCCCAGAGACTGGATGGGGCATGTTTAACCAAGGAGACTGCTTCTGCTCTGTCTTCTTCGTATCTACATTGTGAAACTAATTCACTGCACTGAAGGGAGTGCAGTGCCACATATACCCGACCCCGCAGTCCCAGCCCTAGCCTCAGAACTAGGGTAAACAGGAGAACTCAACAAAGGGGCTGGGACCCTAGTATGCCTGGGAGTGAGCCATGACCCCACTGCAGAGCAATGGGGAGCTGGTGTCAGAAATGCCAAGGCAGCTTCATCTACACAGCCACATTTACACCATTAAAAATACCCTGCGACAGACAGAGCCATGGAAAACACTGTCAGACAGAACTTGGAACTTTTCTTTATAACCTCAGCAAGACTCTTTCCTAGCAGCCATCAGTGTCTCCCTAGTGCATTCCTGATAAACACAAGGAAGAATCTGCTTAACAGTCTGCAGTGCCCTCCTCTCCACTAATGAACGGTAAATTGGACACTACCGCTCAGCTTAGAACTTCCTCGGGACACACCAGGTCCTTAGAGCACTAACACTCAGGCCATTAGCACAAGCTGAATGCTCGTTCCCACCATGGGACCATCCACACTTCTGCAGATCAGCCCGTACACAGACAGAGATCATCTATACACAGCCGCCTTGTCAAGCATTTCCCCGATCTTTGCTGTAACGGCATTTGCAAACCAATACACGAGAAATAACCTGACACACCACACAGCCAGAGCAGCAGGGGGAGAACACACACACACACATATGCCTAACTCAGACTCTGAAATAGACATGCCCCCCCAGATGGATTCACTTTGCATTCGGATTAGGGTTAGGTTCCACAGACCTGTCTGTATCTCCGCTCTGAGCACACCTTGCAGAGTCCATTGAAGCGATTCATGATTGCAGGCTCTCAACGTGCCGCTAGCCCATGGAAATTAAATCCCTCAAAGGAGCAGGAATCCTGGTCTCCTTGTATCACAACAGCATGGAACAAGCCACAGTGAAACTGGCATGACCGCCCATGGGAACCCAGCGCTAGAGAAGAATGGCAGGAAGCCACCTTTCACCTCCCAAGCCCCTGTCTGCGCTGTATGCCGCTTTACGATAAGACAGAGGGCTTCCTGAAAACTCCAAGTGACAAGGAAGAGAGAGAGTTTTATATTAAAATTCCTGTCAACTATTCAGTATTCCCTAGTCCCCTCTCTGTTGATGTGGCTTTTGTTCCTGCTGCATTCTTCAGCGGCACAGAGCACTTTGTTATTGCAAGGTTCTCACAAACACTTTGAGGACGTGTAAGCAGCATTTCACAGGCCTCGGCTGCACAAGCTTCACTTCAGTAAAAAGACTCCGTACGCTAGTTTAAAGATACGGGAGGAAAAGTGATTCGGCTTTAGGAAACCAAGGAAGAATTTGTTTTCACAGAACACACCCGCACAATACTGCTTTGTGTTTACAGGGGGCGTGGGGAAGCACAACCCAAAGCTTGGAGGTCAGTGGCACCCATGGTTTAATTTCAGAATTAAAGGCACAGCAAAACTCTGACTCAAGTCAGATGTACAGTGCAAAGCTGGATTGTGTGACATGGCCTCTTTGCACACTGCAGCAGCAGCTCCCAGGAATGCCAAGTCACAGGGGAACCCTTGCAGAATGCAGTTAAACAAAACATGAAGAAAGCTCCTTTCAGCTTCCTCCACAGGGCAGAAATGAGGCAAGGCTTCCAACCCCAACCAAACCTAGGCCCCGGAGTCACTGTCACTGCAGCACGGTCTGGTGGCTGGGGGTGAGAGGGATTTTAACTAGCAGAGGACACAAAGGGCTTGCTTTGAAGTCACTAACCAAACTGGCTCGACAGTGTCTAGCCCTGCCAGCCTGGGGCTGCACTGAGCTGACAGGCTGCCATTCTGCCTCCCCCAGTTTGCCATCTTTGAGGTCAGTGGTGTTCATTCTTACAGGGTATTTCCTGGAGCCCCCATCCCCCCCACGATGCAATAAAAGCTCCGGGGGGGTGAAAATATTTACAGGAGGGAGCTTCACTCCGGCCAGCGCCAGCTGAATGTAAACCCTGCCTATGTGAGAGGAAGGGAGGGATAAGGGCGCTAGGTTGGTCAGTCTAGCTCAACCCTACGGTTTAAAACAAATAACTGAGAATGCAGCTGAGGGAAGCAGCGAGGCAAATTTGGCACAGATCAATCACAGGGCCGGTTGGGCCCAGTTTCTGACGTGGGCCCTGTGTTTCTGTTGCTGTTTCCCATCCTTGCCTCTCCTATGAATCACAGAGGCCTCGGTCTCAAGTGCCCCATTCAGATGGCAAAGGATTTAACGTAACATCCACTGGAAAGACGCAGGGTGAAAACGCAGCATGTTCAGATAGATCAGCAGGTGTCCACAGGAAGGGCCCTCTCAGTGCAGCGTAGCACGGTCTAGTCCAGGGTGGCAAACTACGGCCCGGAGTCCACATCCGGCCCTTCAGACATTTTAATCCAGCCCTCGAGCTCCCACTGGGGAGCGGGGTCAGGGGCTTGCTCCACATAGCTCCCGGAGGAAGCGGCCTGTCCCCTCTTCACCTCCTACATGTAGGGGCAGCCAAGAGGCTCCACACACTGCCTGTGCCCCAAGCGCCGCCCCCATAGCTCCCATTGGCCAGGAACCACAGCCAATGGGAGCTGCAGGCGGTAGGGCCAGCGTGCAGAGCCACCTGGCCTTGCATCCACATAGGAGCTGGAGGGGGGACATGCTTCTGCTTCTGGGAGCTGCTTGAGGTAAGCGCCTCCCAGAGCCTGCACCCCAGAGCCTGCACCTCTGACCCCCTCAACGTCCCAACCTCCTGCCCCAGCCCTGACCCCACCACCGCCCCTCCTGCACCCCAAACCCTCATCCAGCCCAGACCTCCAGCCAGAGCCCTCACCCCCCTGCACCTCAACTCCCTGCCCCATCCCGGAGCCCTCTCTCACACACTGAACTCCTCATTTCTGGACCCACCACAGAGCCCACACCCCCAGCCAGAGCCCTTACCCCGTCCTGCACCCCAACTCCCAATTTCATGAGAATTCATGGCCCGCTGTACAATTTCCATACCCAGGTGTGGCCCTCAGGCCAAAAAGTTTGCCCACCCCGAGTCTAGTCACACAGCTCTGGCTCCTTTGAAAGTCTTTGGAACGAATCACTCCTCTCCCCGAGCTAGAGCAAAGCCTCGCCATGGCCTCCGGGCTCTCCAGCACCACCCCATAACACACGTGCAGGGAAGCACAGGCACATCCCCACATTGTCAGGTAGCTTCCCCATGGGGTGCATGTCGCTCATGGCCTGTTTCCCACAGATCTCACCGTCATGGCCCAATCCACACTGCAGCTCCAGCCGCTCTAACCAGCTGCAATTCTCCCATCTGACCTGGTCACAAGGGGTGGGGTGCTGCCACGCCACCCAGCTAGGTACACACCAGTGCATTCTGGGAAATTTGGACCCTATCCTCCTAAGGCCCCAGCAGGGAACAGAGTGCCCAGGAGATGCACATACCGCAGCAGTAACAGTGCACCCTGGGATGTCCTACTACACAGAGAATGGAATTAGGGGGGCCAACCAGCCTGCTTACATGGCCAGGGGTCCAGTTCACACAGCAACAAAATAGAGGGCTGACCCAGGTGCCAGAAGAGAGCCATGGGGCAGCCTAGGCCTGCAGCTGCCATGGGTCCTGGCTACTGACCATGCTGCATGAGGACACCAATTGTGTTTAGAGTCACTAACTGCTTACAAAATCAGCCTCTATGCTGGAGTGTGGACAGGGCCTAAATGGAGGGGAGACCCCCTTCCTGGATGCAAAAAAAGCAACCCTGCTGCGTTCAGACACAACCTGCCAAAGAAGAGCCACACACACTACGCTCTCTCTCATGAAGACTTGCCCATTGTGCTTTGTTGTATACAGCAAATGTAATTCTGGCTCGTCTCTGCGTATGAGAACCATCACAGGCCCACTCATTTCACAGTCCCATTCTGAATCCCCTGCTCAGCAACGCCAGACTTTCCTCTCCTCCCTACTGGTCTCTGCCCTTTCACTCAGCCCTGCTACTGTGCAGATGAATGTCTTCTCCCGCCCCTGCTCCTGAGTCACTAGTGCTGTGCTGCAGCCACTGGGCTCAGCTTGAGAGGGCAGCACTGGCCCTGGCACACCTACCTTGAGCTGCTCCATGTTCTCAGCCTCCTGGTTTCCCAGTTCAGCCCGCTGGCTCGCCCGTGGTGGCTCTAGAAGGCAACAGAAAGAGCATGTCATATAGGCTGCTCTTAGGCACCACGCAGACGCTTCTGCCTTTAACAGCATCTTCTCCCTCTGCACAAAGGCCAAGCACCATGAAATCTATGGGGGCGTCAGCTCCAGACTGGAACATGGTGGCATTTCCTGTCGTTATTCGAAGACCCAGAAATTCCTTGTTGATCCACTGAGGGTGGCATGATGGGCAGCTGCCACATGCCCTTCACACACATTGCCCTGCAACAGAGTCCCAGCCCAGACCCCACGGTGGACACAACACCCCCGTAGCACATCTTTGGTCCCAGGTCGGCTCCACTCCTGCAGACACTGGGCAGCCCCGGGTTAGAGCCAGACAGGAAGGAGAACTCAGCAAGGGCCTGATCCAAAGCTCACTGGAGGCAACAGGAGGGAATCCATTGATTTCAGTGGCCCCAAGGCTGGCGGCTGCTGGCCCAAAGCTGGAGAGCACGTGAGATGCAGCAGCGTGTGGTGACAGGCACAGCAAGTGGGAGAGACAGGGAGGAAAGAAGGGCTTGTGTCCCGAAGGAGAGGGGAGATGCCCCCTCTCTATGGGTCACCCAGGATCGCTCCTGTGTATGTGCTAACATGGCCTCATTACCACAATGTCTGAGTGTTGCTGGGTCGGGAAATCCAGGCTGTGTAAAGACAATATGGCTGACAGGCCAGGCCCCTCCTCCTCCCTTGAAGTGGCCTTGGGCTGGAGGGCTGGACTTTCCACAGGAGAGCTGAGAGCAATTGAGGTGTGAACAGTTCCTCTGCCTTCCCCCTAGTAGGGGAGGAGGAGCTGGCAGGGGTGGGGTTGACATGAAAAGGGTTGTTGCCATACTGACTATAATGAGGGTAATTAGTTAAGCTGGGCTATTATCAGCAGGAGGAAAAAAAATCATTTGTAGTGATAATCAGGATGGCCCATTTCCAACAGTTGACAAGAAGGTGTGAGTAACAGTAGGGGAAAAATTAGCATGGGGAAATAGGTTTTACTTTGTTTAATGATGCATCCACTCCCAGTCAAGCCTAATTTAATGGTGTCAAGTTTGCAAATTAATTCCAATTCTGCAGTTTCTCGTTGGAGTCTGTTTTTGAAAAAAAAAATGTTGTTTTTAATGTCCTCTGTGTATATATATATCTTCCTACTGTATTTTCCACTGCATGCATCCGATGAAGTGAGTTTTAGCCCATGAAAGCTTATGCTCAAATAAATTTCTTAGTCTTTAAGGTGCCACAAGGACTCCTGTTCTTCTTACTGAACTGGCAGTACTGCCTGGAGCACGGCAACCGGAGGCTGCCAGCCAGGCCCAGCTCCACGCAGCACAGGCAGGAAGTCTCCCCTGAAGGCCCACATAGACCTGGAGGCCAGCTATAGGATGGGGGCCTCTGCTAATCCGCTCTCCACTAGAGCCTGTCTCCACACACTGACAGTGGGGAGGAGGCAGGGCACGAGAACCCAAGCCGCTCCCATGCTCTGCTAGCTCTTGGGACGTACCACTCCCCAGAGCATGCTGCTGAAGGGGACCCACCTCTGCTCTGCTTCAGACGCTGCGTGGCCACCTTCAGGTGCTTGGTCCTGCCCAGGTCCTCACCAAGGAGATAGTACCAGCCGCTGACCTCCTGGGGCAGAGAGAGGGGGTGAGAGCCGCAGAGCTCATGCTCAGCGGGGCAGCTGCCCTCCAACCCCACAGGAGAGTGCATCTGTGCAAGGGCTGTGAGTGCAGGGTGCTGGCTGCACAGTGCCTGCCCGGGGAAAACACAGAGCAGGAACGAAAGCCACCCTCTACACCCAGCACGCCCCAGCCCAGTGTCAGCAAATTTGGTGGCCCTGGGGCCCTGCATCCACAGTGCTGCCAGAGGGGCCACCAGCAGCACCATTGATTCCCAAGGCTGAACCTGCCCCAGCACAGGTGCGTGTCCCAGAGCAGACAGGGCCCAGGCGCCCTGTGTCTGCGCTGGCTGAGCTCAGGGGCTGACATGTGAGCCAGGCACTGCAGCAGAAGGGAGGGCGCTTGCCTGGCTCACTGACGCAAGGAGTGCCAGGCAGCGGGAGCACAGTGGAAGGAGAGCGTGTGAGACGGGAGGAGGGATTCCTCAGAGTGAAGGAGCAGCAGGATGCAGCAGGTGCACGAGAGCACAAGAGACTGGGAGCTGAGGGTACAAGGGGCAGCTGTGGTGGGGGTGACAGGGCCCCACATCCCTTGCTCAGACCCCTCTCCTCACTGGGGCTATTTCCCCACTCTGTTCCTCCCCGGCCTGCCGGTTGCTGGACACAGGTGCAGTTTGGTGACAGGAAGAGCTGATTTTGCACCTGCTTTGACTCAGGAACAGATGCAATGCTTGTGCTCAGCCATTTGCAGGGCTCCAGCCATTAGCATGGAAAGGCATCAGCTCCAGTGCACACTAGCACTATCACAGCAAGCCCAAGATAGGGACTCACTTGCTGGCCTTCCTTCCGGGAGGCAGGGCCCCCCCACTGCCCATAGCCCCAAAGGGCCATTCCAGCCGCTGGAAATAGCTGGAGCACAGAGGCTGTCTGGCCACACACCCCAGTCTCCTAGCTACGCTGCCAGCATCAGGGGCTGCTATGGGGGTAGGGCCTGGAGCCACTGTATTTTGCCACTTCACTGTCATCCAGGGAGTCTGGTGAGAAAGTGGTATTCCCAGGTGGGTTTCTAGCCTCATTGTGCAAAAGGACCATATCAGAATGAGGAGCAGGACTAGGTCACTGCTACAACTCTGTCACCAGGAAGTGCTGACCGAACGTGCTGCGGTGTGGCCTATGTGAAATTAACCAGTTGTTCCAGCCCAGTCCCTTGCTGAAATGTGTCTACATTGCATGTGCCCCATGCTGGCAGGCTCAGCAGGTGGCCAGTATTCTAGCCCTATCACCAGAGAGGTCATCTGCAATCCACACTGGGCGCCTTCAGCAGTGCAGGACGGGCAATGTCAGGGTTCTTTCACCACAACCAACGCATGCTGCGGGCCAGGCTGGGCAGGGCATTCCATACACCATGGACAAAGGGTTTGGTTAAAGAAGAGTCTCAAATCAGTGGGCAGGAAACTGTCGCTGAGAGTTTCCTGAATTACCATGCAGAACCCTGAAGACAGCTCATGCCAACCACGCGAGGGACAGCTGTGTGTTCACAACATCAGCCTCCAGACCCTGCCTCTGTGACTCCAGGATGTGTGTGTGTTTGTGTGTGCACACCTGCCTCCTGCCTCTACCCATACAGTCTGGAAGTCACAATTAGCCTGTGGAACTCATTGCCACAGCTTAGCAAGATTCAAAAAAAGATTGGACATTGATATGGCTCAAAGTACCAGAGTCACAATAGTAACTCTTAAAGACTAAAACATGAGTTTTAGAAGGGACATGAGCCCCCTGTTTCAATGAGCAAGCAGATGAATAGATTCATAGATGTTAAGACCAGACATGATCATCCAGTCTGATCTCTTGCATAACACAGGCCAGGGATTCCTGCATCAAACTCTTCCCTTCCAATGGAGCTAGAACACAAAGACATGCCCAGTCTTAGTTTAAAGATGCCAAGAGACAGACAATCCATCACATCCCTTGGCAAGGCTTTTCCAGTGATGAATGGCCCCTTGTGTTCAAAATGTAGACCCCACTCCTAGTGTGAATTCGTCTGGCTTCAGCTTCCAGCCACTGGATCTTGTTCTGCCTTTGTCTGCTTCACTTGATCTAGACTAAATCTGCTCTCAAATCTTCTCCCTGTACAGGGACTTAAAGACTGTGATCAAGTCACCTCTGAACCTTCTCTTAATAGACTGAGCTGGTTTGGTCTCTTGCTACAAGGCAGGTTTCCAGACCTTCAGACCTTCTTGTAGATCTTTTCTGAACCCTTTGGATTTCTCAACGCCCTGTCTGAAGTGTGAACCCCAGCCCTGGACACCAACACCAGGAATCAGTCTCTAGCTGAGGGGGTTCAGATGACATTTCCTTGTGGGCTAGGGTTACCAGCTAGCAACCGTGACGGGGGTGGGGAGTAATAGGTGCCTACATAAGAAAAAGTCCCAAAAAACAGGACTGTCCCTTTAAAAATGGGACATCTGGTCACCCTGTTGTGGGCAGGTTATTCCAGAGCCACCTGTTGCAGGATTCTTGCACCTTGCTGGTGCTGGCCACTGTCAGTGGCAGGACATCGGGCTGGATGGAACTCAGCCTGATCCAGTCTGGCAGCTGCTGGGATGCCTGTTTCTCAAGACCCAGAAGTGGGGATCTGTGGAAGCCATTTACTTTAGCAGAGTTGCTGGTTTATTTGAGGAAGAAAAACCCAGTAGATTTTAAAGCTGTGTTACCATGAAAATGCCAACAGGTGGCAGCACTGGCTTGACAGGAGTGGGCAATGCTGGGAAGGGCAGGCACTGGCCCAGCCATTCACGTATTTTCTCCAAGACACTGAATGACAAAAAGCAGCAGCTGAGAGGGGCAGCAGGTGCCTAACCCAGTCTGGTAACAGGATTAAGGTGAGTGAGTTCTCACCAGCAGGGGCATCGCTGGTTGCGAAGGGCGGGTTAGTGCCACAGTAACTCTGCAGTACCACGCCCTGATGCAGCCACAAGTTACCGCAAGGGATACAGAGCAGCTAACAGCAAGGACAGCCGGGGTGGGGAGCCGAAGGGGACAAGATGGGGGATCGAACACAGAATGGCTCAAATCCGAGGCCAGTTTAGCCCAGTGTCCTGTCCGTCCTGTCCCACAGCAGCAGATGGGAGACAATCTATCCCAGGTGGTAGCATGGTCCCTAGTTAGGGATTAGGTTAAACATGGAACCAGGAGGGTGTATCCCCCTTGTTCCAATACTCTTCTTTTCACCTTAACTGTTAGCTAGAGACGGGGCTCTCCCAGCTAGGAACACCTGCTCCCTCTCCTCCCCAGGCTGCACAATGCTGCATCCTCAGCTGGGGCTTGGAAGGCTCCCCCCATCTGCCATGCCCTGCTGTAAGCACCTCACTGGAACCAGCGCACTCACACACCTGAGGCCCCCCTACCCCCCTCGGACTAGCCACGGTGCCCCATTCACTCTGCCCCTCGCCTTGCCTGCTCCCCACAGCTGGGCACCCCAAATCGGTGCCACTCCTGGAAAGAGAATTCTCACCCTCACTTTCCTCACCTGTAAAATGGAGCTCCATGGGCGGTGAGTTCTGCAGAGCCCTTGGGGACCGAGGGGCAGAACGCACCATGAAAGTGTTATTGTTGGGCTTCAGAGGGTTAAATCAGTGCCTCGACTGGACACCTGGCCTCAGACAGCGCTACCGAGCAGGGGCAGTGTGCTCGGGAATGGCTTATGCCACTGAGCAAACAAGCTGCCACAGTTAGAAGCCAGCACCTCTCGCCTCACCCCTGCCTGGGCCAGCCCCAGCAGAGCAGTGTTCTCTGCAGGCTGATGGCACAGCAGCCTGGAGGGCAGCAGGAGAGCACCCGCTGGGCCCAGCATGAGGGGGCTGGGAGCCACTGAAATACAGCTCCCCCTCCCGCCCCCCATCCGCTCCCCCGGCCGGTCGACAGCTACACACAGTCTGCAGGGCCCCAGGCTGGTGGCACGTCGGGAACGACCAGCCTTGGCCACTGAGCTATGTCCATTGCCCAGAACCGATGGAGAAACGCCAAGCCAGCACCATCTCTGGGCTACCCCCTGGGTTGAATCATGCTTGGGTGTGGGCAGAAGGGTCAGGGAACTCCAGGTCCCGTGAGAAGGAATGGCCCTTCCCATGTGTCTGGAACAAGGCTCAAAGACGGTAGTCTCAGCAAAGGGCTGGGAAGGAGCTTTCGCCAGCTGGGAAAGGGAAGGGCCGGTCCACCTGGGGGCAGGTCATAGCGTTCCCAGGGCTTCCAGGAGGTGGGGAGACAGGTATTGTTCTCCCCACCATCGCCAGTGCTGTGGCAGCTCCAGCCAGGGTGAACACAGTCCCTGATCTGCAGATCAGTGACACAAAGGCAGCAAGATGCCTCAGGCCGACCCCAGCAGGGAGGAGCCCAGGGTTTTGGGTGCTGCAGGACGGGAAAGCAGAGCGCCTCTTCTCCCTGGGTGCTGCACACTGCCCCATTCTGGGCAGGATGGGCAGTACTTGCATTCACCAGTCACAGGCCAGTGCGCAGCCTGGCACTCCACTCCGGGGCTGCTGGGCCATCCAGATGGGCCTCACGCAAACAAGACCGGGAGGCCTTGTGCAGCCTTGAACCTGGACTGGTGTTTGGCCAGAGCAGCCTGATGTCAGTGCCAGCAAGGAGCAGATGGGGTCCCTGTCAGCCGATGGCCTGTGCCTCCAAGGTGAGCAGGCGCCACTGGACGAGAGTCACCATGACTCCCTCACTCCCCAGGCCCTCCGGCTCCCCATCTCAGCAGCCTCACTGCGCTCTCCTCGGTCAAGAGGGCAAGGAGGCGCCTGCAGGGCAGGGAGGCCGTTGTCAGGACTTCTCTGCCTTCCCCGCAGACCCAGACCAAAGAGAGCAACTTCCCCCGCCCGCCGCAGAGCTGGGTACGTGCTCACCACACTGTCGGAAATGCTCTCTCCACTGGAAAACAACCCCCAGCTGTCACTTCCAATCCACTCTCCTGCCAGCCTCCCGCAGAGGCCCTGGCGCCCTCAGTCCCAGCCACAGGGCGCTTCACCCAGGAGGCTCTGCCAAGGGCACTGTGCCTCGGACGGGAGGATATCGCCTCCTCCCACCTGGCGCATAGGAAGGACCCGAACTCAGTGTGTGCTCCATACCCACAAGGGACTGTACCTTGTCTGGGGTCAGGAGCGACTTCACGCCAAAGCTCATACAGCCAATTAGCTGGCTCTGTCTGGAGAAGGATTCAGAGAGCAGGGTTAGCATCTCCCCTTAAACCCTCCTTACCCCCGAGGCCCAGGGCAGCTTCCCCATTAGCACAGCTCCCGCCCCTTCCCTCTGCCAGGAGGGCCTGGCTCCTGTAGAAGTGATGTTAGCACAGGGTTAAGGAGACACAGCGCTACACATCTCCTCTCCCCCACACATGCACCTTTGGGCTTTCTGTCCTCTCTCTGAGGGCAGGGCTTTGCAGGCAGCAGGCGCCCCCACTGCGCTGATCTCGCCAGGTCATCCTGCACTTTGGTCCGGCTCCTCCTGTGTTTGCTCCACTCCGATCGTGGTGTCACTCCACAGATGGTCGTGGCTGGATTCCCACCCCAGACTGACACAGAGGGGCAGGGGCTTGGAGGTTAGTTAGATAGTTAAAAAAGCTAACGATCCTCTGCAGCCTGGCTGCACCAGCATGCAGCGTTGCTGCTCGACACCTGCTGGACATTAGCTGTGGAGACGGAGGCAGTTCTGCATGCTTGGGCGTCCGTCCCTGCACAGCAGACGGGCCCTGGAGAGCCCGTCTGGCATACCGGCTTGGGCACTAAGTGGATTTGCTCGGAGACCGAAGCTCTCCCGGCCCTTTACAATACTGGCATTTGCTGACAGCTGCCATGCAGGGACCTGAGACCTGAGATGGAGCGTAAATGATACACCAGGACTTTTCCTTCTTTAGTTTCTCGGATACTTGGAGGGCTGCACCACGTTTGCATATGGGCAGAATGTACATGCACCTATGTCAGTGTGGCATTAGCATGGGCTCCAGCATTGGCTGCCCCCAATGTGATGTCTGATCCTGCCCCTTTGTGCCAACATCACCCAACATGACTCTGGTGAGGGATGCCACTCAGTGGCCTCGGAGCTGGATGTAGCATGCTGAACATCTGGAATGGTTGCACCTATGGCCAGCACAACTTGAAACAGGCTGCCCATGTGCCATGCATGTGAAGCTGCATGCAGCATCTAGGGTGGGCACTGAGCCATTCCTGGGCTACCACCAGGCATCGGTGTGAGCAGACACTGTGCAGGCTTCCCCTAGGCTAACTGACCTCTCTGCAACTGTGCAAAATGCTCCCCGGCCCCAGCAGAGTCTGCTCTTGGAACTGCAGTTTGCTTCAATGTCAGCGCAGCAGCAGCCCTGGATCACTCGAGATCATGGCCAGAGTGCAGAGAGCAGTCAGCATCCACAGCTTCCCAGCAGCTCTCGGGGCCCAGCGTGCGACAGAGCACCCTGAGCCGAGGGGTGTGCTGAGGCCGGGGGTGCAGACGTGCTTCACCTACCCCTCACAAAGGGGCTTAGCCCAGTGCCACTGCTCAGATCAAGCAGCCACATCACACTCTCGATCTACCCACGTGACACCCACTGATGCCAGGCTGGGCCACGGGACCGAGGCTCTGCAGGAACTCACGTGAAAGTGGCAAGAGCCGATGGTATTTTTTTCCCTTCTCCAGCCTTTCCAAACCTTGTTAAAAAGACGGCTCAGCAGCATTCCAATCCCAGCCCCGTCCTGGCAGTGGCTTTACCTGGAATTCCTCTCTTGGTTCCAAACTGTAACCAGAAGACGCTTGTGTTCATCTTCTTCTTGAATGGGGCTGTAACAGAAGCCAGAAAGGACAGGATGAGAGCACCCATCGCCACCAGGACACACAGCAAGGAGTGGGTTTAGTGTTCCTTTAATGCTCCAGCTATGCCGCATCCCCCACTCCCGGCCCCACTGATTCCTACATGGAGCTTCCCAGCAATTGCCATAAATGGCAGTCTTCTCAAACAAGCTACTGTGCAGTAATTTACTAAAATTAACGAGGCTGCAAGCTCCAATCCATGTTTGTTACATAAGGAAGAACTTGAGGGCCATGCTGCTTGCATGGTTAAACAAAGGAGACATTTGTTATTGACAAGCTGTTGCAAGGGGAGGTGAACTCTCCTGAGCAGGTGCTGAAACACAGCTCAGGTTGCATAAGGACAGACACATGTTAAACATCAAAGGAAGAACAGCACAAAAACACTATCATTCATACTCCTAAATAATCACTCTGTGAATATTTCATGAGTATAGAGATCCAACACAGGCAGGTCTGCTAGAAATAATTAACTCCACCAAAACGCTGCAAGCTGCCAGCCCCCTTCCCATGCAAGGACATGCTAGAGCTTTGGGAAATCCTTTTACCTTCCTTGTTCATGCTGATCCACCAGATTGTGGCAGGCCCAGGGCCTAGAAAATGGACTGTTTTCCCCGACTCCATACAGATGCATAGAAGCTACCAAATAAGAAACTCCAAATGTGCAGGAGTATTGCTGTCATGCTGTGTAGTCACAGCTTTGTGAGCTTCAGCAAAGCTCTGTTCAATAGTTCAAGGCATTTCAACCACAAGAAATAGCAAAATAATGTCTGCCACTCCTCATTTCAGTACGAAACCTCATCATGCATGAGGCATGTTTATTGAAGCTACGAGGTGGGGATTTACCCACAAAAGCTCTTGCTCCAATACGTCTGTTAGTCTATAAGGTGCCACAGGACTCTTTGCTGCTTTTACAGATCCAGACTAACACGGCTCCCCTCTGATAAGTGAGTAAACGGGATCTTGGCCACAAGAGGCTAAGGCAGCATTTGCTACAGTTCAGACTCTCTTCCAGCTCCATTCCGAACACATGCCCCATTTGGAACATAAACCAGTGGAAGGACGGGATGGTGCCACCTCGGACCCTGCATACTCACAAGAGGAAGTGCTCGTGGAAGATGGGATTTTTGCTGTCTGGAACAGTCTTGGTTTTTTGCCTGCATTTCCGATCAGTATCTGGTACTACAGACATCTTGATGTCGAGAAACAAACAGCACATTAGCCATCTTTAAGCAAACACAAACTCGCCACAAACCCAGCAACTGTCTCGTGCTCAGCTCATCAGGAGACCCACCAGTCAGCTCTGTGGATGGCCAAGTCGCAAAGATCTAGTTTGTGCTAGCCAGGTGTTTAGGTCTCTTTGCATTGACCAGGTCTAGCCACAACATTACAAAGCTCCTCTGGGCAACGTGAACAGGAGAAAATCTTCCTTAGCGAGTCAGAGACCCCAGGGTTTGATCTGCGCAAATATTCCTAGCCAGTCTCTGGCCATGTAAACACACACACGCACGCACACATGTACACACACAGCCCTGAGATCCGCTGAGGGAGGACATATTTTCGGTTAGAATCAGAGTACGTAGAGATGGAAATGACCTACTAAGGTGCTATCAGTTTAACCAGAGCTGCCGAGCCCTGTGCCCTACAGTGCAGTTACTGGAGTTTGCCTAATGCTGATCATTCATTCTCATCCCTTTCCTTAGTCTGCATGAT
Organism: Gopherus flavomarginatus; assembly: GCF_025201925.1. Lineage (NCBI taxonomy): Eukaryota > Metazoa > Chordata > Testudines > Testudinidae > Gopherus > Gopherus flavomarginatus. The sequence goes on from NC_066633.1 coordinate 22,879,019, forward strand.
GAGCGCTGACAGCCACAGACAGAGCTTTCTCCTCTGGCTCCCACATTCTCTGCTAGTAATGATTCTGTGACAACAAATTCTCCATTGGAGGGTGCCATAGCCCCCAGGTGCAGTTAGCACAGTGATGCACCCAGCACCTGACAGGAGACTGGCTGTCTTAGCTTACCTGGTGCAGGGAAGTTACTCAGCAGCTGGTAAATGCAGGGATGGGGGCAGAGGAGTTCAGGACAAATGGGCAGGCACAAAGCAAAGGTTCTGCTCCAATTTCTGTGGAGCCCCAGAAGAGGGACAGGGAGAAGATGGGAGCCCAGCTGCATGCCTGGAGGAATTCACCCCAAAACCAGAAGGGGTACAAAGCGGTCACATCCTCATCCCCAGCTGAACCCAAAGCCCCTGGGGCAGCTTAAGAACCCACCTTCACATAGGAGTTGCATGTCCGGTACTCTTTTCCCAGCAGGCCCTTTGCTTCCATAACTGGAAAGAAAATGAAACGTGGTTGAAAAGAGACAGGGAAGGCGTCTTCCCACAGCACTGCGCTCATGCCCTGGTGCCAGGCACTGAAAGCCGGGCTCCTCCCTGTCAAGCTTGACTGGCAGGATTAAACCAGAGCTGGCTTACAGGACACGGGCTGGCAGCCTCTGCGCCTGGCAGGCTCCTCGCACGTGCACCTCCCTGCCCCTGAGGGCTCGTGGGGTACAAGGGGGATTGCAGAGAGAAATGGTTGAGGGTTTTATTTTGAAGTAAAACTGTCCTATGAACACATGCATCTGCGGGGGAGCTTGGAGCAGATGCAGCCCAGCATCCAGCTGACAAATTGCATTTCACCCGCTTGACTTCACACAACACAGGGGCTACTGGCGCCAGGCGCGGGACAAATAGCAAAGGCCAGCACTCCATCTCTGCTCCGCCTCTGCAAAGCCAGCCTCCCTGCACTGACTGCAGTGGCAATGCACCGTTCTTTCCAGCCGTGTGAGTGAAATGAGAATCTGGCCCCAGCACACAGAGATAGTAACTAGACTGTTCTGTACATGACGCGTTGTCTGAGCTGTGCAAGCCAGGAGCTACCATTCAGAACCCGGCCTGCTATCAGACAGCAGGAGCTTTGCACCTGCTGGGGGAGGCCTGGGTTCCTCTAGGTCCGGATCAGGCTGTCACAAACAGCACAGGAGCGAAGGGCTTGCAGTAAGACCCCTCTGTTGCACACACTCCTAGTTTTCCACTACAATATTTGGGGCTGACCCTTTTCCAGATGTGAAGGCCTAGAGGGACCATTATGATCATCCCATCTGACCTGCAAAGCACAGGCCAGAGAATCTCCCCCAGGGATTCCTGCATCAACCTGATTATGCTAGGGCAGATCTCTCTGAAAGAGACACCCACCTTGGTTTAAAGACTTCAAGGGGTGGAGAATCCACCCCACCCTGAGGTGAGTTGTTTCAAAGGTGAATCACCTCCTCTGGTAAAACACCTCTCTTATTTGTAGCTTAAATTTACCCAGCTTCAGCTTCCAGCCACTGGGTGTCCTTCTGTGTCTGCTAGTTAAAGAGCTCTCTCATCTCAGAAAGCTCCTCCCCCGTGGGGATTTATACATTGGGTCACATCACAGGCTAACCTCCTCTTGGCTAACCACATAGATTGAGCTGCTTTAACCTCTCACTGTCAGGCAGGTTTCCAGACCTCAAACCATCCTTGCAGCTCTTTTCAGAACCTTTTCCGATTTGTTACCATCCTTTCTAAGGTGTGGAGCAAGTTCCCAGTAACAGACTCACTCCGGGCCAGCCCCCAGTCAAATAAAACACCGGGTTAAAGTTTGTGCCAGACTCTTACAGCCATTTTTAGGGTCCAAACCATCCCTTCTCCGTTGTTCTGTAAACCCGAACTCCACCCTTGGAAGGAGGCTGGACACCGGCCCTGCACATTCCAGGGAATGCCAGCCTGGAAAAGGATGAGGAGCACGGACTCAGGCCAGCCTTATGTGCTGGGTCATGCAGCACCTTTGCTAGGGCCAGCACCAGCTATAAGCAATGGAGCTTCGGCCAGGCCCCTTGGGGAGCCAGTTCTGCTAACAGATACAACTCACCCTGGCACTGGCCAGGTACCCAGGCAGCATTTCCTCTCTCCTAACTGCCCAGCCCACTGGAGCTCTGGGGTTCCCCAGCCCCACGTCATCCCAGCATGGCCCTGGGCTCACTGCTGGCTCAGGGAGTTCCCAGTCACTGCTCCCCAGCTCCCCTAACTGTCCTGCCGTCGAGGGCAGCTTCTCCTTGGTCACAGAGATACCCCCTGCAGAACAGATGGGTGTTTCCTGGCTCCATTCAGACTGCTGCACAGCTCAGCCCCGCACAGCTGCCCAGCGCCTGCCCACAAAGCTAGGAAGCTGAAGCACACGAAGGCCAGAATGTATTGCCCCTATTTTGCAGATGGGGGTCTGGGGCGAAGAATGGTTCAGTGGCTCCCCGAAGCGCACGCAGCGAGTCCGTGGCATGAACAAGACTGAGCCCATTGGCCTGAACTCAAACTAGCCCCTTTACCATAGACCATCCACCCTCCTGTCTGCTATCAGGAGCGCTGTGTGCCCCAGTGGGCCGGACCCCGGCCCTCCTACTGCGTCTGCTCTGCCTGCACGTGCACGTTCAGATCAGTGGGCATGTCTCCGTGTGTGCTATTAACTGCCCCAGGCCCTCCCATAGGTTCTGAGGAGCCTCAGCTAGCCACAGGCCACTGTTACCATCACAGAAGGGAAGAAGGGTTGGGTCTCCTGTTCCTTTCCCTGACCCCTGCGCCTTTTCTCCTCTGCTCTTCAGAAGTTAAATGTAAAAGTTAAATGCATCACCACACAAGACCACACAAGGTCAGGAAATGCAGCAGGCCAAAGGAGATAAATTAGGTCAATACGTGACCTTTTGGCTGTTTATGAGCCACAGAGAGCCTGTCACTTGCTGTGGTACACAAAGCATTGGGGGTTAGATGAGACACTCAAGCCTTGTACCCCCCAGAAACCAAGCTCCCCACAGGGGTAACAGGGCAATGCACTCACCAAAGCTCCCAGTACACATATCTGAGACCTCCAGTGACACCAGCAACGGCCATTTGTGACAAATCTTTCTGTCCTTTATGCCACATGACGAAGCATCAATGACACAAGCTCCAGGTCACCTTTAAGGTTCTACAGCAACCTGCGCTCATCCCCGGGCTTCTGGGAGCAGTTGCTTCCCTGGGAAGTGTGAGGCTTTAGACACCGCTGTCTGTGTCGGAACATGTATCCACCAGAAGTACGGGCCATACGAGCTAGGTGAGCTCACATCACAGCAGAGGCTCCAACCCTGCAGCTCTCAGTCGCTGGGGGCGTTGCTGTGCATTTAATTTGATGAGACCCTGTTCACTAAGGTTTTTCGGCATCTAACCATGCAGGTAGGCACCCACTGGGATTTTCCGAAGTGCCCACACAGGTGAGGCACCTCCCCCGCATTGAAAGTCCAGGTGTCCAGCTGCCTTGGGGACTTCAGCCAATCACGAGTGAGCTCAGGCTGACCCATGGGCTCCATTATCATGCTCTGGACATTGCAGGCCCCTGTGCTGCCGAGCCAGATTGCTGGGCATCGTGGGAGATCAACCCCAGCAATGGGGCCTGGAGGGAGTGACGGGAGGGATTCCCATGCTGCGCTCAGGAGCCAGTCAAGGGCACTCAGAGTCACTGTTATTGGAGATTTGTCCTGTGCCTGCTAAAGTGCTCGGTGCAGCCTGGCGTGCAAAGCACAGCCCTGCCCCCAATGTGATGCAGAGTGGGCTGGACAGGCTGGGCCGCCTACAGCAGGGGCTACGCTGGGTGCAGCTTGTGGCAGCATCGCTGTTGACTCACTCAAGGACACCACAGGAGGAGTGAGGCTCCTGCCAGCGAGCAGCCTGCCTGGGTTTGTTAAGAGATCTGGCTGGAGCTGGGTCCCGAGAGGCAGAGCCAAGCCCTCCTCTCCCTCTGCCTGGGTTAAGTCAGGGCAGCGGGACCGGCACCAGAGTCACCGCAGAGCCTCGCAGGTGAGGCGACACAGATCACCCTTTGCACATGTGAGCACATGCACGTGGGGTGGTGCTCTGCTCCCCTCTAGCATGGCTGGTGAGCTTGCGGTGGCCACTGCTAGCAGAGCCTGCTCTTTCCACACCAGCTGCCCCACGGTCAAGCCCCACTGCTGGGCCAGCCTCTCTGGGGCTAACATACTACAACAGGTGCTAGGCAAAGTGCCCTTATCATGAGCTGCCCCTGCCCTCCTGGTGACATGGACTGTATCCTGGCCCCCCTCGGTGATACTTACCGTGTAACACGAGGAGCCTGCCCTGCATGTCGATGGACAGCTTCAGCTGACCTGGGCAAACAACAGGAGAAAGAGCAGATGAGCAACTGGTGCGGAACTCATTCAGGGAGATTCCCTGCCGACTATGCCCCACAAGCCAGCCCAGCTGGGTGCAGAGGGACCCCCCAGTACCCATGGCTCTGTCCTTCTGCCAGCTTCACTCCAGCCACTAAACACCCTGGCTCCCTTCCCTGCTCTAACAGCATTTCAGGGGCTGCTGCTCGGCGAGATGCTGCCCATGTAGAGGAGCCTGTGGCAGTGGGGAAGGGCTGGGAAAACGTGGCTCCTGGAAAGGATCTGTCTCACTTTAACACGCCTCCCAGGGCTGAGTGATATGTGGCCACAGAGACGGGGCATGGGAGACTCCTGAACCCTGGCATGATCACTGGGCCTACAGACATGCCCTAATGGGAATTCAGCTGTTCAATGTAAGTGACAGTAACTAAAGTGTCACAATGACCTGTCCCAACAAATCGTGACAGGAAAAGGAACAAGAAGGAGGCAGAAAGACTGGCTTAGCCCAGACAAAACGGCCTGTGATAAAACTCAAGGGCTGTGTTAAGATCATGCCTGGTAAACAGCAACAGTGTGGGAGCGAGTATCAATGAACCAAAATTGATATGTCAGAAACTAGGCCTAGTTGGTGGACAAAATAATGGGAAGATGGACTAGTCCACCCCCCCACTCCCTTTTGGGGTCCTTAAGGAAAGAGATTTGGGGAGAAAAACTGGCTACTGAGCAAGCTTCACCATCATGGCTGCCACCCCTACTGGCTCCTGGGACCCCGGGGCCGTCGTCATCCTGATCCTGACCTGAGCGGACACAGAGAGGGACCTAGATGACATCACCACCTCCACCGGGTCTAGCCAAACCCCAGACAACCCTGGGATGAAACAGAATTAGACTTTAACAACACCAGCTCCAGCCTGTCTCAACAAACTTCTTCTCTTCTCCCCAAAAGGGCAGCTATTACCATCTTCAATACCATCTAAGGGTACATCTACACTGCAGAGAGAAACCCACGGCACCAAGTCTCAGACCCTGGGTCAGCTGACTTGGGTGCACGGGGCTCAGGCTGCAGGGCTAAAAACAACAGCGTAGATGTTCCCACTTAGGCTGGAGCCCAGATTCTGAGACCCTCCTGAGACAATATGTACCCTTGAGTTCACCCTTTTTACAACACTATGATAAATTTTGTAGAAAATATGCCTTGTAAGGTATCATCTGAAAACTCATAATTTGCTGAACATTACTGTCCTGGTAAAAATCTGTGTGGTCACATTGTATGTAAAGTTATAAAATTCTACTATATAAAATGTGTTCTGTGGCATACAGTATGGCTGGGGGGGGGATTTACGTGCTGGAGGCTGTGTGTGGGCAGAACAGGAGTGGTTGTTCTCACAGCAAAGCAGTGTAAAAGGTACGCCAGGTTGGAGAACTGAGGGGACGCAGCTGTCCAGATTGTACCCTGAGTAATGTCACACCTCCCCCTCATCACATTTCAGAGCCAGGGCTCCTGCCAGAGCAGAAACATCTACACTGCTGGTTTTAGCCCCATAGCATGACTTGGGCTCTGAGACTCGGTACTGTGAGATTTTCTTTGCAGTGTAACCTGTCAAACAAGGGTGGGGTGGGGGGTTCCTTCTGAAAACTCTCTCCAGCTGAAAGCAAAAGGAACAAGGGATGTAGTTCAAATGAAAGCCTTATTCAATACTTCACATTTCAAACACTTTAGCTGTTTTTCCTTGGTACTGAGCAGGCTGAGGGCTCTGTACACTGAAACCTGGACCTTGTTTAACACTGGACAGTGATCAGGTTATGTTAACACCTTCGGCCCATATAGTCCAACAAAATTAATACAACAACCCAACCCCCAGCTCTCCATCCTCCCTCTGGGTGGCCTTGGAAGGTCCCTCAGCCCCTCTGCCAAAGCTTTCCTGTCCACAAACCTGGGCTAACACCAACCTGCCCCCACTAGCAGGCTGTAAGGGGCAGTTAGCCTCAGGGAGGGTGGTCTGACAGAGGAACACTGGGGAAGTGCTGAGTATAATTCCACACACAGTGTATGCTCCTGGAAGCAGGGACATTAGCAACATGTAAAGGCAGGGAGGCAGTGTGTCCTAGTGGATGGAGCACTGCACTGGTAATCAGCAGCCTGGAAGCTCAGTGGAGCAGGAGCTACCCACACGGCCACTCAGCAGCCTATTTAGTACCGTGCAGGCGCTCAGGGAACACCTGGCCGGGATCTGCCACTGCCGGAGGAGAGGCACCCCTCCCCCGGCCCCAACTCAGCCCCAGGGAAGGGGCGCCTTGAATCCAGCCTCAGCCTGGACCTGCCATGGCCGGGGCGCCTATCCCCCCCAGCCCAACGGGGAATGGCGAAGAGCCCAGCACTTTACCCTTCCCTCACACAGCCACTGTCTCTGTGCCTATCCCAGAGGCATCAGCAACCCCTCTGCGGTGCCCTGACCCAGAGGGAATTGCTGCTGGTTGGCAGAGCTAACACTGAGCTGCCCAGGCACAACCCCAGGGATGGACAGCAGAAGAGGGGATTCTCTACCAGGAGTTCAGGTAACTAGTCCCCATGCCGCAGAGACGCTCCTGGCAGGGGCCAGGCTGCTGGCCTCTCAGGGGGACAGGGCTCTGGTGCGATGCCAGCACTGTGGGGAAGCAACACCTTCACTGGGCATTTCCTGCTTTGCTAAGGGCTGTGACGTCCCACGTGCGGGCAGCAGAAAGCCCCTCACTGGGACAGTGACCTATAGTGCACCTGGAGGAAGCAAAGAAAGATCCCCATGGCAGTGAGTGCGGGGTGCCGGGCTAGGAGCCTGGCTGCTAATTCTGGCTCTGCTACTGAGCTGCTGGAGCAAGTCCTTTCTCCTCTGTGGGCCGTGATGTCCCCCTCCCGAAAACGGGGATAACGAAACTCCCCATCCTGTGCGCAGTGCTTGGAGCTCTAGGGCTGGGCTGCTCAATGCAATGACTAGGTAGCATTAGTGAGACAATGTCTGGGAGTGACGGCTGCTACTTCTAAGCCCTGAGACTCGAGAAAGATCTTCTGCCCTGGCTCCATGCCACACAGATTCCCATGTGCCAGGGAACCCATCCCCAGCCAGTTAGTTAAGCTAGTGTGGCTGTTTGCATCGCTGGGGGCGGGCCGTGGGGCAGGAAGCAGAGTCCAGCTAGTTACATTCGCATGAGGTATTGCTGGAGATCCTCAGCAATATGAGGAAGTCCAGATTTCCAGCTGGCCGAACCGGGGCACAGCTGGGCTCTAAGTCCTGGCACATCACCTTAGCGGCAGACAGCAGACGGCTCACAGCTCTGCCCTAATAACAAGGCTGGGGGAGGGTCATTTCACCCTCAGCTGGTGTAAGTCAGTGCAGCTCCACTGAAGTCTGTGTCAATTTCCACCAGTGGTGATTTGGCCCTTGGTGTTTAACATGCTCCCAGAACAAACTCAGCATTTGGAGCCAGGACTTTAACCCTTTTGCCATCTTCCCATTTCTGAAGCCGTGGGAATGCTCTCATTATCCCACCATTAACATCTGACAATGGTGACCCTGGGAAAGCAAAAGGATGAGATCCAGCCAAGCATGACCTGGAGTCAGCCTGCTAATGAACAGGAGCGTGAGGGGACAGAGAGCTTTTGTGCCAGGGTTATTTGAGGAGCGGGGCGAGGAAAAGCATGGATCGAATCTGCGCCAGGAGTGGCAGGGGAGCCCTGGCTCTGGGAGGCAGCACATGGTGATCCCTAAACACAGCGGGCTGAGATTAAGCAGAGCGAGAACAGCAGAAGCAGGACAGAAGGCTGCAGCTGAGGTTAAAATAATTGAGTGATGTGAGGCTATTTTATGACAGCATAACTCAATCTGAAGGCGTGTTCGGACTGGACACTGATCAGGGTCATTAGCACTGAGGCATAGGATTGGTTTAGTATTTACTATGCACAGCAGTAGCGCCAGCAGGCCATGAATTAGGGCCCCTGGGTGCTAGGTGCTGTACAAATGCTTACAAAAAGATGGGAGGAGGGAAAAAAACCACCTAGTGAAACCAGAGAACTTTATGGGGTGTTCTGACCATCTCTGAACCACTAGGGATTGGCCACTGGTGCCAAGAGAGAGGGTCCTAGACTAGAAGACTGATCCAGTATGAAAAACCGCATCTTCCTGTAGGAAACGGATGACGGTGCTGGCTCAGAAAGCCAACTGGAAACAGACTTGCCCCTGCCTTTCTCTAGCTACGTGCAAAGAGCTGGCATTAGTAGTGTGGTGTGTTTGTACAGCACTGAGCACACGGGGGTCCTGGTCCTGACTAGGCTCCTAAGCACTCCGGTAATACAAAGAACACAAGACAGTGAAGCTTAACCACAGCCTGAGAGACATGTAAGGATGCATTGTGGCTGGGACAGGAGGCTGAGGAGGGGAGAGTTAAATAAACAAACTGCAGCCACATGGCAATATGGGTCCAGCTGAGGCATTCAGAATTTCTCAGACAAACGGAGTGCTGGCCTCCTCCCACGGCTGGCAGGAAAGGCAGCCCCACACCAGCCTCGCCTTATGTAGAACAATCAGCAAAAACTCTATTCAACATCTGGACCAAGGAGCTGCTGGCTTTCTGAGTTTCCCCAGACGAAGAGGGTAGGCTGAGGGCTGCATTTGAGAAATGCTGGTCTTGTGGCAGTGGAAAGTCTCTCTTGGCACCAGAGAAGCAGTAAGTGAGGCCCACCAAGGCTGTGTCTCCACTAGGGATAAAGGTGGAATTTTACAAGACAAGTGAGCACGAGATAACGATCTCCTTGTAAACTCCTAGTGGAGACAGGGCAGGGGGATTTTTACCTCAGCGATCGGGGATGTCAGAGAGCCAGCTCACTACCAAGGGCAATGATCCCTACTCTGATGCATTAAACCCTGGGCTTTGTTCTTGTTTGTACCTCCTGTTTAACTAAAACCCTTGGGAGCAGAGGTCTGTTGGCGAAGGATCCTGCCCCCCATGATGGTCAGTTAAGGGCTGAGAGCTCTCCTGCCACTCCTCCGAGCCATCCAAGGAGCCCTGGGCAGTCTGGGTATTCCCACCTGTACATAAGAGCAATGAGTTGGGTGTATGTCCATTGCTGTCTCATGCTGGATCCCGGTAGCAGGGATTTCCTACCAACACTCCATCTTTCTTCTACTCTAGTGCTCTCATTATACCACTTAGGCTATGCTCTACTGGGGGAGGAGGAGTTGCCCTGTACTGAATGAGGTAAGAATTCTGACTGGCACCACAATGCTCGCAATACCCACTCACAGGTCTCTGTCCTTCAAGTCCCAGCTCCTGGAGTCCAGTGATTAAGTGAGAATTTCAGCTCTCATTTCAAAAGGGGACATTTCTGGCCTCCAGGCTGAGGAAAGCCAAGTTGGGTGATGCAGGTGCAACCTAAAGGCTCCAAACCCAGAAGGCCGACAAAAAAAGAGCCCAAACTTACTATTTTTAGTCTTATGTTTTTAAGCCAATCCTGATTTTGGGGGGCTGGCTCATGCTTGGGTCTCAACTGAGGCAATTCTGGGCACACAGGCAGAGCACAGCCCTCCCTTACTGCGCCTGGCCCAGGATTGGTGTGGGGAAGGAAAGTGGCTGTGATGTTACGGAAGCAGAGGCCCCAGGAAGGGATACCCTTGTCAGGTAAGGGGTGCGATTCCCTGCCTGCTTCCAGCAGCCTTTTATACCTTGTCACTTTTATTATCAGCTGATTTACGGCAGCGGGCCTTGGAGAGAAGTAAAACAGAACTGTAAGTAAGACGTTGCAGCTTTGAAGAGAAAAGGAAACTGCACCAGTAAATGCCAACGTTGTGTGCTAGCAGCATGAAGGAACGTGGAAAACAACCTCCATCAACACAGAATAGTCCACTAGCCCCCATGGAAACCAAGAATCAGCGTCAGGTTTGTCACAAACACAGACGCGCAGATGCATTCGCACAGGCATCGTACAATTGCAGGGACTGAACCCAGGGGAGGAGCTGCAGGGAACATCACAGAACATTCTCCCCGCCACAGAGAATCACGACGCTGCCAGGCACTCTCCATCCCAAGGCCAGGGCCCAGCAAAGCTGAGGGACCCAGCGTGGGAGTGTCACTCGCCCTCCCTGGTTCCGGTGCGGGGGGGTAGGAACGTTTTGCTCAGTTCCTTCTGCTGCTTGGCTCTGAGCATTTCTGGGCCTGTTCGGAGCAGCCAGGTGGCCCTAGTGTGGGCAGCTGAACCCAGGGACCTGAAGCCATGATGGCCCTGCTGCACAGCCACCCTGGACATCCCAGGGCCACAGCTCTCACTAGCTGTGGCGCATGGAGCTTTAAAAACCACACCCACGCACATGCACGCACTCCCCACTTACTGATCTGATTAGGATCCAGGGAGTGGCAGTGACAACCTGCTGCTTTGTGAAGTCACCTGGGGCCTGATCTCCAGAGATGCTAAGCACCCCCCCACACACACAGGAGACGGGTTGTGTTTAGCAGCTTTCACATTTAGATCCTTGCTGTCTTGCAAACGCCAGTGCCGACACAGCGCGCTGCGTGCTTAGTACAGCTCCAGCCATCCACTCGGCAGCGGCTCTGGACTGGCAGAACACGAGTCTGTGGGGCCCGCGTACAATGTGATTGACAGGTGATCTCCTCCATCCCGGGCCACACTGAAAGCTGAAATTCCCAGTCGATTGCAGGCAGCTGCTGTTCTGCCCGGGAGCGATGGCATGGCCCAGGCAATGCAGGAAACCGTCTTCAAGGGCTGTGCCCAGAGGTTGGTGAGAGGAAGCTGCTCCTGTGCCACCGGTGCCCTGGCCCCTCCCCTATGCAGCCTCACAGGGCTCTGCTCTCTCCCTGGGCCTGTTCAATAGTCACTTGCCACTGCTAGGAGAATGGGCGACGCCAAGTGCTCCAACACCAGCATGCAGAGCGTGCCCAGCCCTTTCCTTCACTCCCCGCCCGCACTAGCCACAGAGGCCTGGGAAGTCACTGGAAGTTATTCCTGGGAATTCAGTGGGCTTTGCCCAGAGTCACCAGCTATGCCAGGGTTGGACTGGAACCACGGCATGGGTGAGGAGTGGCTGACCCACGGCCCAGGTGAGGCGCTGGCTGGAGGCAGAGGGACACAGACAACATGTGTTTGTGTATTTAATTCTGGTGGATGCAAGGCACTGGGCAGATGACATCACAAAGCACCCTGCTGTCAAAAGCTACAAACCACTGCCAGCCAGGCGCCCCGAAGCCCAGTGACCCGGAAGTGGAGGGCCCTGTGTCCCTTTACAAAGCAGCCCTCTGGCAGTGCACTGACTGAGTACACATGTGGCTCAGGGATTAGGTAACTCAGGGGGAATCAGAGCAGTGCCCTGCAATTCTTTTCCACAGGATCTTTAGTTCTCACCCCACCATGCAGCGGGAGCACCGGTTAGGAAGGGCAGAAGAACCCCTAGCCAAGTGGGCCCCAAACAGCTCACCTGGGACTGCAGGGCAGCACTGGGCACAGGACTGCAGCTTGCAGGGGCACGTGAACCAACAGCCTCGTGGCCCTGATCCAGACACAGGACGCGGCTGCACTTCGTGCGCTGCAGAGCTGCTATATGAAGCTTAGATCCCAGCCCAACATGGCATCTGCGTGATAGGAGTTTGTCTAGCCTTTCCCCTCAGCCAATGCTTCCCTGGCCCACACAGTGGACAGTACTGAAAAGCCTCCTCTGGTCCCTGGAAAGACCCTCAGACTCTGCCTGATATGCCCCCACAAGCTGCTCCTGGGTTAAACTAGAGCTGAGAATGGAGATTAGGCTGCAAGGGTAAAACTCCTTCCAGGAAGGCTATTGATCTGAACACCGCATCAGTAGAAACCCAGGGACTCCAGAGCGAAGGTGCATAAAAGGGACCAGCCACCTGACATGTGGAAATGCACAACAAAAGTCGCCAGCCAAGAGGATCTCTGCCTGTAGCAGCCGCTGAAGGAAAACCAGCCCCTCAAACCACTTTCTCCAGCACTTTCAGCTCCTCTGTGACCACACACTGCACCTTGCCAGAGTGACCCTTAGCACTGCACAGCTGAACCTAACCTGTAAAGTCCCAAACTCCCCATCACACTGTATGCGAGAGACCAGCATGCCCCACTCCCATTACAGCCCCATAGCCACCAATCACACTAGGGTCGTTAGAGATGCAGCGCACAAGTGTCTCCCACCTACATACAAACCTCTGCCCCCAAGCATGAAATCACAGCACTTCTAAGACACGAGTAAAGGGCATCAGAGTGACAAAGCATCACATACTGCTGAAGAGAGGTGGGAACCCAGGTATAAATCAGTGCCGGGGGGGCACATTTCCTAATCTCCACTCAGGAGCTGTAGCAGTGCTGGGCCTTCTCCAAACACCAGGGATGTGCAGCCACCAGCGATGGGATATTCCAACCTACCCAAGAAACTGCTTGATCCAAACCCAGCTAATCTGACAAAGCAGGTGAGCAGGGAGCAAAGCTGCTGTTACTGTGACTTTCCCAACTTCCTCCTCCACCCCTGGGATTCGTATGCTCAATGGTGTGTGACAGGTCCCACTGCAGGAGCCCCTACCACAAGCGAGATGTTTGCACGATAGACCCCTGCAAACCTCTGCACTCAGAGTGTGACAACTTGTGACGATGCAACAATAATATCATGCAGCTAGGGGTTCACTCTGCACTTGCTGACCCCGTCTGAATCTGTCCAGCGATACCAGAGTAAAACTAGCCTCAGAGGAGCCCCGGCCCCTTCGTGCTCAGGGCTGATTGCTGAGGTGCAGGTACCAGCGGAGGCCCAGAGTTCACCCGTGCTCTGCGATGGGAAGACTGGCTAGTCTTGCCCAGCGAGGCAGAGAGGAAAGGATCGCTGCCCACCTGGCTCCTTGGCATGGCCAGCAGAGTATGGGTGAGGGGGTTAAATCTGCCTCCGGGGAGCCGCCCCAGGACCGAGTCTGCAGGCCAGCCACCTGTCTGTGCCCCCGCACAGCGGCAGCCCCGTGGCACGGCCCAGGGAGCCGCCCCCAGCCTGGGCCCAGACCGACTGACCCCCAGGACTGAGCCCCACAGGCCCAGCCCGCCCCAGCCTCGGCACTCACCGAAGGTCGTGAGGTAGAAGGAAGAGTCCAGCGGGTCGGCCTGGCCGGCACAGAGTGAGACTTTGCGGACGTCGCCGGGCTCCATGGCTGCCGGGCCCAGCCGGCCTGTGGTGGGAGAGCTGGGGGCGCTTGGCAGGAGCCTCAGCAGCCAGTTAACACGGCAGCGCGCGGCCTGCACAGAGCCCAGCGTCCAACTGCCCGCCCGCGTTTGAATAGCACAAAGGGCTCTGGCAGCCCATTGGCCGGGCCGCTGTGAATGGAGAGCTGCACCTGCCTGAACAAACAAGGCCCTGGCCCCACACACACACACACACACACACACTCTGATACGCACGGAGAGAAACTGACACACGTACCCTCTGATACACACAGACACTCTCAACACACAAACACTGACACACACAGACACTCTGATATGCATAGAGAGAAACTGACACACATACACATTGATACATACACAGAGACACTGACACACAGAGACACACTCATAAACACAGAAAGACACTGATATACACATACACACGCTCTGATACACAGACACTGACACACGCACACACTGATACGCAGAGAGAAACTGACACACATACACACTCTGATACACAGACACTGACACACAGAGATACACTCTTATAAATACAGAGAGACACTAATACACACACACACATACACAGACACACACGTACACACAGAGATACACCAATACATACACACACACACACACTCTGATACACACACAGAGACACTGATGCACGCACACACTGACACTGGTGACACATGCAGACACTGAAACACACAGAGACACACAAACACACATATAGATATTGATACTGATACAGAGACACTGACACATACACACACACACTGATACACACAGAGACACACACTGACACTCATACACAAACACACATAGATATATACTGACTGATACAGAAACATTGATACACACACTGATACACACACATAGCTATTCTGATACACACACAGTGACACGCTGATATACATACAAAATGGCAGTGATATACACACACTAATACACACACACACACTGATACACTGACACACACACAGACACTCTGATACAGACTCACATTGACACATACACAAACACACACAAATATACACTAACACTGATACACACATAGACACACTGATACACATACTGATACATGCATACAGCTATTCTGATACACACTCACTGATACACAGAGACACTAATAAACACTGACACTCTGATATATATACACACACACTGACACTGGTGACACATGCAGACACTGATACACACAGAGAGAAACTGACACACATACACACTCTGATACACAGACACTGACACACAGAGATACACTCTTATAAATACAGAGAGACACTAATACACACACACACATACACAGACACACACGTACACACAGAGATACACCGATACATACACACACACACACACTCTGATACACACACAGAGACACTGATGCACGCACACACTGACACTGGTGACACATGCAGACACTGATACACACAGAGACACACAAACACACATATAGATATTGATACTGATACACAGACACTGACATATACACACAGAGACACACACTGACACTCATACACAAACACACATAGATATATACTGACTGATACAGAAACACTGATACACACACTGATACACACACATAGCTATTCTGATACACACACAGTGACACGCTGATATACATACAAAATGGCAGTGATATACACACACTAATACACACACACACACTGATACACTGACACTGATACACACACAGACACTCTGATACAGACTCACATTGACACATACACAAACACACACAAATATACACTAACACTGATACGCACACAGACACACTGATACACACACTGATACATGCATACAGCTATTCTGATACACACTCACTGATACACAGAGACACTAATAAACACTGACACTCTGATATATATACACACACACTGACACTCTCACACAAACTCTGATACACACACTGACCCTCTGATAAACGCACACACACACAGTGATATACACACACAGAAACTGACACTTTCATACACAAACTCTGATACACATCCACACACACATACTGATACACACACTCACATACACAAATTCTCATACACACAACAGCATACTGATATACATACACAGACACTGATACACAGATACACACACTGACCCCCTAATATACAGAGAGACTGATACATACACTGACATACACACACAAACTGACCCTCTAATATACACATACACAGACTCTCATATACACATACATTCTGACACATACACACACACTGTTACACACATTGACCCACTGATATACATACACACAGACACTCTGATAGACACACACACTGACACAGTAATATATAGACACAAATTCTCATACACACACACACTCTGATATATGCACTGACACTGATATATATACACATGACACTCTGAACATACACTGACACCCTGATCTACACACAGAGATACTCTAATACACACACAGATTTACACACTGACCCTTTGATATATACACATACACTATATCAGAGGGGTAGCCGTGTTAGTCTGGATCTGTAAAAGCAGCAAGAAGTCCTGTGGCACCTTATAGACTAACAGACGTATTGGAGCATGAGCTTTCGTGGGTGAATACCCACTTCATCGGATGCATGTAGTGGAAATTTTCAGGGGCAGGTATATATATGCAAGCAAGAAACAGGCTAGAGATAACGAGGTTAGGTCAATCAGAGAGGATGAGGCCCCTTCTAGCAGTTGAGGGAGCCATCGTGCAGCAAAAAAACTTCAGGACCAGACTTCAAAGAGAAACTGCTGAGCTTCAGTTCATCTGCAAATTTGACACCATCAGCTCAGGATTAAACAAAGACTGTGAATGGCTAGCCAACTACAAAAGCAGTTTCTCCTCCCTTGGTTTTCACACCTCAACTGCCACAGGACTCTTTGTCACTTTTTACACATACACTGACACTGATACACACACACTCTGATATACATATTGACACTGATAGACACACACACTGATGCTCTGATCTACACACACAGACACTCTGATACACACACATATTTACACTGACCTTTTGATATATACTAGGGGTTGGCAACCTTTCAGAAGTGCTGTGCCGAATCTTCATTTATTCACTCTAATTTAAGGTTTCACGTGCCAGTCATACATTTTAATGTTTTTAGAAGGTCTCTTTCTATAAGTCTATAATACATAACTAAACTAGTGTTGTATGAAAAGTAAATAAGGTTTTCAAAATGTTTAAGAAGTTTCATTTAAAATTAAATTAAAATGCAGAGCCCCCTGGACCGGTGGCCAGGACCCAGGCAGTGTGAGTGCCACTGAAAATCGGCTTGTGTGCCGCCTTCAGCACCCGTGCCATAGGTTGCCTATCCCTGATATATACATATACACTGACACTCTCATACACACTGTCATAAATATAAAGGGAAAGGTAACAAGCTTTATGTATGCAGTAACATAAAATCCCTCCTGGCCAGAGGTACAGACAGAGGTACGGAATCATTTTACCTGTAAGGGGTTAATCAGTTCAATTAACCTAGTTGGCACCTGACCAGAAGGACCAATGGGAAAAGATGATACTTTCAAATGGTGAGGAGGGGCGTTTGTGCTCTTTTTTTTTTGTTCCCTCAGGGAGAGAGAGAGACCAAGCAGGTAACCCATCTGTTGAAAAGATACCTTGAAATGATACATCTAAAATTACAGAAATTGTAAGTAAAAGCAAGGAAATGTGTTAGATTATCTTTTGTTTTCGCTTGTGAATTTTCCCTATGCTAAGAGGGAGGTTTATTCCTGTTTTTGTAACTTTGAAGTTGAGCCCAGAAGAAAATTCTCTGTGTTCTAAATCTTTTATTCACCCTGTAAAATTACCTTCCATCCTAATTTTACAGAGGTGCTTCTTTTACTTTTTTTTTATAATAAAGTTCTTCTTTTAAGAACCTGATTGATTTTAGTGTCCTAAAAATAAAGGGTCTGGTCTGTACTTTTATTAAAGGCAATTGGTTGGTATATTATTCTCAAGCCTCCCCAGGAAAGGGGTGAAGGGGCTTGGGGGGATATTTTGGGGAAATAGGAACTCCAAGTGGTCCCTTTCCTGAATTTTCGTCTAAATCACTTGGTGGTGGCAGCAATACAGTCCAAGGACAAGGACAGTATTGGGGAAGTTTTAACCTACGCTGGTAGAAATAAGCTTAGGGAGTCTTTCATGTAGCTTCCCACACCTGTACCCCTGAGTTAAGAGTGGGGAAGGAACCCTGACACACACACATTCTGATTTCCTGGGTTCACACACAGACATCGTGCTTACAAGTCGGGCAGCACTGCCGACAAAGGGTACTAGGGTGCCAAGTATCAGAGGGGTAGCCGTGTTAGTCTGTATCCACAAAAACAACAAGGAGTCCGGTGGCATCTTAAAGACTAACAGATTTATGCATCTCCATGCATCTGAAGAAGTGGATTTTTTATCCACAAAAGCTTATGCCCAAACAAATCTCTTAGTCTTTAAGGTACCACCAGACTCCTCATTGTTTTGTGATACCAGAGTGTGTATTCACTGACCCCAGACATTCTGGGAGGCAGTGGTGGATTAAGAGTTAGTGGGGCCCTGTGTGCAGCTTTATTTTGGGGAGGGGGGGGGCCTTGGGACCCAGCCAAGAAAAAATATTCTCTCATCTCCCACCCACCCCCTTTCATTCTTTTTTTCTTCATCCTCCTCCTATATTATAAGTAGTAGAAAGTACATGGAAACAAAGTGAGGTACCTTGATTGGGGCAGGGGGTTGGGGTGTGGAAGGGGATGCAGGGGTCAGGCTCTGGGAGGGAGTTTGGGTGCAGGCTCTGGGCTGGGGCTAGGGCAGGGGGTTGGGGTGTGGAAGGGGGTCAGACTCTGAGAGGGAGTTTGGGTGTGGGCTCTGGGCTGGGGCAGGGCGTTGGCATGTGGAAGGGGGGGCGGGGGTCAGGCTCTGGGAGGGAGTTTGATTGCGGGCTCTAGGCTGGGGCAGGGGGTTGGGGTGGGAGGGGTCAGGTGGTATGGCTTCCAAAGCGACTGGCAAACAGACCCCTCTGACAGCGGCTCCTAGGTGGGGGGCAGGGGGTCTCTGCACACCACTGCCTGCAGGTGCCGCACCCACAGCTCCCATTGGCCGCAGTTCCTGGTCAATGGGAGCTGTGGAGTCAGTGCTCGGGGCAGGGGCAATGTGCAGAGACCACCCCCACCCCCCAGGGGCCACAGGGACATGGTGGCCACTTCTGGGAGCGATGCGACGGGGAACGAGGGAGGCATTGTGGGTAGGGAGCTGCCTTATCCCTGCTGCAGGCACATCTCTGCACACCCCTTGGTGGGAGGGGGGCAGCAGGTCTCTGTGCATTGCCAGGGGTGGGGGCAGCATGTGGAGCCACCTCCCCCCTGGCCAGGGGCATGCAGAGATGTGCCAGCAGCTTGCCACTTCCAAGAGTGGTGAGGGGACACTGTCCACAGAATGTAGGTAGCCTGCCTGAGCCCTGCTGCACCACCAGCCAGGACTTGGGGGCAGGTTGTCAGATGAGATTTGTCCTGCATTTGGGGGGCCCCCGTCATGCATCCATTGTGCTAGGTCCTGTGTGTAAACAGCGTCTGAACAGGTTCTCCCCTGCCATCTAGTGATGAACTGAAGAAAAGACCTCAGGAGCCTTCTATTTGCACAGACACATCAATTCTGCCTAGATGATCAGTGAACGGATCCGCTTGCCAAGCAGAGGCGACAAGTAACTGTTGATGGAGGGGGAGCACAATTTAAAGGTTTTGATAGTATGCAGAACCCACTCCCTGCAAAAAAAAACCCCAAGAAATAAAAATATAAACGCTGGCAGAAATCCATGTGTGCCGCCTCTGTGCCAAAGTGATCAATTTTGGCTATTTTGGGTAAAGAAAGGCAAGAGAGATGACTCCAGCAACTGGAGATCCAGCTCTCTGTTCCACCATGTACAAATTTTATACCAGCTGTCTCGCGGCCGGGATCACAGACTGTGCGCCTTGCCTCTCCGGGCTGCAGGAATGGATTCCGCACTGCTGACCAATATGCTGCTCTCTCCATAGCAGTGTGAAGCAAGGCAGTCCCCTCAGCCCCATAATTTTCAACCTAGCCATGGAACCACTCATTCGAGCAATCTCCAGTTGTCTAGACTGTTTGGACCTGTAAAGCAACCGAATGAATATCCTGGCCAATAGAGATGATCTGGTCCTCATCACAGACAACCCTGAGAGTCTCCAACAAACGCTCAATGTCACCAGCCAGGCTGCTAACTGGATGGGACTTCGCTTCAATGCTAGGAAATGCACATCCCTGCATATCGATGGCAGTAGAAGTGACTTGGTCCAGGTGACACCATTCCAAATCCAGGGTGAACCCATGATCTTCCTTGAGGACGGGAAAGCATACCAACATCTGGGCACGCCCACGGTTTCCATGTCCAGCAGACACCTGAGGATACGATCTCAGAGATCCTATAGGATGTGGCCAAGATCAACTCCTCCCTACTGCCACCATGGCAGAAGATCAATGCCTTGAACACCTTCCTGATCCCGTATTTCATTTGTCCTGAGGGGATCTGCCATGGTGAAGATACCTCTCGAGAAGATGGACAACACCATCAGGCAGCTAGTGAAGAAGTGGATGTTTCTTCTCCACAGGGCCAGCAATGAACTTGGTGTACATCTTGCACAGGCAGGGCGGCACCAAGGTCCCTCGAATGGGTGATCTGTGCAACATTGCCATGATCACTTATGCCTTCCGCCTTCTGACGTGCCCGGACGCTATGGTGAGGAACATCACAGCGAGTGCTATGCATGATGTCATGAGGAAGCAAATCATCAGGACCTCCTCCGACCAAGATGTCACCACCTACCTGAGCAGCTCCCTGGAAAGTGAAATTGGAAGAGAGGGGAGAGGCTTTGCTTTGGACTCATACTCGCAATGCTACACGATGACTGGAGAAGTGTATTGGCTGCCATTGGACGTGCTACGAGGAACGCCAGGAGCTGGGAGTCCTGGTGCCACAGGTGAAGAGCACACAATCATCACTCCAAGAGCTAGAACCATGCTGGAGACAACCCTGAAGGATGCCCTCCGCTGCCAGTACGTGGGAAACCTGAAACGGAAGCTGGACCAGGACAAGGCCTTCGAGGTGACATCCAAGTGGGACGCCAGCAATCACTTCCAGGGGCAGCTTCACCCAATTTGCCAACTGGAGGTTCATCCACAGGGCCCGTCTCAGCTGCGTCCCGCTGAAAGGAGATGTCTGTCACAGAAATTGGAACAAGTGATGCAGGAAGTGTGGCTATGTCAGTGAGTCCCTACCCCATGTCCTGTGTATCTGCAAGCCCCATTCCAGAGCCTGGCAGCTCACCACAATGCCTTCCAGGATCGCCTAGTCAGAGCCATCCCACCACTTGTGGGGAAGCTGTCCATGAACTTTGCCATCCCTCCGGACAGCCAACTGCGACCAGACACTGTCATTACTAATGAGGCACAGAAGAAGTTCATCATGGTGGATGTCTGTGATGGAGTAGGGGATGTCTGCATGGGGGATGGGAGAGCAGGGGAGGACTTTAGGGGATGGACTATACCTGAGCCTGTAACCTGAGCTAGCCAAGTGGGGTGGGAGGTCAACACTTTTGCCCAGGAAGCTAGAAAAAGAAAGGGGCCGGCAGGAGGAGGTTAGTTTCAGTTTCGTTTTGGGGCAGTGTGGGGGGAATTCAGAGTATCCTAAGCTGGGATCCAAGCACCCTGAAACTCCAGATGGACTCAATTGAGGGGTCCTGACTGTGCCTGCAAGCTCTGCTGTAACATGCGTTCCTGTTGTCCAATAAACCTTCTGTTTTACTGGCTGGCTGAGAGTCACTGTGGGTCCCAAGAAGAGGAGTGCCAGACCGGACCACCCCACACTCTGTGACAACTGGTGGCAGAGGTGGGATATACTGCACCCTGTGGACGGCGCTTTCTGCAGTAAGTGACTGGGGAGCAGTAAAACGAAGGGGTGATTAACCCCTGGGAGTGTGTGCCCAGTGAGAAGGACTTTGCAGTAACAGGATCCCCCAGGGGATTGCAGTGAGTGGTCCCAGGGGCAGAGGAGTCTGCAGCTCGACCCTGGCAGAGAGGTGGTGACCTCAAGAAGGGCTAGTGCACTGGGGGTCCCCCTGGAAACCGTGGGGAGCGGCGAGCACCCCGGCCTGTGAGTGGCCAGCAGGAAGATGTATGCCAAGCAGCGCAAGTGCGACCTGGTGGAGCTGTGAAAGCAGAGGGGTCTGCGCAGAGCGAGGCTCACCAAAGACCAGCTGATTGCCCGGCTGGAGGAGGGAGACCGCTTGAATGAATGGAGCCCTGTCTCTGAGGGAAGCAGCCGGGCAGATGCAGCACAGGCACCAGTGTCTGTCCCAGCTGGGAGTGGTCAGCCGGTGGCTGAGGGCTTCCCGAGACCCCCCTTTCCTATGCCAGGGGAAGGGCGGGGAGAAGCCTAGCGAATATCGAGGGCACCGTGACACCCCTGGCCAGCAGGGGATCGTCCCGGCGGCGCTTGGCATCCATGGAGCGGATGTGGCTGGAATATGACAGGAAGCTGAGATGGGAAGAGCTCGAGTTAAGGAGGCAAGAACTGAAGGAACGGGAGATCCAGCGTAAACATGAGGCGAACCAGCACCAGCGTGAGCTGGAGGAGAAGGAGAACCAGAGTAAACATGAGCTGGAGCTGGCCCGGCTGGCGAGCAGTGGGGCCCCGGCTGTGGTGAGTGAGGGGGGGACCCAAGCCTACAAAGAGCTTTGATAAGTGCTTGCTGGCCCGGCGTAAGGAGGGGGAGGACATAGACACCTTCCTGACGGCCTTTGAGAATGCCTGCGAGCTGCACAGGGTTGGCCCTGCAGACAGGATCTCATTTCTCACCCCCTTACTGGACTCCATAGCCATGGAGGTGTACAGTTGACTGAAAGGGGCGGAGGCAGGGGACTATGAACTGTTCAAACAGGCCCTGCTCCGTGAGTTTGGGCTGACTCCTGAGATGTACCGGAAAAGGTTCCAGAGTCAGCGTAAAACCCGTGAGGTCACATATCTACAACTCATCAACCGGGTGCAGGGGTATGCCCGCAAGTGGACAGCTGGGGCCCAAACTAAAGAGGACCTGCTTGACCTATTCATACTAGAGCACCTGTACAAGCAGTGCCCGTCCGACCTGAGGCTGTGGTTGATGGACCAGAAGCCGGAGAACCCGCAGCACGCAGGCCAGCTGGCCAACCAATCTGTGGACAGTGGAGCAGGCGATAACAGGGAGGAGTCTCGAAGGAGCAGGCCTGCCTCAACGCAGAGAGAGAGTCACCATGGGACCTCCCAGCGGGGGCCTATGGAGAACCCCCACTAAAGGGGAACATCCAGCGTCAGGTCCATCCGACCCACTCGAGGGGACCCACGAGACATGGGCTGCTATCACTGTGGCCAACGAGGCCACATACAGGCCCAGTGCCCCAAGCTCAGGGACAGACCGAGCAGACCCAATCCGCAGAGGGTTGACTGGGTAAAGACCCAGTCGGAAGAGGGGCAACATTCCCAGGAAAGGAGGGCTGGCAGCATACAACCTGTGAAGGAGGGAGGAGGTCCCCAGGTCAGCTCCTCTGGGGGGCTGGATGCTCCAGGCTCTGGGTTTTTGGTTTACAGGGTGGGCGCAGGGCTGCCCCTCCGGAAAGAGTGCCTTGTTTCCCTGGAGCTAGATGGGAGGAAGGTCACTGGGTACTGGGACACAGGCGCAGAGGTGACGCTTGCCCGGCCTGAGGTGGTGGCCTCAGATCGGATGGTGCCCGACACCTACCTGACCCTGAGGGGCGTGGGTGGGACCCCATTCAAGGTGCCCATGGCGAGGGTACACCTGAAGGGGGGGCCAAGGAAGGCCCCAAGGACGTGTGGGTACACCCACATTTGCCCATGGACGTGTTAATGGGAGGGGACCTCGAGGACTGGCCTAGTAACACCCAGAGTGCCCTGGTTGTGACTCGTACTCAGAGTCAGCGAAGGGCGCTGAGCCCCGACAACAGGAAAGGGACTCTGCCCGAGGTGCAGGACCCTAACCTGGTTGGGGGGGAACGCTCAGGGACACGGCTCAGAGAGGCTGCGGCCTCAGACCCAGCCAGCGAGAGAAAGCAGGTCCCCATCCCTGTCCCAGCTGCTGAGTTCCAGGCCGAGTTGCAGAAAGATCCCTCCTTGCGGAAGCCCAGGGACCGGGCTAACCTCAGTGCGGTACAGACCATGAGGAGAGGTTGCAAGGAGAGGTTCCTGTGGGAGAAGGGGTTCCTGTACCGAGAATGGGCTCCCCCAGGGGATGTAGAGTCATGGGGGATCAGGAGGCAGCTGGTGGTTCCCCAGAAGTTTTGCCACAAGCTGCTGTACCTGGCCCATGACATCCCTCTCGCAGGGCACCAGGGAATCCGGCGCACCAGGCAGAGACTGCTAGATAACTTTTACTGGCCTGGGGTCTTTACCCAGGTCCGACAGTACTGCCAATCCTGTGACCTCTGCCAGAGGATGGGGAAGGCCCGGGACAAGGGAAAAGCGGCTTTGAGGCCTTTACTCATCATAGAAGAACCTTTCCAGAAGGTGGCCATGGACATAGTGGGACCTCTCAGCAAGACGACCCAGTCAGGGAAGAAATACATCCTGGTGGTGGTGGATTTCGCCACTCGCTACCCCGAGGCTGTGGCCTTGCCCTCTGTCGAAGCAGACACCATGGCAGATGCGCTGCTGACAATTTTCAGCCGGGTGGGGTGTCACGGAGTCACCGGGCGATGCTCTGGAACAGCTCCCCACAAAGCCAGTTAGGACTTTGGGGAGTCTCCTCTCCCTTGGAGCAGACTTGTTCAGGCAAGAAGCTCACATGTCTTCACCTCCTGGGTCTCTCCTTGGAGCATTCAGCATCTTCTGCCCCTCCGTGCACTTCCCACAGCGGGCCCACCCAGGCGGGGTCCTGGGGAAGCCACAGGGTCCTGCACCCCCACTTTGCAGTCAGACGTGACTTTCAGCCAGCCAGTAAAACAGAGGTTTATTCGATGACAGGAACAGGGTCTAAAACAGAGCTTGTAGATACAGCAAACCGGACCCCTCAGCCGGGTCCATTCTGGGGGCAGTGAGCCAGACCCCCACGTCTGCCCTCAGCCAGCTCCAGCCTAACAACCCCCTTCAGCCCCTCCTCTCTGCTCAGCTCCTTTCCCCGGGCCAGGAGGTCACCTGATCCCTTTGTCTCCAACACCTTCAGTTGGCACCTTTGCAGAGGAGGGGCCCAGGCCATCAGTTGCTAGGAGACAGAGTGTCAGGCATTTAGGTGCACTGGCCCTTTGCTCTGCCAGATACTTAAGAACTGCCATGGGGACACTGAGGCTCCAACACAGTATTCAGAGAAAACATTAAGAACATTCCTAGTTCATCACATGGGGTTCCCCAAGGAAGTCTTAACAGACCAGGGGTCCAACTTCATGTCGACCCTGCTCCGGTGCTTGTGGGAAAAATGTGGGGTCCGGCATAACTGGGCCTCAGTGTTATCACCCCCAGTCCAATGGGCTGGTGGAAAGGTTCAACGGGACGCTGAAGATGATGCTAAAAACATTTATGAACCAGCACCCGCAGGACTGGGACAAGTACTTACCTCACCTGCTGTTCATGTACGGGCAGGTACCCCAGGAATCTACCGGGTTTTCGCCTTTCGAACTGTTGTATGGAAGGCGGGTAAGGGGGCCCCTAGACCTGATGAGAGACAAATGGGAGGGGAAGGCCACTCCCGAGGGAGAGTCGGTGGTGGAGTATGTCCTGACCTTCCGGGAAAGACTGGTTGTGCTCATGGGCCTGGCCAGGGAGAATCTGGCCCGAGCCCAGAGGAGGCAGAAGGTCTGGTATGACCGCACGGCGCAGGCCCGCGCCTTCGCCACCGGGGATCAGGTGATGGTTCTCATCCCCGTGAGGAAAAACAAACTCCAGGCTGCCTGGGAAGGGCCCTTCAAGGTTACCAAGCAACTAAATGAGGTAAACTATGTGGTGGAGCTGTCGAACCGGGCACATCACCGTCGGGTGTACTATGTGAACATGATGAAGCCATACTATGACAGAGGGAATGTGGTGTTGGCCGTGTGTGGACATTGGGAGGAGCAGGGAGATGACCCCTTAGTGGATCTATTCCCTGGGACAAAAGCTGGTTCCCCCCTGGAGGCGATTCCCCTCTCTGATCAGCTGACCCTGGCCCAGCACACTGAGATTAGAGGGGTGCTACATCTATACTGACAGCTGTTTTCCAACCAGCCTGGACGCACCAATTTGACTGTCCACCAGGTGAAGACCGGGTCACATCCTCCTATAAGATGCTCCCCTTTTCGGGTCACTGGGAAAACTGCCCAGGACCTAGAAAGAGGGACATGCTGGCTTTGGGGGGTGATCCAGCAATCTTCCAGCCCTTGCGCCTCGCCAGTGGTGCTGGTCCCCAAAAGGGATGGGTCGATCCGGTTCTGTGTGGACTATCGAAAGCTCAATGCCATCACCATATCTGATGCCTACCCCATGCCCAGGCCTGACGAGCTCCTAGACAAGCTGGGAGGTGCTCAGTACGTCACCACCATGGATCTTACCAAGGGCTACTGGCAAGTGCCGCTGAACGCAGATGCCAGGCTGAAATCAGCCTTTATCACCCCTCTGGGGCCCTACGAGTTTCTGAACCTGCCCTTTGGCCTCAAGGGAGCACCAGCCACCTTCCAGCGCCTGGTGGATCAGCTACTGAGGGGGATGGAGAGTTTTGCCGTGGCGTATATTGACGACATCTGCGTCTTCAGCCAGACCTGGGAGGACCACATGTCCCAGGTTAAATGAGTGCTGGACCAACTCCGGGAGGCTGGGTTAACCGTAAAGGCTGAGAAGTGCAAGGTGGGGATGGCTGAAGTATCTTACCTGGGCCATTGGGTGTGGAGCGGCTGCCTGAAGCCGGAACCAGCCAAGGTGGGAGGTGATCAGAGACTGGCCTGCTCCCCAAACCAAAAAGCAGGTCCAGGCCTTTATTGGGATGGCGGGGTACTATCGAAGGTTCGTGCCCCACTTTAGCGCCATAGCCGCCCCCATCACTGAGCTGTGCAAGAAGGGGAAGCCAAACAAGGTGGTCTGGACCGAGCAGTGCCAAGAGGCTCTCCGGGCGCTGAAGGAGGCTCTGTTTAGTGGCCCAGTTCTGGCAAACCCAGACTTTGACAAGCCCTTTATGGTGTTCACCGATGCCTCAGACACGGGACTGGGGGCGGTGTTAATGCAGGAGGATGAAAAGGGGGAGAGACACCCTATCATGTACCTGAGTAAGAAGTTACTACCCCGGGAGCAGAACTACGTGGCCATCGAGAAGGAATGCCTGGCCATGGTGTGGGCCCTTAAGAAACTGGAGCCATATCTCTTTGGGCGACACTTCACCGTGTACACCGACCACTCTCCCCTGACCTGGCTGCACCAGATGAAAGGAGCCAACGCCAAGCTCCTGAGGTGGAGCCTGCTCCTGCAGGACTATGACATGGACGTGGTCCATGTGAAGGGAAGTGCCAACCTGATAGCGGACGCGTTGTCCCGGGGGGGGGGCCTGAACTTCCCCAGGTCACTGGGCAGAGTGACCCCGCTCAGTTCAGTCTCGAAGGGGGGAGAGATGTGATGGAGTAGGGACTGTTTGTGTGGGGGATGGGAGAGCAGGGGATTACTTTAGGTGAGGGACCAGGACCTAAGCCTGTAACCTGATCTAGGCAAGGGGGATGGGAGGTCAACACTTTTGCCCGGGAAGCTAGAAAAAGTAAGGGTCCGGCAGGAGGGGGTTAGTTTCAGTTTCATTTTGGGCTGTGTGGGGGGAATTCAGGGTATCCTAAGCTGGGATCCAAGCACCCTGAAACTCCAGAAGGACTCAGTTGAGGGGTCCTGACTGTGCCTGCAAGCTCTGCTGTAACCTGCGTTCCTGTTGTCCAATAAACCTTCTGTTTTACTGGCTGGCTGAGAGTCACTGTGGGTCCCAGGAAGAGGGGTGCCGGACCGGACTCCCCCACACTCCGTGACAATGTCACAGTTCCTTTTGAGAACAGGACCCCGGCCTTCTATGACACCTGAGCTCAAAAGCTGGAGAAATACCTCCCTAGGGCTGACACTGAGCTAGGGGTTACTAGGTCCAAACTCACGCACTGATTGTCGGACCCCTGGGCGTATGGGATCCTACTAACAAGCGAGCATTGCAGGAACGCAGAATCGGTCAGCACTGTGCTTGGCTGATGAGGCAACTCATGGTATCAGATACCATCAGGTGGTCGAGGGACATCTATTTAGAACACATCACCAGACATCGGCAATACCAGGAGAGATGAGCTGGAGAGCCATTTAGAAATTAAGTCGGGAAAGTAACTGAAATACTTCTCAGGTAGATTGTATTTACTGAGGCACAACCTATCCTAAATTCTCAATTACTGAGGGACAAGCTACACTCATTGCTATATTTGCTTTCCACAAGCTACTCTTAATATAACTTTTTGTAAGTGATGTACCAGAATATTTGGATGCTAATATTTTAACTGCATTGTTAAATTTATTAACCTCAATTTGGAATATTGCAGACTATGTACTATATGTATTTTATTACTTTGAAACCAAACTTTGTACTTTTGGACAGTTTAAGCATTATACCCAGAGGTAGAGAAATTCTTTCCTTAGCCTGTGTATTAGATCATTTTAACATTAGCTTTAATAATTTTTCTAAAATTTGAATGCTGGAGTAATGAAGTGCTGTTATATGGCAGCAGACCTGTGCTTAGCCTGCCTGATTGGGGGGGTCACCCTCAACTGACCCTCACTCGCTATGCAGGGGATAGTATGACAAATCCCAGTGAAAGACATAACAGGTGAGCATAGCTGTTCTTATCCAGGTGAGGGAGTGGATCTGTTTTAAGGGCCCCAGGAGCCAGTTGACCCTTTCCCCTCCAGGGTTTAAAGACAGCGCTGACCAGAGGCCTGGGTCTTTTCCAGTGATCACTACAGCAGAACTTACACATCTACTGAGCTTGACACCTGCTGTAGAGCTGGTGTTGTGGTGAGAAGCCATGAGTAGTGTGCAGCGGAGGGAAAAGAGGACTGGCAGATTAAAGAGACATTCATCCACCAGACCTTCACACTGCAAGGAGGGAAACTGGGGCAAAGAACACTGCCCAGGACACTGTGGGGCGGGGGCATTTGTGTACTTTCAAGTCCTTGTTGCAGTGTTTTCCCAAATTACTGCTTTGTTGTCTTCTTTGAAATCAGAGTGTTCTTTAGTTATACACAGCCCCAGTGCTTGCTAGAGGAACGTCTTGCCTCTTGGAGGTGCCCAGGGATATTTCGTTTACTTTTCCCCCCAACTATTGGTGAGGGGGCTCAAGCCAGTTCGGTTTTGTGTTGTTCAGAGGGAAACCTAGATACTGACCCCAGCTGTTGTTGCTGTCGCCAGTGCCTGCCAAGAGGGTCCCTTGTACAGACCCAGCCAGGTGGGCCCTGCCCCAGACAGCTCACACTCTCAGTGGAGCCGACAAGAGACAACCGGGAAGACAGACAGAGCACAAGGGAGCGGTGGGATGCAGAGCGACAAGCCCTTGCTCTGGAGCAGACCCAGCCAGAAAGCCCCTGCGCTTCTGCCCAAAGATGCCAAAATCTGCACTTAGGCATGTCCCCTAGGGGAGCACTGGCTCCCTGGCCCAAGAGCAGGGCAGAAGCCAGCACAAGGAGGGCAGGGGCATTGTGGGGGGGGTGTCTTCTCCATATAGTCTCTCTGGGTGGGCTCTGCGCCAGGTCGTCTCCCAGCACAGAGGGAGGGACAGCGCCGATTTCAGGGGGCAGCAGCCTCAGCCCTGGCACTCAGTTTGTGGTTAATGTGGCTATGAGCATTAAGGAGTCAGGGCCCCAAGGCAAATGCCATTTGCTGGAATAATCCCTGCGAGGCGGCTCTGGCTCCCTGGCTGCCCAGTGACCCCAGCATGGATATCCTGCCATCACCCACATGCAAACCCCATGCTCTGCCAGGAGCTGGCCTCCGCCCAAGGGACACTGCTCTGAGGTCACACTATGCCTGCAAAAGCACCATTGATCTTCATGCAAGAGTGCCAGGCTGGGGCGCTACCTGGCTGCTGGGAAACAAGCTCCGATGCCCCTTCCCTTTGTGCTGGAGTGAAGGAGCCTTTGGCGAAGCTGGGCTGGCACTGAGGGGACTGGACCAGCCCCAGGCTGGGGCATTGTTTTCTGCCTGGGAGCATTGTCCCACTCACCCCCAGCGTCCCACCCAGCATCCAGTCTGTCCCTGGGATATAGATGGGCAGGAGCTAGAACAGTTTCTTCTCACCAGCCCCCCTGTTTAGTGAGGGCTGGGATCCCATGGGCTCCAGGATCAGGGCAGGACAAGCACACCCAGCCGGCTTGGGCAGTGAGCCAACACCAGCCCAGAGGAGCATGGTGCACAGACATCCTCGAGAGCTCCCTCTACTGGGCACACGGGGTACACACTGATCCCGCTGCATTTAAGCATCAAAACAATCGTAAGGATTTTTTGGCAACTGACAGATCTGGAGCTGCTCCGGGCAAACTCAGGAACGCTGTCTGTGGGGCTGGTGACTGGGCTGCTACCATATAGATAGACTGATTTAGTTTAATAGGGGGCTGTTGGGAAGGGAATGAATGGCTCAAGGTAAGTCACCTCTCAGCAAACGCTAAACTCTCTAGGGGCAATGCCAGAACTATTCGTTTTCATGATGTTGCCTCCTCTCCAGCCAACCCACAAACCTGGTTTGCACCAGGACGGAAGATACCAGGGAACATAGAAAGAACAAGACAGCTCTGGCAGGATGAAAAGGGACCTGTCTGCAGCGAGGAGGGACCAGGCTGAGACGCAGAGCCCCTCTGAGGCCATCTGACGAAGTCAGGCCTGCCTAGGTTGCTCGTGGGGGATGGCAGGACTCTAGGCAAGGCAAGGCACACAGCTGGAGGCAGTTGTTTTAAAATCCACTTTCTCTAGTGCTCTGTTCCTACTGCAAAGCAAGCCCTGCCAGGTCACACTGCTCCACACTGGTCACAGACTCCCGCAAGGAAGGCCACAGGAGCTGAACCCAGCTGGATGTGGGGGAAGTGCAGTGGCTATACAGACTGCTGTAGCCCAGAGCCCATTCTGAGTGTGGTGGGTGAATCATGGCATTCCCACCTCAGGAGAGATAAAGGCACAAGGACCAGAGGTGAAAGGAAGTTGGTACTGGCAGGTACAGTGTGCTGGACTGGACTGGCTTCCCCAGGCTGGCGCTTTAAAGGGCCCATGGCTCCCTGCAGCGGCTGGAGCCCCAGGCCCTTTAAATCACCTCCGGAGCCCTACTGCCACTACCCCAAGGCTCCAGCAGCTGGGCTCAGGCAGTGCTTTAAAGGGCCCAGGGCTCCTGTCATTGCAGGGAGCCCCAGGCCCTTTAAAGCACTGCCCGAGCCCAGCTGCCGGAGCCCCCGGGTAGCTGTGGGCCCCAGTTTAAATCACCTCTTAGCCCCAGGGCTCCCAGCTGACTCTGCAGCTGGTAGCTCCAAGGGTGATTTAAAGGCCCTGTGGCTCCCAGCCTCCGCTGGAGCCCAGGGCCTTTAAATCTTGATTTAAAGGCCCCACCTCTTCTGGCAGAGGCCCTGCCTCTTTCAGTTGAGGCCATGCCCCCACTCAGTACTGCAGTGTATTGGTAAGTCCTTTAAGTTACTTTCACCCCTCACAAGGGCTGACATCAAAGGGGGCTCTCAGAGACAAAAGAGGGGCAGAGGGGTCGAAAGTGTCACAGCGACCGGTCTCTGAACACTGGTTTGTTGCAGAAGCAGGGAAGTTTCCATCTCTTTATGGGGAGCCGCTGCTTGGAATGTTAGTTGTTATATTCCTGTCTGCAAATACTGACACTTCCCAGGGTGCTCTGCAATGGCTGTACACGGGAGTGCGATTTGCTGATAACTGGGTTTAATCAAATACATTTGTTGTCTCAAGTTTTAGGTGACAAAACTTTTGATTTCTACAATGTCAGGTGACAGGAGGCACCTGGGTCTCTAGGCAGCATGGTCCAGTGGACCAGTCAATGCACTGGATTCTGTCCCTGCCTCTGCCACAGTCGGCTGGGTGCCCTTGGGCAAGTCACCTCTGCTCACTGTGCCTGTCCCAGCCCCTGGCTGTCCTGGCTAGTCAGCAGGAAGCTCTTTGGAATGGAACCTAGCACAATGGGACCTCAAGACACGTCTGGAAAGTTGATACGTCACCATCAAACCAACTTCCCTCAGAGGCCTGACCCCGATCTCCCATGCATCGCTTCCGTACAGGTGCACCTCGCAGCCCCGGCCTCTCCCTGCCCAGGACACTGCGCTGAATTTCAAGATGGTGACTGTCACCGGGCGATGCTCTGGAACTGCTCCCCACCAAGCCAGTCAGGACTTTGGGGAGCCTCCTCTCCCTTGGAGCAGACTTGTTCAGGGCAAGAAGCTCACACAGCTTCACCTCCTGGGTCTCTCCTTGGAGCATTTAGCATCCTCTGCCCCTCCGTGCGCTTCCCACAGCGAGTCCACCCCAGCGGGGTCCTGGGGAAGCCACCGGGTTCTGCACCCCCACTTTGCAGTCAGACGTGACTCTCAGCCAGCCAGTAAAACAGAGGTTTATTCGATGACAGGAACAGGGTCTAAAACAGAGCTTGTAGATACAGCGAACCGGACCCCTCAGCTGGGTCCATTCTGGGGGCAGTGAGCCAGACCCCCAGGTCTGCCCTCCACCCTTGACCCCAGCCAGCTCCAGACTAACAACCCCTCCCAGCCCCTCCTCTCTCCTCAGCCCCTTTCCCGGGCCAGGAGGTCACCTGATCCCTTTGTCTCCAACACCTTCAGCTGGCACCTTTGCAGAGGAGGGGCCCAGGCCATCAGTTGCTAGGAGACAGAGTGTCAGGCATTTAGATGCACTAGCCCTTTGCTCTGCCAGATACTTACGAACTGCCATGGGGACACTGAGGCACCAACACAGTATTCAGAGAAAACATTAAGAACTTTCCCAGTTCGTCACATCTCTCCCCCCTTCGAGACCGAACTGAGCGAGGTCACTCCAGCCAGTGACCTGGGGAAGTTCGAACCCACCAACGTTCCCATGGATGCCCCAGCATCTCTCCCATTCCTTGGTGTGAGTTACACCAGGACAGTCCAGTCTCACGCCCTCCCTTAGGTCGGGCCGCATGTAGGAAGGTTTATGCGGCTTGAACCCTTTTGCTACCCCAATACCTCTGGGGTTCAAACTGGGACGGGGTCTTCTCCCAGCACTTAAGAGCCCCCCTCTTGGCCTTGGCCAGCTTTGGGCTTGGGCAGCTGCTTCCCACTTTGTGGCCCAGACACAACACCTTTGCCGTCCCCCCTTACACTTTCCAGCTTTTAAGGTCAGTTCCACCTCCTTGAGGCAGCCCAGCCCCCTCTTTACCTGGGACACCTGTTTCTCCCAGGTCTGGCTAAAGATGCACACGTTATCAGTGTTTGCCAGGGCCAAGTTCTCCATCGCCCTCTGCTTGTCTAGAATCTCCCCAGGCCTAGGCATGGGGTCGGCATTGGACACTGTGATGGCTTTAAGCTTCTGATAGCCCCCATAAAACCAGATCATCCTGTCTCGCTTGGGGATCAGCCCCACGGGTGAGGCCCATGGGCTGTAAAATGGCTGGATCCCATCTAAAGCCAGCATATCCCTGACCTCTCTCTCCAGGTTCAGGGGTCCCCTCACTCTCCTCCCATCCAGCAGCTCGAACGGGAAGAACCCTGTGGATTCCTGGGGCACCACCAGCTGTCTCCCGATTCCCCCCAGTTCTACTTCCCCTTGGGGAGCCCATTCCCGGTACAGGAATCCCTTCTCTTGCAGGACTCTGTCCCTGCAGCCTTCCCCAAGGGGGTTTGCAGCGCTGTGGCCAGCAAGTTCCCTCAGTTTCTCCAAGGAGGGATCCCTCTGCAGCTCGGTCTGGGATTCAGCAGCTGGGGCAGGGAGTGGGACCTGCTCCCTCTCGCTGGCTGGGCCTGGAGTCACAGCCCCCTTGAGCCCTGTCCCTGGTAGCTCCCTCCCTGCTGTGTAATCACTTCCCAGCAGCACGTCTGGACCAGGTAAACCTGTTTGGCAGCTGACCTGCCCTGCCTGGGTGTCCCCCCAATCAGCTGGGGTCTCAGCTGCCCCCGTGCTCAGCACTGCCCTTGCTGTCCCAGTGGGGCCAGGCAGCGAGCTCTTTGCTCTGGTCACAGCATCAGAGCCAGTGTGAGCCCCCTCTCGGGTGTGCAGGGGGGCAGGGAGCATCTCTCCCTCCCACTCAGCCCCAGGGGGCTGGTTACAGGTAGGCAGGTATCCTGAGCCCTGCAGCCCCTCCCCCCTGCCAGCCAGGTTATTTGCATTTTCACTGACCATTTCCATCCTAGCCAATTGGTTCCCTGGATTTGAATTCAAACCCTCGGCCGTTACAGGAGCAGGGCCTGGATCCTGTCCCATGGGGAGACAGTCACCCCCCAACAGGGCCTCCCAGCCGATATCCTGGAGAACTCCAACGACCAGCCAGCCCGACCCCTCCTGGATCTGCACAGGGATCTGGGCCATAGGCAGGGCGAGGGGCTTCACCCCAGGGAACTTCACCCAGGTCCCACAGTCCCTCAGCATCTGGGGCTGCACCACCACAGTTCTCTCTGTCCCAGGGTCTCGCCCCTGCAGGCGTGTTTCCCCACTGACCCCTGGGCAGCCCCCTATGTCTCTCTGATCCACCATCACTAGTCCACGCTGCTGCTGCTTCTCCTGCAGCTGTTCCTCGGGCTCTTGCTTTCTCTCACGGTCCTCTCGCTCTCTCGGGCTCTGCTCCCATCCCATCCGTCTCCAATCTCCTGATAGGGAACCCAATCGTGAAGACCCTCGTCTGATTGGGGACCAGACTCCCGGGGATGCCTGGCTGATGCTCCAGCTGCTCTCAGATCCTCTTGTAGCCCCATCTGGGCCAGGAATCTGCTCCTCAGAGCGGTCCTTCTCCTCCAACTGCACGATTAACTGTGCCTTGGTGAATTTCCCCATGCGTAACCCTCTCTTTGTGCACAGGATCACAATGTCCTTCTTAAGGAGATGGTGATAGGCCATCACTTCACCATTCCCAAGTGGCTCTGGACTCACAGGCCTGTGTGCTCTTGGCTCCCCCACGGTTTCCAGGAAGAACCCCTGGTGTGCCAGCCCTTCTTGTGATCACCACCTCTTTGCCAGGGTCGAGCTGCAGACTCCTCCGCCCCTGGGACCGCTCCTGCAATCCCCAGGGGAACCCTGCTACTGCAAAGATCCTTCTCTCTCCCAGGGTCGAGCGGCAAGCTCCTCCGCCCCTGAGACTGCTCGCTGCAATCCTCAGGGGGACCCCGTTACTCCAACAGTCCTTCTTGCTGGTCACACACTCCCAGAGGTTAACTGCCCCCTGAAACCGTCCCTCTCTGAGCCTTCAGCACGCCTGGTCCTCATTATCCCTCCTTTGTTTTACTGCTCCCCAGTCACTTACTGCAAGCAGCGCCATTCACGGGGTGCAGTACATCCCACCGCTGCCACCAGTTGTCACGGAGTCACCGGGCGATGCTCTGGAACTGCTCCCCACCAAGCCAGTCAGGACTTTGGGGAGCCTCCTCTCCCTTGGAGCAGACTTGTTCAGGGCAAGAAGCTCACACAGCTTCACCTCCTGGGTCTCTCCTTGGAGCATTTAGCATCCTCTGCCCCTCCGTGCGCTTCCCACAGCGAGTCCACCCCAGCGGGGTCCTGGGGAAGCCACCGGGTTCTGCACCCCCACTTTGCAGTCAGACGTGACTCTCAGCCAGCCAGTAAAACAGAGGTTTATTCGATGACAGGAACAGGGTCTAAAACAGAGCTTGTAGATACAGCGAACCGGACCCCTCAGCTGGGTCCATTCTGGGGGCAGTGAGCCAGACCCCCAGGTCTGCCCTCCACCCTTGACCCCAGCCAGCTCCAGACTAACAACCCCTCCCAGCCCCTCCTCTCTCCTCAGCCCCTTTCCCGGGCCAGGAGGTCACCTGATCCCTTTGTCTCCAACACCTTCAGCTGGCACCTTTGCAGAGGAGGGGCCCAGGCCATCAGTTGCTAGGAGACAGAGTGTCAGGCATTTAGATGCACTGGCCCTTTGCTCTGCCAGATACTTACGAACTGCCATGGGGACACTGAGGCACCAACACAGTATTCAGAGAAAACATTAAGAACTTTCCCAGTTCGTCACAGTGACATCATCATAGGTTGGAAATTTGGCTTTAGCTCCCCCAGAGCCGGCCACCCTGCTGCCCGCCTGCAGTGCCTAGGAACACAGTTCACTAGAGCCCTCTCCTAGCAGCGCCAGTTCTGTTCTGCCATTTGGTCCGAGAGCTGTAATTACTCCCAGTGCTTGTAAATCAGGTACGGAGCTCCCCCTGAGAAGCCCCATCATTTCACTGCCGCTCTTTGGGAGTTGGGGACTGAACCACTAACTGCTCTGCCAGCCATGGGCCAATCTCTACCCTTTGGGGTAGCCCCACAGCTGCCCCACTGATTTCTAGGGCATTCCCCAGCAGATTTCTCTGCATGTACTACCATCACAGGGGCAGATTAGGGTTTGTGGGGCTCCTGGCCAGAGTAAGTGGGGGCCTTTCCCCACCCCTTCTGCCTGCAGTCCATCCCCCCATTCGCTCCCTCCCCCAGCACTCCTGCCAGGGAAATGGAGTCAGGACATGGGGGCTTGCCCCGGTCTGCCCACCCAACTGGCGCTCCTTCCAGGGAGGAGGGTTGGGGTGTGAGGGGTGCCCATTTTTCCAGGAGGCCCCAATTGGCCAGGGGATCTGGGTACAGGCCCCATTGGCCCAGTGGCTAATCCGCCACTGGTCACATGCTGCTGCACGAGACGTGGAAAGGGTGTCCCAGAGAGACAAAGCTGAGTCAGGCTGATCCACTGCACATCTGGGAGCCTTTAATCACATGGATTAATGCTTGGTCCAGTCCTGGGCTCCCACCATGCTTACCCCACATGGCAGGCAGAGACTCAGCAGGGACTGGGACAGCCAGCTCAGAGGCTCCTCAACGTGACCCTGGTACTGGCTCGGATCCAGCCCAGCAGCCTGCTCTGTGCCCATCTCTCAGGAACACCATCCCATTCGGCAACCCTCGCTGACAACAGCCCAACAGGCCTGGAGTAGGGACTCCCCCCCCAGCCCTAGAAGAGATGCCCCAAGATGGGGAAGAGAGGCACTGCCCTGCCGGGGGCAGGGGGCTTGCCCCAGCCAGGCTGTCACTGCTCCATGGGTGTGGAGAGGAGCAGCCCACCCCTTGTCATGTCTGTACTACTGGGCATTACAAATTCACTGGGACCGGGACCAGACAGCCTCACCTGGGCAAAAGAGGCTCATTTCCTCCATCTCTGTGCAGCCGGCACGGGGTGCCCTGGCACGGGGTGCCCTGGCACAAGTGTTCTCACTGGTAGAGAGTGCCTAGTCCCTCTGGGAGCCAGCAGAGTCCCACAGGAGAGCAAAGCCGCTGGCCTGGACAGTAGCCAGGGTGGCTTCTCCCCAGCTCTGGGGGAGGGAATGATTTCACAGCACCTTCTAGAGGAGGCTACGCCGGGGTTAGGCCTGCCCAGTCCGCTGCCTAGTACTGCGACACCAGGCCCGATCTCGCAGGCTGCATGGGCACTATTGTCAGCTGGTAGTTGCTGCATGCTCCCCTGGCACTGCACCACCCTGCTGTGCTCATGCTGCTCCATGCTCAGTCATCTCCCCTTCCCCCCCAGCCACACAGCACCTGGCCACCCCAACCCAGGGCAGCCCCTGCAGCGCTGGGCAGGGACCTCCCGCAGCCACCTACCCTTTCGTTTCACTGTGGAATGGCTGATCTTCCTCCGCCTGCTCACACGCGCCCCTCTCTGCTTCCACGGCAAGGATGGGACTACGGCAACCTTCACCTCAGGGGACAATGCGCACGCCAGCTCCATCCCTGCCCGAGAAAACACAGCACAGCTGAGAACAGCCTCACTCAGCACACGGCACAGACAGAGAGGTGGCCACATGGTGCGTGCCAGGCTGTGCAGCATCCTCCACCTCACCTTCTCCAGGTTCAATCACTCCCCTGCCCAGCCCTGCTCTGCCCCAGACACCCGCCAGGGCCCTCACACGCTGGGACGGAGCAGACACATTCCCACTCTGGATGCATCATGGATATGGCAATCTCCACTAAACCTCATCAGTCCAGGAGCTGGGAAGGAGATCGCTGCCCATAGGGCTGCTCTGCAAACACGCACCTGACCTGTAACTCAGAGCAGCAAGTAGCAGCAGCTCCATGAACTGCAAGAGACCAACCTGTGAGCTCACCCTTGGTTTAGATGTGGATCTGCCACACAGAGGGGGAATCGTTTCCCACTGGTCAGAGTAATTCCCTGTGCCACCTTGGGACACATAGGTATACACTCATGTACAAACCCAACCTAGCCTCAATCGACACCAGAATAGAAAGTGAAGCCCTATGTGTTCCCAGGAGGGTTTTCATCAGTGCTCAGCATGGGCTTGTGTGTTCCCAGCACTGCAGAGTCAGCAGGTGTCAGTGGGAACAGACACAAGCCACCTCAGAGCACTTGTGAAAGTCCCACCCTAAGACAGCAGCTGTTAGTGATGTCACAATCCACCCTGCTACGTACCCAGGACAGCATGTGCTTAGCCAGCACATGAGCACTGCTCTGGGGCGGGCACCGTCAGGGACTCTAGACACAGCATTGTCCAATCTCCTTCTAATAGCACAGAAAGAATTTCGGGGCAGTTCAGATTCCTTGGTTGCTGATCAAATAACTTTTTTTGTCTAATTCTTTATAAGCACGGCTGTGGGTCTGACAGCCATCTAGCCTTGTTAAATTCCTTGTGTGTTGTGGACGTCTACAGGCCCACACAGACCTTGTCAACCCTTTGTATAAATAAGAGTGAAGTTCTGGAGCACAGGTTTAATTTCACATCACCTGCTTCCCAGTCACCATAATACTGCATTTGGGTTGGTTATAAACCACTGAGAACAGAAATCCAATTACTAGGGGGGAAATGGGTCCTTAATGGGATTTGGGCCCTTTCTAAATATCCCCTTTTGCCTGGCCACCCCAAACACATACACTAAACAAATATACAGAAGAAAAGGTGTTGTATGAACACACCCTACACCCAATTCTTCCACAAGATCATAAACAGCCACACCTCAGTTCTATGTCACAGGGGAGAAGCAGCAAAGAATTAAAACCCCCTAGATGCATCTGACTTACACTTGTTTCATGTACTGTAAGGATTTCTCTTTCAGGCATGCTGTAGGGAAACAGGGTGTGGGCAGTCATGCCTAATAGTTACAGGCAACCGCCTGGAACAGGAGCAGAGGTCAGAGCTGGAGTCGGCATCAGGAGTCAAAGCCGGGCAGTGTCAGGGGCTGGGTGTAGGAGCAGGAACTGGGAACAGATGGGGCTCTGGACTAAGGAGGCCAGGAACAGGCTGAAGGCAAGTAGGCAGGGGCCATAGTAACAAACAGCCAAGGAATCACCTTGTTCCTGTGCCTCTTTCTGGTGTAATGAGTCCGTCCCCGCCAG
Source organism: Gopherus flavomarginatus (assembly GCF_025201925.1). Taxonomy (NCBI): domain Eukaryota; kingdom Metazoa; phylum Chordata; order Testudines; family Testudinidae; genus Gopherus; species Gopherus flavomarginatus. The sequence continues at coordinate 22,918,132 of NC_066633.1, forward strand.
TGGGTGTGGCTGGATGTCTCCCCCATCAGGAGCTCTCTGGGAAAGGCTGTTTGCAAATTAGAGCTTCGCTAGCCCCTTTTTTCAATGAGTCAGGTGAGCTGCCTCCAGGTGAACTTTTAGGTCATCTTGGGTTTGATGTCTCTGTTGTATCCAGTCCAGGGCTGCTGGGTTGTGGGTTGTGCAGGTAGCTGCAGGTATGATCAAGGGTAGAACCCTTAGTTTGAAAAAAAGGGCTTTGCCCCATAGAAGCATGTTCTGCATTATTGTATGTGAACTCTGCTTGAGGTAGCAACAAGGACCAGTCATTCTGGGGGAAGTTTATATAGCATTGAAGCTACTGCTCCAGGATCTGGTTGTTTTTCTCCACTTGACCACTTGTCTGATGATGGTAGGCAGAGGAGAGACAAGAGCAGACGCTCAAAATCTGAAGAGCTTCTTGCCAACTGTAGGAGGTAAATTGCACACTGTGGTCAGAGAAAATGTGCTTCAGGAGGCATGAAGGTGGATGACTTGGTCCACGAGAGTTCTTTATGCAAAATGTTGTTATTTTTCTCCATAGGTGTGACTTTCCTGGAATAAAAGGTGCCTGGATGTGGCAACTGTTGAGGACCGTACCTTTGGGAAAGCACTGCTCCAAGTCACCAAGTTGGAAGCATTCGCTTTGATGGTGAAGGCTTGCATGGTGTCGGGGTGGACCAATATCAGAGCAGTAGTAGATGCAAATTTTACTTGCTTGAAGGCCGCTGGGCCTCAGGAGACAAGAGGAACCTGGTGTTTTTCCAGAGCAGGTCAGCAAGGGGGCAATCCGCCTTGAGAACTTTAGGATGAATCACTGGTAGAAGTTCACGAATCCCAGGAAACACTGTAGTATGCAAACATGCTGTGGCGTTGCCCACTCGAGGACTGCCTTTACCTTGCATGGGTCCATTTTGATACTAGTAGGAGACAGGATGAACCCCAGAAATTCTATGGAGGACTGCTCAAAGATGCATTTTTTACTTCTGGGGGAATTCTGCACCACCGCACAATGCAGAATTTTGCAGAAATTAATGTGGGGTGCATAGAATTTTCATTCCCCCCCACAGAAATAGGCTGCAGAGATGTTGGCGACCACTAGTGGCCACTGGACGTGGCAGAGCCCAGCTTGCAAATAGAAGACAAGGCTGGGTGTAGGGGTGGGGGGAGCTGGAGGGTTCCCAGCACATTCTGAAGTAAGGAGGTGGTGTGCAGGAACCTCCATACAAGCCTGGGATCCAGCATCAGGCTGTTTCTCCCTCTGGATCCCTGGGCTCTGGGGGCATGAGGGGGGGGGAACCACAGCTGGCATCTAGGGGGAGGGGGTGTGAGTGTCTGGGCAGTTGGGGGGATCTGACTGGGCTCGGGGGGGAGAGGATGTGAGTGCCTGGGCTGGGGGTGGTTGTGGCGGGGCACTGGGGATGGTGAGTGTCTGGGCTGAGGGGGATGTGGCTGGGCTCTGGGTGGGAGAGGGTGTCTGAGTGTCTGGGCTCTGGGGGAGAGGGGGTTCGGGTGTATTGTCTGGGGCAGGGCATGGCTGGGCTCTGTGGGAGAGGGGGATCGGGGGATCGGGTGTATAGTCTGGGGCAGGGCATGGCTGGGCTCTGTGAGGGAGGGGGCAGAGAAACAGGAACTAGGTTGTCATAGGAATTTCTTTAACTCTCAACTCCTGGTGGGATTTTTGTGTGCGCTAAGGTTGCCTGATGGCTCCCAGCATAAGAGACTTATTATTTATTGATTGATTGATTAATTGATTGATCTGGCTCAGGTTGAACTTTTTGGGAAAGTTTCAGCTAAAACAGTTCATCTGTTCCCAAGAACAAGTTTAGTGGAAAATTCATTGTTTGCCAATATTGGAACAAATCTGATTACTCCTGGGGTAAAATCTGATTACTCCTGCACCAAAAAATTAAAAATTCCATGCACAATATTTTAAAATTCTGCAAATTTTATTTGTCAGAATAACACTATATAATCAGGCCAGTTTCAATTATTTTAATAATTTATTTCAAAATACCTGTAACAATACAGACACACATACAAATTCCTCCAGGAGTAGAGAGCTAAGGAAACTCTTAGAACAACCCAGTTCCTGCTTCTCTGCCCCCTCTCCCCCCCCCGAACCCATCCAGGGGGGCAGACACTCACCCCACTCTCCCCACAGAGGCCAGCTGTGGGCCCCCTCCCCCAGCCCAGACACTCCCACCCCATCCCCCCAGAGCCCAGCTGCACACCCCCTCCCACCAGCCCAGACACTCAGACTCTACCCTCCCAGAGCCCAGGTCCCAGGCTTACATGGATTCTCCTGTGTCCCTGCCTGCTTCCTTCAGGGCATGCTGGGAACTGCAGCTGTTGGGAAACCTCCAGTTCCCTCCCTCTCCCCCCAGCCTTGTCTTCTATTTGTGAGCTGGGCTCTGCAGGGTCCAGTGTCCCCTAGTAGTAGTCAACATCTCTGCAGCTTATTTCTATGGGCAGGGAAGGTAATTCTGTGCATCCAACCTTAATTTCTGCAAAATTCTGCATTGCGCATTGGCACAGAATTCCCCCGAGAGTAAAATCTAAGGCCTGGTCCACACTACAGCGTTAAATCAATTTAAACAGCGTTAAATCGATTTAACGCTGTACCTGTCCACACTACAAGGCACTTAAAATCGATTTTAAGGGGTCTTAAAATCGATTTCTGTACTCCTGCTCAACGAGAGGAGTAACCCTAAAATCGATATTACTATATCGATTTAGGGTTAGTGTGGACGGAAATCGAAGTTATTGGTCCCATTCTTTTACTGAGCTACGCAGAGTGCACCTCTCCGGAAATCAATGGTAGCCTGGGTCCATGGAAGCACACCACCGAAGTAATGTGCCCTAGTGTGGACGTGTAAAATCGATTTTATAAAATCTGTTTTATAAAATCGATTTTATTAATTTCGATTTTACTCTGTAGTGTGGACGTGGCCTTACAGAAGAGTTGAGAAGTTCTAGCACTTCCTTGCTTTGGGGCAGGGGCTTGCAATTTGTCAAGGGGATTGCAGTTTTCACATGCTCAGTAGAAACTTGCTAGAATTTGGCAGCTAAATTCTCTGAAAATTCTCTCTGCACCGAGCATGCTCCAGCCCCTCACAACTCCTACATGTGACTGGTCTGCATGTGCACCATGCCCACAAAGGAAGTGAAAGTGCAAATCCCAGAGTTGCAGGGGATGAGCAGGACTTTGCCTGACAGGGACTGTGGTGGGTCTGGCAGAGGAACGGAGCCTGTGTCTCTGGTACTCTCAGCGGAGGGGAAGGATGAAGCTGCTAAACTCCAGTACAGAGGGGGGAGAAATGACAAGGGAGGGTGGAGAGATGCAAAACAGAGGGACAGGAGCAGGAGCCTGGATGAAGGAGAGACTGGGGGTGAAGGGGTTAGGATCTGGGAGGGGCAAGGGGCAGGAGCAGAGGGGGCAAAACAGAAGGCAGTTGGGGCAGGAACAGGGAAGGGGGAGGGGCAGGAGGCAGGAGAAGGCTGTATCAATGCACATGCACCAGGGAGCAGAGATATGGCTGCTGTAAATCTAGCATTTCCTATCTTTGGACTGCTTGACTTTGTTCCCTAAAGAGCGTCCTGTGACTGTTGTGTTGAGGTGTAACGCCCAGCTCCAGAATGCTGCTGAAACACCCAGCAGCACCGGCCAGGTTCACCTGATGGCCCGGGAGCATATGTAACACAGCCGTTGGTGTTGCTTGGCAGAGCTCTACCTGGGAAGCCTCTGGTTTTCATAGATTCCAAAGCCAGAAGAGACCGTTGTGCTCAGCTAGTCTGAATTCCTGTGTAACCCAGGCCAGAGAACTGCCCCAAAACAATCCCTGGAGCAGAGCTTTTAGAAAAACATCCAGTCTTAATTTCAAAATTGTCAGTGATGGAGAATCCACCAGGACCCTTGGTAAATTGATCCAGTGGTGAATTACCCCGTTAAAAACGTACACCTTATTTCCAGTCCAAACTTGTGTAGCTGCAACTTCCAGCCATTGGATCACGTTAGACCTTTGCTAGATCGAAGAGCCCGTTATCAAATATTTGTTCCCCGCGTAGGTACCTACAGACTGTGATCAAGTCGCCCCTTGACCTTCTCTTTGCTAAGCTCCTTGAGTTGACCACTAGAAGGCAGGTTTTCTAATCCTTTCATCATTCTTGTGGCTCTTCTCTGACCCCTCTCAATTTATCACCATCCTTGAACTGTGGACACCAGAACTGGACACAATATTCCAACAGCAGTCACACCAGTGCCAAATACAGAGGTAAAATGACCCCTCTGCTCCTACTTCAGCATCCCCTCTTTATGCATCCAAGGATCGCATTAGCCCTTTTCACCACAGTGTCACACTGGGAACTCATGTTCAGCTGATTATTCTACCACAAACCTCAAATCTTTTTCAGAGTCTCTGCTTTCCTCCATAATGTCCCCATCCTGTCAGTATGGCCGACGTTCCTTGTTCCTGGATGAATACATTTACATTTAGCCGAATTAAAACACATAGTGTTTGTTTGTGCCCAGCTCATCACATGATCAGATCACTCTATATCAGTGACCAGTTCTCTTCATTTTAACCACCCCGCCAGCCTTTGTGTCCTCTGCAAACGTCACCAGTGGTGACTTTATGTTTTTGTGTATGTAAGTGGCATAGGTTCAAGAACTGATCCCCGCAGGATCCCATTAGAAACATCCTCGCTCCATGACAATTCCCTGATTACAATGGCATTGTGAGATCTGTCAGTTAGCCAGATTGTAATGCCCAGGTAGAGGTTCAGGCACGAGTTAAGTGAGACCTGGGAGGCTGGGGGGATTCTTCTCAGTTCCTGCAGAGGCACCTGCCTGACACACAGATGGCTCAGTCGAACCCCAGGAGGTGCTGCTGTTGCTGCCAGGCTCAGACTGGGGCCTTAAGCAGACAAAGTACGAAGAGGTCGACATCTCTGCAAGGGGGCCAAGAGCAGCCCCTAGGATCTGGTGGTGAGATGCTCTGTTCCATGTCAGGTGTAAAGGCACAGTCCTGACCCCTGTGGTTATTACACAGCTACTTACATGACCCCCAGTTCTGCAGTCTCTCAGCACCTCACAATCCTTAATGTTTCCCTCTCGGTACTCCTGTCCCCCATGGCAGAGACGGGAACTGATGCACAGAGGCTAAGTGGCTGGCCCAGAGTCACACAGGGAGTCTGTGGCAGACCAGAGACTCGCACGTGTGTGCTGTTGGGCAGATTAACCGCTACAGGGCTCAGTTCCACAGCAGGGCAGTGAGGAGAACAGCAGAGTTCATTAAAGACTGTGAGGTGCTCAGATACCCAGTGAGGGGGGCCTCACCCAGGAAGCACTTAAGGTTCCCAAGGGGAAGGTGTCACTGCCAGAGCAGCATTTCTCCATAGGGCCCACAGAGAGTGATCGGGGACGCGAGGCATTGGCAGGGGTATTACAGCATAAATCAAAGGCCGTCTGGTTCTGCCCCCCACCACTGCAGCTGCTCAGCACACACACGAACTATCCTGCGTGTCACCATGGAGGAGGGAAGGATGCACAGTTTGGGACCTGGAATAAAGGGTTGCCCACCTGAGGAGGGTGAGGTGCAGGGCCCTCGATCCGTGTTCCGAACTCCAGGGGTGTCACGTGTGCCCCTCACACGGACTGTGCTCTGCACTGATTGCAGCAGGGTGTCCGGGGCCCTCAGCACTGCTCATTTCATTCTGGAGCCGAACGGACAGAGGACACCCACAGACCCTAGGACACTACTGCCCCACTCTTCACTGAGGCTGAAAGCTACTGATCCCAGGATCCATCCCGGGCAGGCCAGGCTCAGCCAAGCAGCCTCTGTGTCCTACTAGGCTTCGCAAGGGGAACAAGGGCAGCCTGTGCTCAGGAGACGGGAGCGCTAGATGCTGGGACCACCAGGAGGGTTTGCCTGAGAGACTCCAATGCAGAAGGAAGCCACTCTCCAAACTCTGCCCAGAGCACAGACACCAGGGACTCCTCCCGCTCTGAGCCACAGGGCTCCTGCTGAGTCCCAGCCACACCTGCATCTTCTGCAAGGGAGACAGCTCCAGGCAAAGCCGGGTATCTGGGCTCTGACCAGAGCCTGCACTCGTGTAGCCAGCCAGACCCACCCACATCAATGGCTGCAGGGTCAGCAGGGCCTAGTTTGGCCCTTACTTTCTCCTAAGTCCCTCTGAGGAAGAAACATCCTGCAACATACTGTGGGGATAGTAAAGCAATGTGTGTGCGCCTCTGTGTGTGCGTGTGCGTGCCCGTGTGTGCGTGCCTGGGCGCCTGTCTGTACATGCACCTGTGTGCGCTTCTGTGTGTGTGCACCCATGTGTGTGTTTGCACGCGCATCTGTGTGCCTCTGTGTATGCCTGTGTGTGTGCGTGTCTGTGTGTATGTGCCTGGGCGCCTGTCTGTGTGCCTCTGTGTGTGCATGCACCTGTGTGTGCCTCTGTGTGTGTGTGTGCACGTGCGCATGTGTGCATCTCTGTGTGCACATCTGTGTGTGTGTGTACCTGTGCCTTTGTGTGTGTGTGTGTTGGTATGCATGCCTGGGTGTGTATGCCTGGGTGCCTGGGTGTGTGCCTCTGTATGTGTGTGTGTGTGCACCTGTGTGTGTGTGTGTGCGCATGCATGCTTCTCTGTGTGTGCATGCATCTGTGTGCCACTGTGTATGCCTCTGTGTGTGTGTGTGCGCACGCACCTGTGTGTGTGTGTGTGTGTGTGTGTGTGTGTGTGCGTGCGCGTGTGTGTGTGCGCGAGTGCCTGGGCGCCTCTGCGTGTGCATGCACCTGTGTGTGCCTGTGTGTGTGTGCACCTCTGTGTGTGTGTGGGCATGTGTGCATCTGTGTGCACATCTGTGTGCCTGTGTGGGTATGTGCACCTGTGTGTGTGCCTCTGTGTGTGTGTGTGCGCACACATGCGTGCTTCTCTGTGTGCACATCTGTGTGCCTCTGTGTATGCCTGTGTAGGTGGGTGGGTGTGCACCTGGAGGTGTGTATGTGTGCCTGGGTGCCTCTGTGTGTTCCTCTGTGTGTGCATGCACCTGTGCGTGCTTCTGTGTGTGTGCACCTCTCTGTGTGCATGTGTGTGTGTGCGCATGCGTGCATCTGTGTGCACATCTGTGTGCCTCTGTGTGTGTGCACACCTGTATGTGTGTGCACGTGCGTGCCTCTGTGTGTGTGTGCCTGTGTGTGTGTGTGCACGTGCATGAGTTCCTATGTGTGTATGCCTGAGTGCCTGAGTGTGTGTGCATGTGCGTGTCTGTGTGTGTGTGCCTCTGTGTGTGTGTGTGCGTGCACATGTGTATGTGTGCATCTCTGTGTGCGCATCTGTGTGTGCCTGTGCCTCGGTGAGTGTGTGTGTGTCCAACCCCTAATGCAGTGGGGCCCTGATTCGGACTGATCCTCCTCGTTCAGCCCTGGCCAGGAGTGCAGGCCAGGAGATGACTGCACAGCAGTTGCTTGGAAGGGACAGTTGCCTGGTAGCAAACTGGCCTTTCCCCAGGAGTTTGTTTGATCCCGTTGGGAGCAGGCGCTGGCTCCATCTCAGCCCAGCTGCTGGCCCTAGAAACGGGGGTTTAGCTCCAAAGCTGGAAAACCAGCAGCCCAACAGCAGCAGGGCAGACGCCAAGTCACCAGGCAAGGGAAAGCATGAGAGACGCTGATCCCAACGGCTGGCTATTGTCCTGCCGCTGTAAATCATGGCCCTTGGGGTGGCTGAGGAGACAAATACAGACACTGACCCATTATTCTGCACCAGCCCCTGAACAAAGAACTCGGCTTTGTTTGGACAGGCCTCCCTCCTGCTTCACTCAGCTACAGGGAGCATGGGGGAGGGGGCCCATCGAGGAGGGGGCCCAGCCTAGTGACCGACAGAGCTGCAGGAGGTACTGACGGACGCCAGCACCTGCAGAATGTGCCAGTGACACTCAGTGCTCAGCAAGGCGCTGGGTCCAGATCTAAAAGGGGCCTCGAACCTCCAGGGTGACTGGTTAGTTTCCTCCTCATCCCCCCACCGGGACACAAAGGAAGGGACAGAAACCCCCAAGCTGGCACGAGGACTAGGACATACACCCCTCAAAACAACAGCGTAGGAGCAATTCAAGCATGAGGCCAGGCTCCCAACCCATTGGAGTCATTTTCCTATTCCCCAAGAGCAATTCTGCCCTGTCCCATACCCAGAGCCGAGCTGCTCAACCCAAACATGATACTGGAAACCAGGAGCCAGCTCCGCTACCTGCCCAGTGAATGGGCAGGGGGGGTGGGGGGAGCGAGATACAGCAGGCCAGCCTCAGCACCCAGCCTCTCTCAAACTGTCCTGCCAGATCCAGCCACAAGCCCTGGGAGACAAGGAGTGGGGGGGGGGAGACCCTAACAAAGGCATTTGTTCTTTAATTGCTGCTTGTTTATTTAGAAACTGAGCGGCCTTGGGGCCCGGGCTGTAGATCAATGGCAGAGAGACAGTAAACAATCACCGGTAACTATTTCAAAAAGGCAGAAATGGCTCCAGGACCTGGGTAAAAATCAGACCCCTGGAGACCGCTGGGTAGGTTCTGTTTTTAGAGAAGCCCACTCCCAATAATAAGGTAACTCCCTTCTCTTCATATGCCAGTATATCTATGCTGGCATCTGTAATTTTCACTCCATGCATCTGAAGAAGTGGGGTTTTTATCTATGAAAGCTTACGCCCAAATAAATCAGTTAGTCTTTAAGGTGCCACCGGACTCCTCACTGGTTTTGTGGATACAGACTAACACAGCTATCCTCTGATACTTGGTACCATGCAAGGCACTGCATTTAGCTTTATGAAATGGATATCCATCAACGTCATGAAAAAACTCACACAGATATAGACAACTTAACCTGGAAACCATCCCTCACTCTCACAGACCTTGGGAGACAGGCCAGGCCTCTTACAGACAGCCCCCCAACCTGAAGCAAATACTCACCAGCAACCACACACCACACCACAGAAACACTAATCCATGAACCAATCCCAGTAACAAACCCCGGTGCCAACTCTGTCCACATATCTATTCTAGTGACACCATCATAGGACTCAACCACATCAGCCACATCATCAGGGGCTCATTCATCTGCACATCTACCAATGTGATATATGCCATCATGTGCCAGCAATGCCCCTCTGCCATGTACGTTGGCCAAACCGGACAGTCTCTATGCAAAAGAATAAATGGACACAAATCAGACATCAGGAATGGTAACATACAGAAACCGGTAGGAGAACACTTCTATCTCCCTGACATTCAGTAACAGATTTAAAAGTAGCCATCCTTCAACAAAAAAACTTCAAAAACAGACTTCAAAGAGAAACTGCAGAACTAAAATTCATTTGCAAACTTAACACCATTAATTTGGGCTTGAATAGGGGCTGGGAGTGGCTGGCTCACTACAAAAGCTATTTTCCCTCTCTTGGTATTGACACCTCCTCATCAATTATTGGGAGCGGACCACATCCACCCTGACTGAATTGGTGTTGTTTACAATGGTTCTCCACTCATAAGGTAACTCCCTTCTCTTCATGTGCCAGTATATTTATGCCTGCATCTGTAATTTTCACTCCATGCATCTGAAGAAGTGGGGTTTTTACCCACAAAATTTTATGCCCAAATAAATCTGTTAGTCTTTAAGGTGCCACCAGACTCCTTGTTGTTTCTTTCTCGTCTGCTGCTAAGAGTTGTGGGAAAGTGGAGGGGTCGCAGGGCATCCTGAGTCCTGTCCCAATGCCCCATGATGCATTGCTTTGCATCCCAGCAATCCCTGTGCTTCCATCTGCATTTAGCGCCGTCTTTCAAATGTTTGTGTACTGTGCGCCCTGGCTCTTCAGGCTGCAGGAATGGATTCCGCACTGCTGACCAATATGCTGCTCGCTCTCACTAACACATCATGAGTGGCAGCAAAGTTATTCATTAAACTACAAAAGAAAGAGGAGTGAGACATTGATCTCGCCACGTGTACTAGCTGCAACACGAGATTGCTTGTGGCATTCACGGGGGTGCTGACCACAGCAGAACGCCACTTTGGGGCTCGGGAAACAAACACTCAGTGGTGGGTTCACATTGTCATGCACATCTGGGAATATGAGCAGTGGCTGCAGAACCTTTGGATAAGGAAAGCCACATTCATGGGACTGTGTGATGAGCTTGCCCCAGCTCTGCTGCGCAGTGACATGAGAATGAGAGTTGCCCTGTCATTAGGGAAATGTGTGGTAATTGCACTGTGGAAGTTGGCTACTCCAGACTGCTACCAATTGGTCTGTAACCAATTCAGAGTGGGAAAGTCGACCCATGTTGATGGAAATGTGCAGGGCCATTAGTAGCATCCTGCTCTCTAAGACCGTGACTCTAGGCAACATACATTGTGGATGGTTTTGCACAAATGGTCTTCCCTAACTGTGGAGGGACGATAGATGGGACGCATATTCCAATTCTGGCACCAACCACCTAGCCACTGAGTACATTAATCAGAAGGGGTATTTCTCTATGGCTCTCCAGGTGCTTGTGGATCACTGTGGGCATTTCATGGACATTAACGCAGGCTGGTCCGGAAAGGAGCATGACACGTGCATCTCTTGGAACACTGGCCTGTTCAGGAAGCTGCAAGCCAGGACTTTCTTCCCGGACCAGAAGATCACCATAGGGGAAGTCGAAATGCCCATTGTGATCCTGGGAGACTCCGCCTACCCCTTAACGCTATGGCTTAGGAACCATACACAGGGTATCTTGATAGCAGCAAGGAGTGGTTCAACAACAGGCTGAGCAAGTGCAGAATGACTGTGGACTGTGCTTTTGGCCGTTTAAAGGCCCGCTGGCACTGCCTGTATGGGAGGCTGGACCTAGCCAATGACAATATTCCTATGCTTATAGTCGTGTGTTGCGCGCTCTATCATATTTCTGAAGAGAAAGGTGAAAGCTTCACTTAGGGCTGTACCGCTGAGGCTCAGCACCTGGAGGCTGACTTTGAACAGCCAGAGACCAGGGCTATTAGAGGGGCACAGCGTGGGGCCATAAGGATCAGGTATGCTTGAGGCAGCAACTTAAAGCTGAAAGTCACTAATATTTATTGCTGTGCTCAGGAGTGCAGTGCTTGTAACACCAGGAGGTAATTGTGATTGATGCAGAGGATGCACTATGAAAGTTTAAGAAAATTGCCTGCTGCTTTGCAGGGATCTGTTTACTTTCAATTAATAGAATAAAGATTGCTTTCAAACCAAAACAATTCTTTTATTAAAAAACAACAACTGGAAGAGAGACAAACAAAAAAACACATCGGCACTGAGGGGGATGGGGGAAGGGAAGGTCCCAGGAGGAGGAGGAGGGGTCCTGGGATGGTTAAAGATTTGTATACGTCCAGATATATCTAACCTTCTCCTTTGCAGCACAGTGCAGCGGGTACTGTACTTCAGCAGGGCTAAAGTGCAGAGGGACGTGTGTTGAATGCAGTGGGTACTGGGAGTCTGCAGGGCTGGACTCTGACGGGGCCGGTGTGAAATGCAGCAGGTACAGGCTGGAGCCAGGAAGTTGATAATAGTGTGGGACATACGAGAGTGGCAGCTTGAAAGTGCTGCTTGACCCAGTCTGCTGAGTCCAGGGCACATAAGGATGGCAGCCTGGAAGTGCTGTTCAACCAGCCTGCTCAGGCTTACTCTGTTCCAGTGCGGTATCCGTGGCAGATGAGGGGTCAGCTTGAAAGTGCTGATTGACCCGGCCCACTCAGACTTGTGTGTGTGTGTGTGTGTGTTCATTCATTGGTTCTGGGGCTGGAGGAACCCAGCCCTGGGGAACCGAAGTCCTGTAGGCCAGCTCCACTGGGAGAGGACATGCAGAAGGGAGAAGCAGAGCTCCATATGAAAACACAAGTGACACAAGCAGAATATTAATAGAATTACAGACCCCACCCAGAAGAGTAACTCTAATAAATGAGCGCACCTCAAAGTAACTGGCCAATCTGGTAAGATTGGCATTACTCCAAGTGGGGGATCGCCTGGTCCGCGGCGCAGGCATGGTCACCTGGAAAGATGCGCCGAGGCCACTGCACACATCATCGAACAAACAGGAAGGGGACTTCCAAAATTCCCAAGTAATTTAAGGGGTGGGATGACGGTTGGTCACCTGAGGGCAGAGCAGTAGAGTTCAAACCACTTGTCATAAACAGATAGGTAAGGGTTAATGTTCTTTTACCTGTAAAGGGGTAACACCAGTAACCTGAAACACTTGACCAGAGGACCAATCAGGAAACAAGACTTTTTCAAATCTGGGTGGAGGGAAGTTTTGGGTGTGAGTTCTTTGTTCTTTGTCTTGGGTTTGTGCCCTCTCGGCTCTGAGAGTGATTTTTCTATCTCCTGGCTTTCTAATCTTCTGTTTCCAAGTTGTAAGTACAAGGATAGTAAGACAATAGGTTTATATTATTTTCTTTTGTATTTACATGTGTGTAGTTGCTGGAATGTGTTAAATTGTATTCTTTTGGAATAAGGCTGTTTATTCACTTTTTTTCTTAAGCAATTGACCCTGTATATTGTCACCTTAATACAGACTGACCCCAAACCCACTCCCGCACCCAAACTCCCTCTCAGAACTTTAGGCAGGTATGGGGTGGAGGTGTGTGTGTGCAGGACTTGGACCCGTTCTGGGCACCACCAAAAATACAAACCTGCCACCCCTGTCTGTAGTCAGACGTACAGAGCCTCTCTTCCCAGCAGGCAGCCTTTCTCCGCAGCCTTTAGTCTCCAGAATACACACACTCATAGCCAGCAAATACAAGTAGCTGGAAAGCTAAGACCACTGCCTGTCACATTTACCCCATCCTCATTGTTTTGTGTATCCTCTCTCTGGCTGGTTGTAGCCACTTGTCTTTGTTGTTGGTGTTGTTTGTTTGTTTGTTTGTTTAAGACATAGTTTGTGAACTCTATGGAGCAGGGGCCTTCTCTATGCTCTGTGCCAGGGCAGCACCCAACAGCTGGCAGACGCCACACACACAGAATGAGGCCACGAGGCACAAGAGGCAGCGATTCTCTATCACTCAGAGACGGGGGTGGTTTCACAGGCACCACTCAGATCCCAGCACGATCTCCTGGCCAAATTCCAACGGCCTCTTCCAACCCCCTGAGTTGCTAGAGCTGTGTAAAAACAAGGTTTGTATCTAGCCAGCACTACCGTCTCAAGGCCAGCCAAAGCCGTTGGAGTGACCACACTGTCCGAAGGCATTCAGCTCAGTGCAGTCCCCAAACAGCACACAGGTTTTTTTAGCCTAGCAGGTTAACTCTTGTCTGCATTATCAGCAATGGAAAACAGGAGATTAGAATGGGAAGTATCAGGCAGCCTTACTGACCCTGCTCCTCCTTTGGCCATTCCAGCTGTCTGATGGGTTGTGTGAATGAGCTGGAGGGGTCAAGTCCCATTCTTAGGGGCAGGTATCCCAGGACAAGGCCACCAGAAGAGCCCACACCCTCCCTGGCATCTCAGCAGAGAGGCCAGAGACTGGGGCTGAGATCCTGGCTCCATTGAAGTTCATGGGAAGGTTGCCACTGACTTCAACAAGGCTGTAGACACTGAAGTACTTTCTCCTCAGCCAGACAGGATTGGGTACATTAGTGCAGAGGAGTTTGCATTGCTACCCTAATCTAGTGAGGTAAGAGTTCAGTCTCCAGAGCTCTGAGCAAGGCACCCTTCAGATATTACAGTCACACTTCACCTGAGCACTTCCAGAACGAAGGAAGGCAGCTAAAGCTGAGAGCTCCTAGACTGCTATGTCCACTGGCTGATTTTACTCTTAGCCCGGAGGTGTTGATGGCTCCAATTTTGCCATCAGCAGCATTGACATGTTTCATTACCATTCTCAAGAAACCCCGTGGGTTCACACCAAGCATCAGGCTGCATCTAACCGGCATTCAACAGTGCATCTAGGAACAGTTGTATCCCTCCTGCCCCAGCCTGGACAACGAGCTTGGTGGTCTCAGCGTATTGTCTTCCGTGCACACTTGTCCAGTTTGCAAGCAAAACTATCAATGGACAATGTAACGCGGCTCAGTCTATAGGGAACGCAAGCCCAGAGCTGTGCAGTTCGGTTGGAGAGGGCTGAACTGACTTAAGATCTGCATGAAACCCCTCTGGGCACTGGAATTCCATCAACTGAGGGCAAAGCTGCCATCCCAAGAGCTCTTAGCAAGACAAACAGCCACACGCCCCAGACAGCTTTGCAGCACAGTGGGGTCCAAAATGTCCCTTCTTTGCCCTGGCTCTGTCAAATCTGCATTATTTGGTCTCCCGCTTGGGTGAGTTTGCGGCTCCCCCCAATCAGATTAATTTAAATCCAAAGAGAAGACAATGTTTGCCTCACATGCCACCAGCAGTATCCTAGAAACTCCTCGTTCTCAGACAAAGCCTCCTCGCTCCATTTTTTACTGCAAAACTTCTTTTTAAGAGGAAAAAGAAAGGAAGAATGGGACAATCACGAAAGGGCGCTGTCTCTTTAAACCAGCCTGCCTAGCAGCTTTTGAAGGGGGGGTCATGCCAGGAGGGGTCCCAACCCAACCAACAAGAAGTCAGGAAATAGTTGCTGTGGAGATGCCAAGGAAACGAAAATCAAGTCATCTAGGTCCTAAGCACCCTCAGCTCAGCGGGAATTATGGGTGCTCAATGCCTTTGAAAATCAGGCTCAAGGTATCTCCAGTTCAGCACCCAGGAACCAAGGGACCCCAACTCATCAGCCCTTTCCCAAACTCTGTCTCCCAGCACCTGGCAGGATTGGGCCTATGCAACCAGCCAGCACAAAATGCTGAGGAAGAACCTGAGACGGGATTGTGTTGGGTCCAGTTGTACACAGCACTAAGCCTCTTCCAGCCCCCTTGCAGTGGGAACTGGAGACACCTCCCCTCTGCACCTCTTTGCCCTGAACACTATCCATTTGGAAGTCTGTGGAACAACAGGGCACCTGCTTAGTAATAATTACCCAGGAATCCAGTCAGAGGCATCGATGCAGCAAACCAGCTCCATACTGGTCAGTTCTAGCAGCCCCGTGCTGGGTATTTTCCACCAGCAACGAAGAGGTTTCCTAACACAAGGAGAACAGCCAGAAGGGAGCAGCCTAGTCATGGCATTACCTAGCACAGCCTGCACAGCTCTTGCCAACATGAACTTTAGCCCTGAAAATCACCCAGACTAACTGGAGAAATCTGACCAGAGCACTTGCCACTTCCCTGCTTGATCTCTCCAGCCTGACATCTGCCCCACAGTTCTGAGCCAGGAATGTTGTGCATTAGCACAGGCCCCACAAGGGGGTGCAGAGAAAGAAATGAAAAATGGCACAAACACTGTCAGCACTAGGGTTTTGCATTCATTTCCCGGTTTAGCTGCCCAGAGCCTTAGACCAAGCAGCCCGGCAAAGCAATCAGGAGTCCCTCTACTTCCCCTTCCTGAGACAGTAAAGCCATCGTGTGGGGTGGGGAGAGGACAAGTGTGGGCAGGGGACAAGTGTCTCTCTCTCTCTGTTCTCAGGAGATTCCATTTGGCTACTTTAATCCCCTGGGCACTGAAATTAACCTTCACTTTACATTAACTTCTGCAGTGACCTGCACATTCCACTCGTTACTGTGCGGGTTAATGAGTTTCCTTTCAGATTTATTAAAGAAGTATTTATTTACATAGTTTGCAAGGTAAATTCTGCAGTTTCCCAGCAGTAGGTAATTCCTTGTTTGGCTGGAATATGTAAGTCTAACTGAGTTAGGATGGTCATTCCATGTGCAAGGATATTGCAGGCTAAAATAAGCTTTTGAAGCTTGCCATGACTAGAAACAAAATCTGGCTACGTTAACCATCTGGTGTTCCAAGAGCAAAGGGATTTCTAGCTGCAGAGAGGGTCCTCGATTCTTCTGTAAGGGAAGAAAGAGCTTTTCAAAATGACTTAATTACGACACCTACTCTAGATTCACAAAAACTGCTGCAGCCGCAGCAGGATATCATGCCGAAGGCTGGGCTAGATACGAAACCCTCTGCTCTCCTTCAATGTACGTCCGGAGAATGTGTTGGGTCCCAGCTCCCCACGCACAGTTCCAACACTGCAGGGAATCTAATATGTCAACAAAAGCGACAGAACTAGATAGTGTAAAAACATCTTGACAGCACTGTCACGTCTGAAGAAGCCAAGTGAGGGGCTTGGCTGGCACAGTGGATTGGCTGATCTCTAGGTCAAACCCTGTCCACCAATGTCACCCCAAATTATCCCGACTGGAAGGGTGCCCAGCGGTCAATGCTGAATGGCTTGTTGGCATCAGCCAGTTTCCTGATGGGGCCACATCCCAAAGAGTGTGTCTGTCTACATAGTGGCTGGGAGGTGTGATCCCTGGCACAGGTGGACAGACACGACCAGCACCTAGGAATAGCTGCTTGGGCTAGCTGCCTGCGTATGTACTCCGGTGGTCTGGTGGGTTGGTGTTTGGGTGGCTAGCCTGAGTCACTGCATGTGCCACCACAGCCACACTGCAATTTTAGGCACTAGCCTCGGCAGAGTACATCTACATAGACTGGACCTCCCAGATGTTGTGTGGACACACCCAAAGCTACTGTCCCAGCTGGCACTGTTCAGCCTTTCCCTAGCAGTCTCAGCAGCAAGGCCCAGGAATGAACGAGCCACAGGAGACCAAGTTCCCATCCCACCCCCTGGGAATCCCCTAGGCCAAAGGGAGGCAGGTGGGGGAGTTGGAAAGGGGCCACACATGGCAGTCCCCTAAGCGAGCTGGCTGATGGCTAGAGAGGGGACATGCAACTCGGCCAAAGCCTCTGTGCTTTCAGTTTAAAGTCGCATGTGCCACATCTCATGCAGGAGCTCGTTCATAGATTCCATCATGATCACCTGGTCTGACATCCTATGTAACACAGACCAGAGAACTGCCCCAAATAATTCCTACAGCAAATCGCTCAGAAAAACAGCCAGTCTTGATTTAAGAGTTGCCAGTGATGGAGAATCTACCACAACCCTTGGTGAGTTGTTCCAATGGTTAATTACTGTCACCGTTAAAAATGTCTGCCTTAGTTCCGGTCAGAATTTCTCTAACTTCAACATCCTGGACCATGTTAGACCTGTCTCTGCTAGGTTGAAGAGCTCAATACACCTCTACCTCGATATAACGCAACCCGATATAACATGAATTCGGATATAACGCAGTAAAGTAGCGCTCCAGGGGGGTGGGGCTGCGCACTCCGGCGGATCAAAGCAAGTTCGATATAACGCAGTTTCACCTATAACGCGGTAAGATTTTCTGACAGCGTTCTGTCGAGGTACAGGTGTATTCAATCTTTGTTCCCCATGTAGGTGCTCACAGACTGGGATCAAGTCACCCCTTAGCCTTCTCTTTGTTAAGTTCAATAGATAGACTCCTGGAACTCCATCACTCTAAGGCAGGATTTCTAACTCTTTCATCGTTCCCGTGGCTCTTCCTGAACCCTCTCCAATTTATCCCCATCGTTCTGGAACTGTGCACACCAGAATTGGACACAGGATCCCAGCCCCGGTCACACTTGTGCCAAACACAAAGGTAAAACAACTCGGGCTGTCGATTAATCACAGTTAACTCACGCGATTGATTCAAAAAAAATTAATCATGACTAAACAGTTTTAACCACAGTTAAACAATAGAATCCCAATGGAAATTTATTAAATATTTTGGGATTTTTTCTACATTTAATATATTGACTTCAGTTACAACACAAATACAAATTGTCCAGTGCTCACTTTATATTATTAGTTTTGATTACAAGTATTTGCACTGTAAGAATGATAAACGAAATAAATAGTATTTTTCAATTCACCATATACAAGTACTGTAGTGCGATCTGTTTGTCGTGAAAGTGCAACTTACAAATGTAGATTTTTTTTTTGTTACATAACTGCACTCAAGAACAAAACAATGTAAAACTTCAGAGCCTACAAATCCACTCAGTCCTACTTCTTGTTCAGCCAATCATTAAGACAAACAAGTTTGTTTACATTTCCAGGAGATAATGCTGCCCTCTTCTTATTTACAATGTCACCAGAAAGTGAGAACAGGCACTTTTGTAGCCAGCATTGCAAGGTATTTACATGCCAGATATGCTAAACATTCATAGAGGACATGCTTCCATGCTGATGATGCTCATTAAAAAAATAACGCATTAATTAAATTTGTGACTGAACTCCTCGGGGGAGAATTGTATGTCTCCAGCTCTATTTTACCTGCATTCTGCCATATATTTCGTGTTCTAGCAGTCTCAGATGATGACCCAGCACCTTGTTCATTTTAAGAACACTTTCACTGTAGATTTGACAAAACATAAAGAAGGTACCAATGTGAGATTTCTAAAGATAGCTACAGCACTCGATCCAAGGTTTAAGAATCTGAAGTGCCTTCCAAAATCTGAGAGGGACAAGGTGTGGAGCATGCTTTCAGATGTCTTAAAACAGCAACTTTCCAATGTGGAAACTACACAACCTGAACCACCAAAAAAGAAAATCAACCTTCTGCTGGTGGCATCTGACTCAAATGATGAAAATGAACATGCATTGGTCTGCACTGTTTTGGATTGTTATTGAGAAGAATCCATCATCAGCATGGACACATGTCTTCTGGAATGGTGGTTGAAGCATGAATCTTTAGCACATCTGGAACATAAATATCTTGCGATGCCGGCTACAACAGTGCCATACAAACACTTTTCAGGTGATATTGTAAATAAGAAACTGGCAACATTATCTACCGCAAATGTAAACACACTTGTTTGTCTGAGTGACTGGCTGAACAAGAAATAGGACTGAGTGGACTTGTAGGCTCTAAAATTTTACATTCTTTTATTTTTGAATGCAGTTATTTTTTGTACATAATTCTACATTTGTAAGTTAGCTTTCATGACAAAGGACTGTCATCACTGCAGTACTTGTAGCAGCTGAACTGAAAAATACTATTTTTTTTGTTTTTTTATAGTGCGAATATTTGTAATAAAAAATAAATCTGAAGTGCATTCTGTATTCTGCGTTGTAACTGAAATCAATATATTTGAAAATGTAGACAACATCCACAAATATTTAAATAAATGGTATTCTATCATTGTTTAACAGCGCAATTAATCGCACGATTAATTGCGATTAATTTTTTTAATCGCTTGACAGCCCTAAAACAACCTTTCTCCTCCTACTCGAGATTCCCCGGTTTATGCATCCAAAGATCCTGTTCACTCTTTTGGCCACATCCTTGCACCGGGAGCTCATTTGCAGTTGATTCTCCACCATGACCCTCTACCCCTTCTCAGAGTCCCAGCTTCCCAGGATAGAATCCCCCATCCTATAAGCATGGCCTGCATTCTTTGGTCCTTGAGGTATATATTTATATTTAGCTGTATTAAAATGCATGTCCTTTGCTTGCACCCAGTTTGCCAAGCAATTCAGAGTAGAATCCTGCTCCCACCCTTCCCAAAATACCCACTCCCAGCCGCTCCCTCATTGTTTCTTGCATTTCTATCATGCTCCCACCCACAGAAAACTTAGATTCCACAAATCCTGAGAGACAGATTCCCCCATGTTACTAAAAAAACCAACAAAAAACAGTTGGTTAATATATTATGTATAGAAATGGAATTCAGACACAATTTTACTACTAAAAGAATACAAAACTTGCTTAAATAACGTAAAAATACTTTAACTCTTGTTATAATAGACATCAAACCTCTTTCTATCCCTCACTTCAATGTAAATATTAAAACCTTTATTAAAAAAAAGAAAAACTTGCTTGACAGTGCTGAAATTTGATTTATGACAAACCAATGAGAGATTCAGTGTTTCCCTGCAGTCTGTTCTCCCCCACACACACACATCCCACCCACAGAAAAGTTCATTTTACCCACTGCCACTGTTATGATCTTGGGTCCTGTGTGGCCCACGGGACCCTAGTCCCACTGCTGGGCTCTGATCGCTCTGTAGCAGTGACCTGTCCTTTTCATCATTTACCGCTACCTCAACCTTTTTGCCATCTGCAAATTTTATCCACGATGATTTTATGTTTTCTTCCAAGTCATTGATAAAAATGTTAAATAGCATAGAGCGAAGAACTGATGGGACCCTGCAGGACCACACTAAAAACACACCCGCTCTAAGTGGGAGGTGATTCCCCACTTACAATTACATTTTCATATATATCAGTCACCAAGTTTTAATCCATTTAACATGTGCCATGTTGATTTGAGATCATTCTAGTTTCTAATCAAATCAAATTACATCTATAAGTAAAGGCATTCAGCCTGGAACAGCAACACTGGGCCAAGCTCACTGCTGGTGTAACCCCCTAAGCATAGTGAGGGGGAAGGGGCTCTGCACTGCTGCCAGCATGATGCCCTTAGCAGACACAGCAAACACTGAAAATCAGCCACAGGCAGGACGCAGCTGAAAGATGCCAGGTTAGCTTGACCCAAAGGAGGCGTTCAACCCACTGCAGCCTAGAGTCCAAGCTGTCCCCTCTGCAGGTGCAGGCCCTGGCACAGGTCTGTCATGCAGGGAGGGGGTAGGGGAAGTGGGTATGGCCGGAGGCACACTGGGTCCCTCCTCTCAGCCACTGCACCCCTGGGGCTCCCACAGATCCTCAGCCTTGGTGGAACGTGGTTCCTGCCAGGAGCTCTGATGATGGGGAGCATCGTTGACACGTTTCCTCTATCAGGGAAGCTTGAGTTGCACCACAACTGGCACCAGAGGTGGCTCTGGCCTCACCTGGTCACTTAGAATCACAGCCACTGTCCTCTGGGGCATGATATGGACAGGACCCCAGGGTCAGTCCTAAATGTGCCACTGGCACAAGGCATCTCCAAGCCATGACAGAGAGAAGAAGCTCATGCATCTCCCTTCAGCCATGCAACACAAATACCCTGTCTTTCAACACAAGGGAGCATTGGTGCCACTGCTCTGGCCTGCCACAGACTGGACCATGGAGAACGTATGGGTCCACGATGGACCCCAAACCCAAATGCCAACAATGGTGTCCCAGCGGCAGTTCCACCAGCTGCTGTCTCACCTCATACCCTGGACAAACCGCAGCCCCTAACACCTGCGAAGTCTTAGCCCCTGAATGCTGCTACCTCTGGGGATGGGATTTAAACCAGCACTGATGCTGGGTTTGCAAATACTAGTGACTTGCTGCTGCCCACTATCAAAATGTGCAACCCTGACCTCCCTTCTCCTGGGTCCAGGCAAAGCCACTTCCATTCACCCCAGCCTCCAAGCTAAAACGTGGCAGGGTCTCGGCACCTTCCCAGCAAGGCCATTCAGCCCCCAGTTGCTGCCGTTCTACACTGATCACTCCTTCCACCCTTAACGGGGGGTCAGTTTACAATAAATCTCAGCAGCACTAGTCCAGACAATCCCCAGGGTGGGAGATGCAGTAACCAGCACCAGTTACCTCCTAAATTAACAGGGTCTAGCGGGCGAAATTCAATGGCAAAGCTTGGTGCTCACCTGCAAGCAGCACACGCCAGACAGCTCAGAGGCTCTGTGAACTTGCCTGGGAAAGTCTGGAAAGAAATCGACCAGTCTTAAAGGTACAGGCCCCCTTTCCCTATCAAATGGCAAAGAGGAGCTGTTTCCACGCCTGCGCCCAACTCTCTTTGGATAAAGGAACCTGGAGTTCCCTCTGGGACAGGCAGGGGAGACAGAGTTGAATGGTTCTGAGTTTAACGGCTCAGTCCAGCTCCTAAGGGGGAAGGAAATCCTATACTTAGCCACAGGCTTAGGAGCTTTAGCGGGGAATGCCAGGGAGTGACAAATCCATGGTCATGTGTGGAGGCTGCATGTATCCAGCTATCGCCCAAGGGCTTGCTGAGGCCCCTGAACTAACCCACTGTGGAAAAAGCTGCCCAAAGAAACTTGCATGGCAGATACAGAGCCTACGCCAGGGGAAGTCCAAATCAGGACCACCAGAGCCTTTTTAGTGGACAGCTGGGCATGCCAGGACTCAGAGCATCAGCCCTGCTGGGACTCAGCCCCATGGCAGGTATACTGGGACTGAAGCTCCTTTCTCCCTTACCCACAGGGCTAAGCCCGCGAGTCCCAGCGCGCCTCCCAATTAAGGATGGGGTCTAAATTAGCTGTTCCCGCTCGAGAAAGAGGTTTTGGAGCACTGTGGCTACTTC